>NC_043959.1:34118539-34718539 GCF_902148855.1 Sphaeramia orbicularis
AATATGTTGATAATAGAGTTGTGTCACGGCAGCGCATTTTGTTGTGCAAATGGGAGTCTCTTATCATGTTAATGTTCTTCATATTGCTGATCGGAATAGCTGGGAACTCAAGTACTTGGAGAGGCCAGCATCCGTCACAGCAGCCTGTTGTTTTTCAGAGTATGTGGATGGATTTGAAGTTGATGACATACAATTCTCGCAGTTTGTCTACATCTTACTGGAAGGCGAATTCCTTGAAAACCTGTTTTTTACGGTGGCCGACAAGGGCCAAACACATTGCAACAGCCCAATGCGTCTCAGTTAAAAGAAAACAGCTGCACGTACAGAAACGATGCAAATTGTAATTGTAACTCATGTAAGTTCCGTACCCAGGATGACAGAGCTTTTGCCATCGCCGCCCTAATCCTCTGGAACTCCCTACCCCTTCACATCCGGAACTCTGACACACTCACCTCATTCAAAAGCCAACTCAAATCTCACCTCTTCAGATCATCACTCCAAAACTGACTGCCTGTTCCACCTCATCCACCCTCATCTACCTTCTCTTTATATGTTTTCTTTTTCTGTATTTGTCTCTGTATTTGTTTTTTGATTGCCATTTAGTATTAACTCCGTATCTGTTTACCCGTTTGCTGTGTGTTCATCCCTTGGCTGTTTATTGTAAAGCGTCTTTGAGTACTTAGAAAAGCACTATATAAAACCGATGTGTTATTATTATTATTGTTATTATTAAATTCACAAACTCAAACGCAAGACTACATGAGGTACAAAAACAGGAACGTGGTGCTGATGAAAAAATGCGCTGCAAGAAACAAAAACAAATGCATAATCATCAAATGCTCTGCAAATAAAGAAATGATGCAAAGCAAGAAAACATCTGCAAATAAAAAACGCTGCATAACCAGTCAGTACAACAGAAGTGCTCCAAACCTGTAGGGGGCAGCGTTTATAGACAACATACTGGTGTCCAATAGAATCAAATAAAAGTCACATTACTGCATCAACTTGCTCCCACTGTAGTTTGAAACACTGTCAGTCAGCTGTTCTTTGTCTCTCTCTCCCCATCCTATGTGTCTTTGCATTAAGCTGTTCCGCTGACAGCGCCCCCTACAGGTTTGGAGCACTTCTGTTGTAGTGACTGGCTATGCAGAGTTTTTCGTTTGCAGATGTTTTCTTGGTTTGCATCGTTTCTCTATTTGCAGAGCATTTGATGATTATGCATGTGTTTTTGTGTCTTGCGCTTTTTATTTTCATTTGCACCACGTTCCTCTTTTAGTACTTCGTTTAGACTTGTGTTTGAGTTTGCGAATTTGCATTGTTTCTGTTCTTGCAGCTGTTTTCTGAGATGCGTTGGGCCGTCGCAATGTGTTTGGCCCTTGTCTGCCACCGTCGTTTTTAGATTTTATAGCATTTTCACAAAATGAGAGTTTCTGTAATTATCAAAAAATGTCACATGAATGCAAATTACTCATGCCGTATCTTACCTGTACATTTGACAGCACAGGTGGAAATGTTCACTCTGGTGTAACATGATGTAACCTGAAGGAAAAGTGACAGCAGACAAAAAAATAAAAAAATAAAACATTAATCTGTCAGCTTCCTTTACGCTTTTGTTCCCAGACTGAAGAAAACGTCTGATACTGACAAACTAATGCTGTTGTTCATGAAACTGTTTGGAAGATATATGCATTTGTGTAATTTGCAGTGATGTGAGGTGGCTACCTGCGGAGATAAATCCAACAGGCACCAAATAGATACAGACTTAATGGTACTGATGAAAAGTATTTGCACTGCACTGAGGTGACCTTAGCTCATCAGAAGAAAAATATGCAAAAATACCAAAATACAAAGCATTCAGAGCAGCTGAAACGTGACCTTTTTACATGAAGGCTCTACCTGTTGATACACAGCAAAAAATGCAGTGTCAGTATTTCAGAGTCAAGCTATTTTAACCTAGATAGAGTATTTACAGCTCTATGGAGTGTAAACCAGTTCTAAAAGTAGTTAAGTTGGTGTAAAGTTCTACACAGATACAGTGTAAAATTCAACTCTACAGGATGATGATTAGTGCCAGTCTGCCCCATTGCATTGTGGGTACTGGACATTTTACTCATTGTGTTCGATTTTATGTTCGGGTGTGTGTGTGTGTGTGTGTGTGTGTGTGTGTTAATATTTATTTAGGTTAATATGTCTGTTTTACAATGTTTATTGGCCTTTTTATATATATATATTTTTTTACCTCCGCTAAGGAACGGCGGAGGTTCTGTTTTTCATCAGGGTTTGTCTGTTTGTTTGTTTGTTTGTTTGTTAGCAAGATAACTCAAAAAATTATGGACAGATTTGGATGTAATTTTCAGGAAATGTTGATACTGGCACAAGGAACAAATTATTAAATTTTGGTGGTGATCAAAGTGTGATTGAAACCCAAAGAGCAAACTTTCGCCCTTCACGACCCCACCTTAGGGACCCATGCAATTCTATGTTGTTTCAATATTAGCACTGGGTGCAAACTGATGTTGAAAATAACACTGTAGAGATATAATTATTAAAACATTATAGTCATTTTAAAAACTAAATTTGGAGTAAAAATGACTATAAAGTGTAATCATATTACTGTCAGTGTAAAAACACCACAGTGTTAAATATTTTTACACAGTTTATTGTTAATTTTGACAATCAATTAAGTAGAATTAACTCTGAAAATTTGACACTGGCCATAGAGTAAATTTTACTCTAATTTTGAGTGGGACCAAATGTTATTTGAAACAGAGTTAAATTCAACTCTCTGAGAGTTATATTAACACTGTTTTTATGTCCATTTCTTGGTTTGACATATTTGCACCCATTTAACTTTTTAACCACAGTTTAACTATAGTGATATAACATTGTCAATAGCGGCACGAGGATGGAAAACATTGCATTATACCCAATTTTTTTTTTACATAAATTTGACACATTGCCCAAATTCAGCATTTTATGATTATATGTTGGGGACTGTATTACAAATTTACGCTGTTGGGCATAAACTTGGAATAATTTAGATTTCAGACACTTTCCTCTTTTTATTCTTATTCATACACATCAGTACTCCTCTTTTACCTGCTTCAAAGATTACTCAGTCCCAGTTACACTTTATTTATCAAGAATAAATCACATTGGCACAATCACTTCATGAATATAGGTAATAATATTTTATTTCAACTTTATGGGCAACAGTGTCTGAGTTGGTATTATATTTTTATTGACTAGTCCTTGTATTTCTGCTTTGTTGATTGTATGTCAGTGTATTAATGTGTTTATGAAAAGCACTAAAAGGGTTTACAAATGTTATTTTGATATGACAGTGACCTTTTGACCCCAGTAACTCATTTGTCTATCCTTAACCACTTGTGAAAAGACATAAAGAATTACTGGCTGTGAATGTAGAAGACAAATATTATCAAGTTAGCTTCATATTTGGACAAAACATCATCTGTTGATTTTTTTTTTTTTTTAGAAGCCTTTTCATTTTTCAGAAGTGAACTTTATTGGAAATAACTTCAAAAAGTTTCCTGTTAAACCATACTTATTATTCCAGAAGTAGACAACTGACTGTATTTATTCTGTGAACTAGCTTGTTGACTACAATAATGTCACCTATAATGTCTCTTTATTTATTAATTGGAACTTTATTAACTTCTTCTTGATATGACATCTCTTTCAGGTTGTATTTTCCAATATTCCTTTTTTTTTTCTCTCTTTTTTGACATATGGTCTTATATGCACATACCATAATACATTAAGTATATTAGGAGGTACACTGAGAATGTGATCAGTATAGAAAGATGCTGGGTTGTTTCATGCTTCTTTTAAGGTTTTCTTTGTTTATGTGTGTTTTTCATTAAACTGACTTAAAATCTGAACCATGAATATGAAAGTTAGAAGAGAAGTAGTTATCAGTAACTACTACTAAGGCAAAGGGATTTTTTCATATGTCAAAATAAAGTGTTAATAAAGTGTTTCTTTCTGCTTCTGTGTTGTTTGACAGTGTAGAAGAGTCTCCTGTGAATAGTAAATTATTGGTCCACTCTGGCTCTGTCTTCATATCAATGCATCAAAGAGTCGCAGCATGTTTCAAGAACATTTTAAGATGGAGCCACCATTAATTATTCCTGACAGAAGACACGGTAAATTCATACATTAATGATGTTCCTGTTTTTTTCCTTCAAATGCTTGTGCTTGGCTGAGAAATGAAGATGAGCACTTTTGAACAGAAATGACCTGCGTAGGCCGTCATTCATCCCTCCTGTAAACGACCCTGTGGAAACAGCTAGACAGTTTATTTATTGTTAAGTCATTTCTGAGACATGTTTTCCCTTCATATTCAAGGATAATTGGCAAACTGTCTTTTCTGGGCTGCACCAAGGAACAGACAGGTTCTTGGTTTTTGATTTATTCATATTTTTTCCAAGGCACTTTGTGTGAAAAAAAAAAACAGTCCATTTAGTCGTTTACATAGAGAATTAAATCTATCAATTATTAAAAAACTGGAATGAATGTGTTTTTAGAAACTTGGTTTGCATGAAACCATTTGTTTCCAGTTCAAAACTTATGAAAGGAAAAAACTTGTATTGCCTAAAATAACACTGGAAACACTATACTCAACACAATTTTATATCCTTGTAAACTTTTCCAACATTAGGGAAAAATCAAAATTTCGAAAATACGCATCTTCCTTTTGCAGCAACTCCTCCAGATCCAGATCAAAACTTAAATAACAAGTGGTGCCAGGCACAACAAACCCCACCCCTCACACATATTTTAACTTATTTTGGCATCAATCCAGCTGACGTCATCATATCTATGTGTGTGCTGATGTCAGCATATCAACTGCCTCTATATATGTGCCAAGTTTGAAGTAAATCGAAACAAAATTGATGTTTTTTATAGACATTTGAAATTCCGCCCATTATAAATAAATGGGAGAAAAGAAAGATTTTAAAAATTCGTACATTTTTTTTACTTTGACCTACTTTTCCCAAAATGTAATGACATGTATTCTGGGTCACTGGCAATCTATAAACCCAATTTGGTATGAATTCAACAATAGTTTTGGTGCTACAGGCATTTGAAATTTCACCCGTTGTAAGTAAATGGGAAAAAAAAAAGATTTTAAAAATTCATAAAAAATTTGAAGTGTGAGTGTTATTTGAAGTTAGAGTGTTAACAAACAAACAAACTGAACCAAAAACAATACTCCTTGCCTCCCCTTTGGGGGGTGGGTAACAAAATAAAATTACTTTTCATTTTATGGCGGGGTGGAAGAGAAAAAACACTTTTCCCAAATTTCTGTTTTGAGCCGTACAATAGTGCAGTAGAGTTGCATCTGACTGATTCTTAATAAGTAAAAACATTTGTAAATGTCGGTACAATTCTTATTTCCTCTCTGATCACTTGATTATCATATACTGAAAGGTCAGTTTTGAAATTTTTCCCATTGTTGCCAAAAACTATCAAGGACAGCAGCTTCGATGATCAGTAGATTAGATCATTTTAAATGGTAAGATGAGGTAAAAGCTAGTCCTCCACGAGAATCCTGTAAGTAGGTGGAATGATTAATTACTTGTTTACTACTTAGTAAATGCTTCCTCACCTCCTATTTAACCTTCTGTCGCTCAGTGCTCATTAGGGAAATTAGTTGAAATAGCAAAGACCACATTTGGCTTTATCTGATAAAAATCAGTTGGGCACATATTTAGAAAGGCTTGTTAGAATTTATACAGATTTTCCTAGATTTTAAGAAAACACAGCAGTATCCTGGCTGCTTCTAGTGAATCACAAACTAAACCATTAACATCCTTAAACTGTGTAGTTACTGAGTGTGTAGTGGAATGGAGTGGATATAAAGCAATATTTTAGCAATAATCAATAGTAATTAATCTTAGTGGGGGGGGGGGGGTTCCCTCTGTTGAACAGGGATATAAAATTAGGTTCAATCAGCCTAAACCTAGATTTCCATTTTACATTCACAGACCTATTGTTATTGTGTTAAAGTAGAGAGTGTTGTGAAAAAGGCACAACATGCTATGATATGTGAATTCTTTTTGCAGCTTTTTGGAAAAGATTGACAAATGTATTGTGTCCAATTAATGAAAGCTTAAAAAAATATGAGAGACAAAAGTTTCTCATTAGGTAATTATGTTATGAGGCTAACAATATGGGTGACACAATTTAAACATAAGTCATATTTTTTTTCAGGTCATAGCCAATGATGAAAAATGAAGCAGTATTGTTAGGAGAGTAAAATTATGCAGATATCATAATTTGGCCAAAAACATAACTTTGGAATTATGCTATGAGGCTAATGATATGATGGTTTTATGTTTAAAAAGAAAGATGAAGGTGAAGAAAGAAGTCATTTATGGTATAGAAAGGAAAATACAATCTAGTTCAGTGTGAAACTGCTCAATGGACTTCATCTCTCATCACACGTGATACATGTTACTGACCCCAGAACAGTTGTTGACTCAAAATATTTCACCTCATTCTTCAAGAGTTATGTGAAAGGCAAAGGTAGAGACATCTGCAGACACATCTTCAGTGACTCTGAACAGATTGTGGAGTGAGAAAAGTGACAATGGCAACAGATTGAAAGTACAAGGTGTGTTACATTGATATTTTTGTATTTTCACAGTCTGATACTTCAGCACTTTTTACAACAATTGGAAAAAGACAAAAAATCCAGGCACTCATTTGGTTAGACAATTTAAAAAGCCTTTATTCGATGTAGGCCTGTAGATTAATTCATAGGGGTTGGAGTTAAAAACACACCAACGTGTGTCTGCAAGTGTTGGTGTGAAATAAAGCCTTTTTAAATTTTCTAACCAAGTGCCTGGATTTTTATGTTTTTCCAGTGATTCATGCCCTCTCCACGAGCACCTTTGGTTTGCTGAATACCAGTAGCTTTCTGTGAAATAGTTTTTTTTGTCTTTTTGTATTCTTTGAGAACTTTTTTTTACAACGTATTGTGACTTTTACTTTTAAAGCTATCTTTTACACTGGCAGATCATATGAGTAAAGGATTCATCTCTATTGTGTCGGGGCCTAGACCTCACAGTGAGAAAGAAGCACAATAAGCTTGTAGATTTACATGAATTTATTATAGAATAATGTTTCAAATTAAAATGAACAACCCGCAATAAGCACAATGATCAACAAAAGATTCAGAGAAAAAATCTCGCTATTTGGCCTAACAGGGTGCAGTGTTTGCTAGAGACTGGACATAGACAACTAAATGCAAAGATCCTTTATACTGTGTAAGCCTCAAAGGTATGTTTACCTAAGTTCCATAACATGCCCTACAGAAACTGGTCTTAACTAGATTTGCTCAGTATATTCTGAATAACAAGGACAGAGTCCAAAATCATCAGAATGACAAGTACAAAGTTTAGACAGAATGCTTAGACAGAATGAATCAGCACTAAATCATTTTCCTTCTACATATTGGAGAGCTGAATCTGTCTAAGAATCAAAGAAAGCCAAAAGAATTTTCCTTGTGCAAAGAAAATACTTATAAACTAAACTATAGTGTTTTGACTGAGGAAAAGTAGGTCTCTATTGTTTGTGTAGTTTAGCAAATATACTTAATATCTTGCAAAGTTTTGTGGAAACCGCTTGTTTTCCTTTTCTTCTTCCAAGTTTTACCAGGTTTAATTCAATTTCTGAAAAATGCACTCCGGTTGTTAAGCTAATATGGTAATTTCCTATCATTCCAAGACACCTGGATGTTAGTTAGACAGGTGTTTTTACCTCTGATGTCTAATGAGACTTTGAGGACTCTGTGGGTCTGCACAGATTAGATTTGACTGACGGTGTATAATGCATGTAGTTTGATGACCTCAGGTATTTTCATCTTAGATTGACCCAGTTTTAATCCAAGCAGACATCTGTGTGTTTAAATATTTGGCTGAAAAACCCAATTAACATAGCTAGTGTTCTGCAGGATACACCTCATTAACCACAGTATGTATACAACTTTTCTTCAGGGTTTATAAATCTTTGCAAATCTTGCCATGTGGAGAAACTTCAGAGTATGCAGGCTTTGGTTGTGCAGTAGGATGAAAACAGATCAGTGCTATTAGTGGTCTAATTCCAAATGACTGCATGCTTGACTAGAAAAGCAAGTACAATCAATGAGTGAGCATCTAGTATTCGATATCAGGGGTCGGTATCAGGAAGCAAGTGCAGCAGAGCCAGAATCTCTTTCTGTGTCCTGGCTCAAAAAACAAAACATTTGACCAACACATTAAGTGGTATCACAAAGGAGGTTCTCAAGTCGGTCTGTCAAACCAGGTTTTCTGACTCTGACAGTAGCCCCTTTTACACAGCACTTCTGTTGCGGGAATATTTCGCCTTTATTCCAGAACGACATCTGTGTAAACGAAATGGATCAATTGGTTGCACCTTTATCACGTCTTTGTAAAACCCCTGGAGGTAGTAACAGTAGTAATCATGATTCTGGAACACTATATAAAAGGAACACCTCTCAATCCACAACCAAAGTATCGTTTTGATGACATATTGCGTGTGCGACCCCCAGGGGATTTAAAAATGAGTGCGGGCCATGTACAGTAAACAAACATATCAACGCGACCAGAAAGATGCTGAACTGGGGAAATGCCAAGATCCGTGAGCTGTCGTCATTTTGGGCGCCGGACTTAATCCATGCTAACATTTGTAGAACGGTGAAAGACGGGTCGACTCTGGAGAGGTTAGCAACACCGTTATGCTCAGGGTATTTCTGATTAGTGGATGTGACACGCAGGGGCGCCGCTACCAGTTATGGGCCCCATGAAAGGACAGACATTGTGGACCCTTCTTCATAAAATTCAGTATCTTATCAATCTGTCGGACCGGGGGGGGGGGGGGGGGGAGCGGTCCATAACTAGTGTCACTTACTCTGGCGTGAAATGAAACTGAAAGTTAACATGCTTTCAAAGTCCAACTCCTGACTTCTGTGCCTCTCTCATACAGCGGATCTTACACGAAATTTTCACAACTTCTAACCTGTATCCACTGGACCCCCTCCAAAGCTCTATGGGCCCCCCACAAATGCTGGGCCCCATGAATTTGTCATGTTTACCCCCCTTTTACGGTGTCCCAGGCAAGGCTATTATCGTTAATGAAAACGAACGAAATGACGAAAACTAAAATTGTAAAAACATTTTCGTTAACTGAAATAAATAAAAACTCTAATTAAAAGAAAAAAACAATAACTAACTGAAACTGTATTGTGAGCTTACAAAACTAACTAAAACGTATAAAAATTATGGATACAATTCCCTTTGTTTTCGTCTTTGTCAATGTCGGATTGATATGAAATAGATTTATTTGACTCCAGCAGTTTTAGCTAGTGGCACCATACGACACTTCACAGTCTGTCATGTCTGGTCACTGTGGTTTCCAGTCGTCTTCTGGTCCCCACTCTACCTGGAACATACAGACTAAAGCTGGGACAAAGCAGCACAGTCCTGTCTGGGATTTACTTTTGTGATGAGTGGGGTCGGGGTTTTTTTTTTTTTTTTTTTTTTTGCGCACCGTGTGTGCCTGAGTGACAGAGACAGAGCGGAGCTAAAGGACAGAGTCAGTGTTGAACTAGCATCCAGGTAAAGACTGGAGAGTTTATCACCATGAAAAGGCCTTCCAAGGCCTGAACTGCACAGTTTAGAAGAGGAGAGAAGAGGAGGATGAAAACTAATCCAATTACAGAGGTATGGAACCTGTTATAATGTTAAAAACGTTTGATGTTACTAGCTACAGCTAGCTGAACTGAAATGAAGCAAAGTTGGCTAATAATGGAACTGGAGATGATTAAGAGATGAGAGATCTGCTAAGGTGTGGTTTACTGATGAGGAACTGGGTTATATATGTTTATAAGTGGTTTATATATGTTTCTATATGGTTTATATATGTTTTTATGTGGTTTACTGCTGTTTAGCTGGTTTATATATGTTTCTATCTGCTTTAACTGCTGGTTAGCTGGTTTATATGTGTTTCTGTCTGGTTTATATATGTTTCTATCTGGTCTACTGCTGGCTGCTTTGTGCATCTCCTCTCACGCTTTGCACATCTTCGCATTGTTTTCACGTAAGTGACATTGTGTATGGATCGCACCCTCCCCAACCTGCTCTAGGGAATTTATACATTGTACTGTACATGTGTTTGTGTCTCTGCTCAGTCAATGAGCCGCCCTAACCCCACCCCCCAGTAAAGTGTCCAGAGTAACCCGCTGATTCGCACCTCACTAATTTCTTTGAATAGGATGGTGGGGAAGATAAAATATATAAAATAACTAAAACTAATACTAAAACTAAACTAAACTAAACTAAACTAAACTAAACTAAAACTAAGCATTCAGAAAAAAACAATAACTAATAAAAACTAGAAAACCTGCTCTAAAAACTAATTAAAACTAGCTGAATTAGAGAAAAAAAAGTCAAAACTAATTCAAACTAAACTATAATTAAAAATCCAAAACTATTATAACCTTGGTCCCAGGTGATACGTGTACACTATATGCTGTGCTGCGTCACCACTCCTTTGATTCCATAACGCAGGTCTGCTGTGTACAAGTCCAGCCTGTCTCACCTCTCTTACTCCTTTGGTTTGGCTGTGGAAATCAGTCAATGGTGGAAAAAAGGTGGGGTCAGCATCTTGCCTTTTTGCCGGGATCTCTGTGTAAAAGTGGCTATTGAGTATGTTAACGTAAATAAGTTGAACCGAGAAGAACTACCAAGAAGAATGATGACCTGGGCAAATGAGAACCTACACAGACAATAGAAATAAAACCAAGTATGGACTAGGGGTGTTAGAAAATATTGGTTCTTCAGTATATCGCGATATTTCATTAAACGATACTGTATCGATATTAAAAAGTACTGTATCGATATTTTTATGTATTTATTCAAATACAGATATGGCGGAGGTTCATTTGTGTCTTTTGGTTTTCTTTATTGCTTATGTCTTATTATTATTTAACACTGTTTTATTAAATAATGGTTATTTGAAGCATCCTAAAAGCACTTATTTCTGTCTGAGAGAGGCAGATGTTAGTTCCTTTGCTGGGATTCCACAAAAATAATTTTATGATGTTAGTTACAAACTTATATAATATGAACATTTGAGCAGGATTTTGAACTATAATGTCTGTAAAATATAATTTCAGTTTTAACAGAGGAACATTTTGGGATACAGCATTAGATCCTGTTGTGATCAAATAAAAATGTGTTTAGTACTTGTGCATATTTCTGGTGTAATTCAGTTCCTCCAGGAAAAAATCTTTAAAGAAACCAAACCCAAAACCAATAAAAAATTACCTTTTTAATAGTATCATGATATATCATATTGTGATCATAGTATTGTGATTTGTATCATATCGCCAGATTCTTGCCAATACACACCCTTAGTACGGACAGGTCCAGATCAGCTGCATGTGTCTTATGAAAAGAAGAAGTTAGAATTTTAAGCAGACATGAGCAATTAACAAACATAATTCAGTCTAAAAGGAGCACAGCTGCTACAGTCACAGCCTGGAAGAAAAACTGACAACAAACACAGTGTGAATGTGAGAGCTAATATTCTGATCAGTATTGAGTATCAAACTATGACTACAGTTGTTTATTCTGTTAAATGAATGAGTCCTTATGGTGTGTAAGACAAATTGAACCTTATTGTCTTTCTAGTTCTGTTGAACAGTCTGGAAGTGAGTGAAAAGCAAAAATTAAACCAGAATTCACAAAAGAAAATCCTGGGATTGTCTATGGTTTATGTACTGTAACTCCCTCCATGAGCATTGCACATTGTTTTTCCATTTACTTCTTTTCTGTCTTTATCTGAACGCTGAGGTCCATAGGATCTTCTAGAATTGATTGGCCAGTAGCAGTCAGTAGGCAATATTTTGATCTTCTGTCTCAAACCCCACCTGCTCCTGAACAGGTTACATTTGCAACGTGCATCACCATGGCGATTTACCCCGGTGAGCAGTAAACCATCTTTGTGATACCAAAAATCAGGAGCTGAACCACTTAATCCTGCTTTGTGATACAGACCCTAGAGCATCTGAGCATCTGTAAAATCCTATGGGGTCTCATTACGCAGCTACTATGTCACTTTTCTGTCAGGCCAAATGTTGCAAGAAAAAACCCAGCAGCAGACACACATCACAAACCCATTTAAAATGAAACAGCCCTGGTTTAAAGAGACAGTAAAGGGCTTTGGGGGAAATCTGATTACTGACCAACTGAATGCAAAGTAACTTGCTTACAGCAGCGCATGTAAACAATTTCTCTGATTTTGTTTTTCTTTTTTTGTACCGTAACCTGATTCCTTCTAATAACCCGGCCTCTTGGGTGCCTGGCTGTGTTTTTTCCCTTACTTGTGAATTTATTATGCCTTCTGAGCTATGTGGTTGGCTCTTCTCCATTGAGATATTTTCCCACATCACTCTACTATTAACTTATTTTAAAGTCTGAAAGGTAAACATTATCCTGCTGCGCATCATATCAAAGAAGTCACATGAAAGCCAATGATTAATTAACCAAATTAAGTGGACCTGTGGCAGCTCCTGATATTTCCTGACATTTCTATCCCTACATGTCATTTCCAGCATCACAATTCATTTCGAATTAGAGCCGCAGCGCTGGTGTTGCTCGCCATTTACAGGGAACTAACTGGTCATTATCTTTGGATGGAGTTTGCACTGAGAAACTAATCTTTCTTTCATCAGCACCACTTTACACGAGTAGACTGCTTTCCCCTGATTGAACTGTCTTTTAAAGCCCTGTGTGTGGCAAACCGGTACTGACCAACTGTCACACTGACTTGGTGCATATAAACAATGACAAATAGGTAGCACACTCTGACTTCACCCATCGCATATAAACTGAATTATATGTGACTGCCTGCAAACATTATAACTGCCCTTTAAATAACCGCAGCAGTTAACTGCAAATCGCCTTGTAATAGGGGTTACAACTTTCAAGAAATACAAGACAATATCTTGAAGCAGGAGGAGTTATGTGGTTTACGTAAAAATTGTGCCTCTAGTGTCTACAAATCCTGAAACTGCACAGAAAAGTTAGATATCTTCAGGGAAGCTACAAACTAAGAGATTCCAGCATCTTTTTTGTAAAGCCCACTGTATTACATGGATCTAATAAATGCATAATAAATAACAATGAATATTAATAACCATAAGCTATAATGTAAATAAGCCTGTGCAGCTATAATGGTAGTCATTGAAGCTACATTACACTTATGGTATGTTAATCCCACAAATGTAATAAACCGCAAATGTAGTAAAAATTTGCAGCTTTTAACGTAATAATCCCACAAATGTAATAACAGTCGCCTACCACAAACATAATACAAAATTTTCCCACAGTGTGCTCCTACCCTCTCCATTGTTATCATAATCTTATCCCTGTGGGCGACCATGGCTCAGGAGGGTCCAATAACTGAAGGGTTTGTGGTTTGAATCCCGCTCGGTCTTATTCATGTGCCATTGTGTCCTTGGGCAAGACACTTCACCCACCTTGCCTCCAGTGCTGCTACTCACACTGATGTATGAATGTTTGGTGGTGGTTAGAGGGGCTGTAGGCCTCCATATTTAACATATGTAGTTTACCACCACCAGGGTATGAATGTGAGAGCCACTGAATAATGGATCCATTGTACGTGCTTTGAGCATGTGTTAATAGAAAAGCACTATATAAATCTCATCCATTATTATCCAGACATTTTATTTACATGGTTCAAACATAGGCTTCTATTATGCTTGATGAGATTATGTAACATCCAGTTCATACTGAAGCTTTTGTAATTCAACCTTTACAACATTTCTGCCCATTCTGTTTTGTTCCTCTACTTGTATTTGTAATTAAACACCTATTAATCTGGAATTAGTACCATGTGGTGGAACTGCAACATTTGATCATTCTAAATAGGCAAGTATCCAAAGGACAAGAATAAATGGGAAGAAAAGGAAAGATGAATGAATATTCACACATGCATTACTTAAATGTATGTGATATGCTAATTTATTATATTTGTGGGAAGTTATTATGATTTTGGAAACTGAAGATTTTTACCGTCCCACAAACATAATAAAACCCCACAAAAGTAATAATTATTACATTTGTGGGAAATTAGGTATTATGTTTGTGGTAGGCAACTGTCACTATGTTTGTGGGAAAGTTATTACATTTGTGGGATTATTACATTAAAAGCTGCAAATTTTTATTATGTTTGCAGTTTATTACATTTGTGGGGAGTTATTATGTTTGTGGGGTTAACAACATGGTACTTAAGAATGTGTTTCTGAGAAGTACCACATCTGATCTGAAGTGTTCAGTCTTCCTTTCTTTGAGTCAGATTCTGCCAAATCTCACTCATTTTCACATGACTGGAGCTGTTCAAATTGTCTGTTTTATTGCTTTATTTGGTATTTCTGGACTCACACAGCCGCTATTTTACATCACGAAACTGCTGTCTTGATCATTGAATTCATTTGTCAGCTTGGATCTGAAATAACATATTAAAACACCACAGTGACACAATCATACAAGCTGCAAAAATAAACTTCGGGTCTGGGAACTTTAGGCGAGTGAAGAGGCTCAAATTCTCAGTGGGAAAAGACTGAATGACAGTCAGAAAAAGTGTCAAAGATATTCTAAATATAGCATACATGTAAATTGATACTAATTTTTGGCCAAGTCTTTATTAAGTGGGAGGCAGAATCATGCAGTGGGTAAAGTTAAGACTCAGAACAGGAGGTAAAGTTATACTTAACCCATAAAGACCCAAAAAGCCACAAACCATCTACTGAGCTAAACTGTTTAATACCTGTTGATCCACTAATCCTATCAATACATGTAAATAATTGGTGTAAAATGCAGTTTGTTGTTTTTACATGGTCATCAGATATGACCCATTTGGATGTTCAAAGGCTCTGTAGTTGAATGTGGAAACACAATCATCTTCTGCAACATTGATTCACCAGTAAAACCCATGGAGTTGGATCAACGACAGTGGATGGACACACTGGGTTTATGTTCAGTTAATGACAGATTTTGTTGAAAAAGTCACTTTTTTTTCAGTTTTCTCTGTTTTGATGTAACACTCAACTTTACTCTGAGCTTTTATGAACCTCTAAATGATCAGTCAATTAAATACAGGAAAATACATGATTATCATAAAAAAGCACATAAGACAGAGGATACTATTAGATTAGATTAAACGTTATTGTCATTGCACATATCACAAGTACAAAACAACAAAATGCAGTTTGCATCTAACCAGAAGTGCTTAGCAGTGATTGAATCTTATATATTACAGGTTAAAATAGCATATGATAGCATATTATACAGTGTGTACAGGAAGTGTGGTATGAATGCTATATAGTATACATCTACTTGAAAGTCTATTATGTACAGTAGTGCAAAGAGGATGATTACAATATATACAGAATATATATATGATTAGAATGTATATGCAGAATGTATATTTTTAATAAATGGTGATACATCACTTAAGAAAGGATGAAATAAAGAGAAAAAATCATTTGGGAACTGGCACAAAAGTAGCAGTGGGTCTTTATGGGTTAAAGTGTATTATCTGAAATGCCATCGGAAATATTTCAGTTGTGGTGTTTTTTGAGGTCACCAGACTCTTTTTTTAGAACATGTGAAGATTTTAAAAGATTGGGTCAAGCCCGTGATGAGATATCAGATGGACAAACCTTTCTATGGAGATGTGTGGAAACATCTGAAAAAGAAGAGGAGGCAGACAATATAGACTATACACTCAGAAAATGAGGCCACTTTGGAATCCAGCCTGACCTCACTATGAAAACAATATAGATGGGTTTATGAAATGAGGAATGTTTACTTACTTATTGTACTTGTTCTTGTGGTCATATGAACAGAAGCAGAAAGAAGACAGGGATGTAGGTCGGCTGACGTTAAATACAGACAGTCCATAGAGGTGAGTGTTGAGGGATGAAGGCACCAGGTCATCACATTTGTAGACTTGCACACAGATTGAAGATAAATGCTGTATTTATTTCATTTTCTTTTCTGAGCACGTCATGGGATGTACATTTTACTACAGAAGCTTCAGACAGGTATATTTGTGTAGGTTAAGCATGTTTGTATCATAAATTACATAATTTTTCAAATCGAGTTTTCTATTCTATGTTTTTTGGCCCTGTATGTTCAAATAGTAGGTGAAAGTGAAAGGATAATGGACTGATCACATAGGTGAAGTTGTGCTCAAAAAAGATACAACATTGGTATGGTAAACATTTTTTTTATGTGGTATGTAAAGGCAAAATCAAAAGTATTCAATAACAATCGAAATAGGCTCAGACCCCAAAGGGTTAATGTGTGTCAGGCTGATCAATGTGTCAGTTCATATTACTGTATGTTCCTGTTCCTTGGTTTGGAGCGACTGTAAGCCATAGGTTTTAGTCATGAGATGATGATCCGAAACTTTTGACACTTTCAGAATTTTTGTTCAATTCAATTCAGTTTTATTTGTAGAGCCCTATATCACAAGAAGGTTGCCTCAGAGGGCTTTGCAGAATTAGTTGGATATGAAAACAAAGAACAGTCAAATAAACAGCAGATGAAGGAAATGGATTAATGTCCTGGGCATCCCCTGTCCTTAGACCCTCCTTCTCGGCAAAGAAAAACTCCACAAACCCAGTGGGAAAAGAGAAACCTCGGGGAGAACCACAGTAAAGGTGAGAGCCACTCCCATGGACGAACAGGCTATAGATGCACCAGGACTGATGGACGTCCACTTACAGATGTCGTTCCAGGCTGCGTTTGGTCAAATGGTCAAGATGAAGGGAATCTCTCATGTTAAAATGTTGGACCAGTATTCTGGAGCCCCACCCACACATCATTCTTGGACACCACATAGTGTATACATGACTTTTCTCTATGAACAGCTTTGTTTCTTCTAAATTCTTTTCAATACAAACTCAGTAACATCACACAACATCAACACACAAAAACAAAGTTAAGAATACTCTCCTGCTGTGTTGTCCATTACATAGTTTCCAACATTTAACTGAATTACCTAAATGTTTCTGGTAAGCCATTAACAATCCATATGGACAGTGAATTATCCAACCACAAAATGTCTGAACTGGTACTAACTTCATCAAATTATCTTGTTAATATTGACCTGTAACGGCACCTTGGGGCCTTAAACATCTCCTCATGTTACTGGACTGCATTTCAGCTTCATAAATTACTATTTGATTGAGCAAAACATGCTGATATGCATTTTTTAAGGCAGTGTAGAATAACATTAGAGGTTTGATATGGCCAGAGGGGAAGAGAGATTGGTGATTTGCAATAATACCATTAAGAAAGTGGTACTAGCTGACTTAAAATGGAATAAACATGAGTGCTTAATGCAACCCCACTTTGTGCTTCCCATCCTCCCTCTGTATTGTTCTTAAGAAATTGGGCTTCTGAGAATTCCTAATTACTTGTCCTATTCTTGGCCTGGCTTATGAAAGATTAAAATTACATTTAAGGCAGGCTTTTCCCTGCGTTGTTGCAGAAATGTTCTTCTATGCCAATATCTGGAATACTTATCACAGAAACAGATATCTCATAAATGGGGCGCTCATGGATACTTATGAATACTCTGCCAAATTTGTCAGCATCAAATGTATCATCTAGACTCTGCTCAGACATGCTGGGCGAGTGAAACCCAGAGGAGCCCTCTAAAGAGGAGATCGAAGGGACCAAATGGCAAAAATAAACGGTGTGGAAAAACACGGGCTTAGGATATAGTCTACAGAGAAATGGTTTGCTGGCCTTGTGCCTTTTGATATCAGTTTGAATTAGAATGATATTATTGATTTTTGCAAGAGCAGCCTGACAAAGCGCCTGTAGCCAGTCCTCAGAGAGTTAAGAGACAGCGGCAGAAAAAGACGAAGGGACACAAGGAGGCAAGGAGAGAGATAAAAAAGAACAGGCCAAGGAAGACAGATAGATGGAGGGAAGGAGGGAGGGAGGGAGGAAGAGCAAGACGCACGACCATGAGTGAGGGATTGCTTGCAGAAATAGAAAGATTCCCCAATCAATTGTGCGTTGGTGGCCCTGCTGTGAGACTGCAGGGGATCCCTCAGCAGGAAGCCATAAAGGAGAGGTTGTAATAGGCCAATACGTTAGATAAATGGCATTTACTGCTATGGAAACGACTCCAACCTGGCTGGAGGTTGCCCACCGTGCTGGCAGCAGGTTTGTATTTATAGTCCTCTGGTGCACCTCACTGTGCAATTTCTGATGCCCCACCGCTGCTGCCACACACACATACATCTACCACTTCCTCCTCCTTATCTGCTGTGTCCTTTCTATGCTTCTTCACCCCTCTTCATCTCAGCGATCCTACTTCTGATGTCCTGCCACCCACATACCCAGCTGCCCCTCCTCCTTTCCTGCAAACACTTTCTGGCGTCCATGGTGTTCCACGAGGGTGCTACTGGCCCTCACCACGTCCTGTCAGCGCAAGAAACAACCTGATGTCTTATGTGTCACATGGGTGTCAAAGGGGACAAGCAGTAATGGGCAAAGATTCAGCAAGTTGAGATTTCAGTAAGCAATGTGGCAACAATTAATAATAAGTATAATTCAGGGGTGTCAAACTCATTTTAGTTCAGGGGCCACAGGGGGATTTGATCTCAAGTGGGCCGGACCAGTAAAATAATCACAGTTAAAAAAAAAGGTAAAATTCTATTATGATCAGGTTTACGTCTACAAAGTTTCCTTAAAAATCTAAATAACATGAACAACTTGAATTGTCTTAAGAAAAACAAGTGCGATTTTAACATTATACCTCGGTTTATCAGTTTATCATTTAGATGTGCATTACAATCGCACAAAACATTTAGTAACAGGCAGAATATTGGTAAAATTGCATTTACTTTTCTTAAGACATTTCCGTTTGTTCATATTTGTTCAGGTTATTCACATTTTTTTGTAAATGTATAGTTTGGTTATGTTAACATTTTTATATAATTTTACTTTTTTTAACACCAAAAAACAAAGAGAAAATGTGGGGTTGTCATTTTTTAGAGGTTATTATGATAATATTTTATTGGTCTGACCCACTTGAAATCTAATTTGTCTGTATGTGTCTGTATGTGGAACCTGAATTTAAATGATTTTGACACCATTGGTTGTTAATATCTTCAGTGTAATTTTTGCAATTTTTCACAAATTCACCCCACGGGCCGGATTAGACCCTTTGGCAGGCCGGATTTGGCCCCTGGGCCGCATGTTTTACACCTGTGGTATAATTTAAAGATGAGTGTCCCAGGCTGTGATTTTACTCCTACAAAACTTCACTGTATAATCTTTAGTGGCATCATGTGGTGAAATTACAGATTGCAACCAACTCAGTATCCCTTTCCTCTCACCCCACCCTTCCCTATGGTAGTAGCAAAACTCACAAAAACCCATGTTAGAGTAAATTTGTCCATTCTGTGCTTCATACTTAAGGAGATAATAACTCTGGTCCACATGGAAACATGAGTCACAATTAAGCTTCATGTGGGTGTAAATGGTTCATAATAAGGTATGGACATAATAATTCTACATTTTCGATTATTCATAAGTGAACACATAATTATGAATAGTTACAATTTTTGCATTTATATCCCTTTTGAATAAATTAATAAATGGCTTATTTTTGGTTTGTACAGTAATCACCACACACAGTATAACAACCACAATAAACATAAAAAACAAAAAAGGAATAGACCAGAGGCAGAAGCTTATTTTTTGCCTTTCCTTTTCACTTGACACACCACTTACATTAATTTAAATATGTACATCTTTGAGCATTGTCATTATAGCAAAAGAATCAATAACAAAACAAAAACACATCTACCATCTCCCCTTAATATTCCTGAATGATCTTATATTTAAGGCATTTTTTGAACTTTATCAGAGAAGTGAACAACTTAAATTTGTCATCAAGTGCATTCCATAATTCCACACCCACAACTGAAATACATCTGGACTTCACATTTGTCCTCACTTTCATATGTTCAAAAATATAAAGACCTCTTAAATTATAATTACTCTCTCTTATTTTAAAGAACTTTTGAATGGTATTTGGAACTTTTATGCACTGAGCGCTCTCATCTCTGTTTTCTTCTTGAAGAGAAATATGTTTGTTGATGGACTTATTTCTATTGAGCTTTGTGCAACAATCATCTTCCTCAAATTAAATACAAACTATTATTTTAAATTAGATTACTGCCTTCTGACATGCATCCATCTTCATATTCACAGGCAAAACTAACACTACCTTCCTAATACCCCATGCAATACTATCCCACAGCTGGTAACAGTCCATTCAGCCTAATACAACAGAGTCACTTCACATTTTCTTGCTATGGAGGGATGCAGACTGTATGACATTTGGCGGAAAGAAAAAGAAATGTAAAAATATTACATTTTGGTATCTCATAAATCTCAGTAATGGAAATCTTGGTTTTTAAAATGCTAAAAAGAGTGACTCATGGATACTCAGAAAACCAAAGAACACTCTGCATGGTAGAGAATAATAACTACAGATGGCTAACACTATTTCCTGTCAGCCCAAGAAGTGACCTGCTGAGTTGTAGTTTGCAAAAGGGAGAGCCAGCGGGGAAGTGCAGTCATGGAGGGTGAAGATCAAACAAGTCAAGTTTGTGGTTGATACTATATATATATATACATCATAAATACGATGAAAACTAGGTACAGGAGCAGAATCAGGGACTTCTGCTTCTATGGCGCTATAGGGTCAGAGTGACATAATGATTGCGTGATTTTGTGGACATTGAACAATTGCAAATGACACAATAATAAAGTGTGTAATTCATAAGTATCGAAACAGGATGGACTTCAGAACAAAGTGCATTGCCAAGTGCACCTGTTTTCCTGGATTTAAATGGGGTAATATTCAAGTTCTCAGAAAAAATGCCCCTTACGGCTAATTGCACAAAAGTAAACACAGATTAAAAAAAAAAAAAAGCAGGTCTATGGTGTTATTAATGTCTGCATAAAACTGCTATTAAATGTGTAAAAACTCAAGTATCACTCACTCTCTCTTTGTTTCGCTCTTTTTCTTCAAATCTCTGAGTTTGTGAAACATGAATGTGTTTTCATTCAAGCTTCACAAATTAATTAACCTGTAAGTAGGTCAAATCCAGCAGAGTACTCAAGCAACAGAAACTGTTTCCCAGTTTGTGAAAACAAAAAATAAGCTAAAATAGAAGAAATATTATAATAAATGCTGATGTTTTGTGTTTACTGGATGTAAATAGGTAACTGTCAACTGCTTACTTATTCATAATGATGGGGTGTCGAAGTGTAACGTCATCTCGACTCTAAGCCTGAAGTCCAACCACTGCATGATTGTGAAATGTGGTAAAAAAAAATTAAAATTAAAAAAATGATGAGGTGCTGAGGGGAGAAAGCACTTAAGAAGAACAAAACACCCATGTAGAACCATATGAGGCTCTGAAAGTTCTGTATGGCTTTGGGACTTCAAAAGGTAATGTTATGCTTTATTACACTACACTTGGAAGACAATATTTACTGTATTTTCACTGTTTTACCGTACCATCAGACAGCCATTTCTGATAGAAAACTAGAGCCCTGAAGTGTTCAAACCCTTAATCTGGTGGATTTGAAGAACAAGTAAACCAGTAAAATGTGACATGATTCTGTCTGGTGGCTCTGAATAGACTGATACAACAGCTTCAACACCAACTGTGGTTTCACTGAATCTCACTGAAGGGGAGGTGAGCCACACACCTTTTATTAGAGGGTGTTAACACTGATTTTTTTTATTTTTTATTTTTTATCTCAATTCATGACATAGACAAGACCCACATGGTTGACTATACATCAGTGTTGACTTTGCCAATTCAGGATGTTTACAGTATGTTTAGTCATTTTCATCCACAAAATACTGATTTTTCATTCATTTTATAAAAACTAACAGCAGCATTTATGAGTTTCAGTATGCAGGAATTTTAATTAACTTTAGAGCTTTAAAACACATGTGCTAGTGTGCATTCATTGCCATGTTTATATCTCGTCATATTGCCTCCTAGCAGATGGCATTAGCAAATATGCAGTCAATAGCAGCTCTATGACACTGAAATACTGTGAATACCTGCAGGTGGAATCATATTTCTCTTAATGGCAATGGAACAATGCAATCTTTCCTCCTCCATCTTGGCACAGTTATGACAATTACACACTATGGGGGTTTTAATCGATACCTAAGCTGCTTTTTTTAATTAAACTGATGATCCTAAAGAGCTAACAGTGACAGTGTCACAGCAGGAGGATGATATGTGTTTTTAGTTTACAGATTTTAAGAGATGAACACTCCCACGTTCTGACCTCTGGACTTACCACTCACTGGTGCCAAAGCAAAAAAGCATCACAACAACAAGCCTGTGGCTTCACAGGCTTCTGGTGAAATAAATCATATGGAAAATGGCCAACAGGTGACAGCGGGAGTGATGTGACACTGATTATTGTCATAGAGGAGATTCTGGGGGAGATGATGGCATTCTTACACTGTGGATTTTTAATTTCCGTGGCTGGCTTTGATTTTGTTTCTGCAGACATATAAACAAGGACATTTTTATTCAGATTTAAGACACTCCTCTGTCTGTTTTTACTTCTCCCATTTATCGTGACGCCTTAATTTTGGCTTCACTGACACCTGAAAAGATTTCAGCATCTATTGTGTGTACAAAAACACCCCCTCCTTTCTTCTCGACACTCTTTATCTCCCATTGGTGGATGAATAATTAATTCCTTATTCAAAGGAAAAGGGCAAGCAGACTCACAATATTGTCTAAGAACGAGTACTTATAACCCACAGACCATTGTCACGTTCATGTCTCCCAGGGGAGCAATTCCAACACAATTTACTGAGCATGAACATTAGACTGTCAGAACCAGGCCAGGGACCCTGCCTTCCCAACACAACAACTCTGGTCAACTAATGCACAGGGGAGGAGAAGACATCGGGGAAGGCTTTGCTTTCAGGTAATGGCTCTTAGCGACGCCTATTCATTAACCAGAGTGTCCGAACAATAGAGCACTACGTAATGCATCTGCTTTACACATCCTGCATTATTTATGAGTCGAGAACAGCTTTATATTTAGTATAGGTTAAAAGCTTAACCCAAAGCTTGTTGAGGGACTTGTTTTTATTCAGCTTGGTGCATTATGATGAAATTCTAAAGGGGTAAAACCTATCTTCTTCCCAATGAAATAAAAATAACCAAATTATATTGCAAATGTCATTGTGTAATCACTCCAGCTGTCGATTTGTATTTGTATGCAGTGATGGAGAGTAACCGAACACTGAAAATCTATTCAGAACGTGGATGCAGCATACAAAACATGAGTATTTGTATTTGGTCATGGGTTTCAATATAAACAGGTGATAATCAGTGACATTCTTTTATCTATAGGTTGCTCAAGTGTGTGTTATTTCCTCTGAAATGTAAAGGCGTTACTAATTTCCCAGCAACATGAAAGCGTATCTGCGCCATGCAAACCTCCACACATGACACAAAGGATGCAATAGGCAATCAAAGTGCATGACTGATTGAACAGTAAATCTAAATGATTGTTATTTATCTCCTATCCTGTTCAGTCGTTTCACGCTGTGTGAAATCAGAAGGTAAACGTCGCCTTTTCTGATGCCAGTTTTATTTGAAGATGATTAGTGGCAAAGCAACAAAATACACCTCAGGAAAAAAATACTTTATGGTTCTGTCTCTGCAAATAGTTTTGTTTTCATCTTTGTTTACTGCTTTTCACTCTAAGTTGATGCTGTGGAAAAAGAAAAGGTCAGGGAAAAATTGGACGTTCATCCATTTTACCAGACGAAACATCGCACTGCTTTTGTGTTTATATAGCTTACATCTCTACATCAACTGTTAATACACATTCAGAATGACTCCTTTAGTTACAGGTTCATGTAAATGTCACATTTATTTACACTGTTACATGCAATAATAATCTAAGACACTTTTTAAGTAATTTTGCATTTATCTGCATTTAATGTCTTTAAAATCGGTCAATTACTAATAAATAATCTAATGAATTTCATAAATGTGTAATCTAAACTGTACATTAATCTGTTAAAAAGAAATGCTCCAACACTGTGCATATGTCTAAGCCAAATTCTCCACTTGGCTGAAACTTCTGATATCCATTCATCTATCTTTATTTTCATCAGCAGAACTAATCTTGCGAATAATGGAGGCTTTGTGGCATTTGCTGGCAAGAAAACGAAATGTAAAAATATTCAATTTTTGGTATCTCAGAAATGGTAAAAAGTGTGACTCATGGACACTTGAGTTAGAGAACCAAATAACACACAGCATATAGGGCAGAATTATAAGTACACTGCTAAAAAAAAAAAAAAAAGAAAAGAAAAAAAGGAATCTCAAGAAAGAGAAACATCCTTTTTCTGGGAAATGGTGTTTTATTTGAAAAACAAATTTAATTTAAAGAACTTACATTTTACTTTGTCTTAAAGATATTTCGGACATATTGTGCTAGATTTAACAAGTAAAAAGCTTTGACATAATATCCCAATGGAAGACTAAGATTATCTCCATGATTTTGTGAGACAACTTCTCATTTTAAGAACATTAAAATTGATCTTAAAAAACTGATTTGTTCTCTGTAGTAAGTGCAGCTATTATTATTATTAGTCTGACATTCTTTCTTGATTTCCTGACCACACAGCATATGTATAACCATAATGTGAATAATTATATATTATGTTCTTTAGGGCTGTAACTAATAATGATTTTAAAAATTGATTAATCTGTAAATTATTTTAATAACTAATCGATTCATTGGATAAACACAAAAGACTCAGTTCTCAAAGATCAGTATTTAACCCAAAGCAAAATAGCAGTGGTTTTCAACCTTGGGGTTGCCTGGAATTCAAATGGGGTTGCCTGAAATTTCAAGTAATTGATAAAAATAAAAATTACTAATAAAAAATATATGGTGAGTTGACAGAGACAATCACAATACATAGAAGACATGACAAACTCTGAAGCTGAAACTGAAGCACTGTGGTTCTGTTTATCTTTCAAATGTTCATTGTGGTCGGTTTCAGATGCTGCAGCTCTTTCATAATTCATAGCCTGAGTTCTTGTTTGTTCAGTATTAATTGTCAGCCTTGTAAATCCAAGCTGGACTGACTGTACATATCCTGACCAAGGAAAATAAAATTCTCCCTTTGTGCAGTAATCTACACCTGGCTTTTCTGCCTCCGTCCATAATAATATACATTATATAGACTAAATGTTGTCTAAAATTAATGTTTATTTGCAACGTAGTATAGTAAACTATTACATGATCAAAAACAAATTAATTTTAGCAAAAAAAAGGTCTCAATTTTGAATGTTTGGAGTCACCAGAAATTTGTGATGTTAAAATGGGATCACGAGAAAAAAGGTTGGGAACCACTGCAATAAAGACTGTAGATAAGTCACTAATGATTACATCCCTGCGATGACTTTGGGTATAGTTAGCGAGCACTAGCCCGCTATCTAGACTTGTTTTGGGAAGAGACTAGCAAGCTATAGTCTTCAACCAGCTCTGGTTATAGGCTATCAAACTAAAGTTGTATGTATTAGTTACAGTCGACGATAGCGTGAGTCTGGTGGCCTGATAAACGGAGATGAATGAAAACGTTATAATTACGACAATAGTGTCTAACTAGTAGAGGTCACACACTTTTCAAGTCAGCACCAAGACACATTAAAACTGTTATGTGACACCCTACTAAGACACTTGATGTTGTTATTTTGTCTAATTTGTCATCTGCCTGTAATTTAAGAGTATAGAAATGACAATTCTAGGATAAGATTCACTGATTTGCATCTTTTAATCAGTGCCCTGATTAAAAGAGTTTGAACTGGATTAATTAGGGATAAAAATGAGATGCATCACTTCATTAAAATCTAAGATATTCTTATAAATGTTAGTAGAGGCCCTTATTATCTTATTATTTTGAAAGAATAGACTGATTCCTTCTCTTTAAAGCTGTCTCTGTCAATCATTGGTGTTAGTGGCCAAGCCTCACCAAGTGTCATGTGAGTGTCAATAAAGGTTTAGGCTGAACACAGAAAGAAAAACAAACTATCTGTGCTACATGTAATTTCATTATGTCTTGAGTTTAAGTTTAGTGCATCAAGGAGATGTTTGATCACCAAAAATTCTTAAGATGTAACAGTGTTTGGTGAGTGAAGTTCTGAACCTTGACAAAGTCTTTGAGGAATATGAGTTCTACCAGTCTTTATTGGGATGAATTGTACACTATAAACAATGTCTGTACATTTACAGCAGAATTTCAACAGCATTAACATATTTTTTTAAATAGAGCAGTGAACTGTTCATATACAACAGACTGTTAATTTGCATTCCTCTTACCGTTTTTTTTTTTTTTTTTTTTTTTCAATGACTGTGATGTTTTCCTTAATACAAGACTTTCCTGTTAATTTACCACTAAGCTTGTATTTTGAGAGGGGTAACTTTACCTGAGCTGCACATGTGGAGTGGAATCCTCATTCATTTCTTCATCCATTGACATCTTAAAGATTATTTGGTGAGTAGCAATTTAATTTATACATTGGCAGAAATACTTTGAATTATGTCACTTGCTTTACTGGATATGTGCATGTCATGACTGAAGAATACATCAGCAAGCAAGATTTTTATAGATGATTGCTTATTAACTGTACAACATTTAAAGGAAATTTGCTTTGTTGGAACCTGCTGTTTATGTAAATTAAGAGTGTGGCTTTTTTCCCTCAAACTCAGTGTGGTTATTTTTTCTCAACCTTGTGTAAAATGCATTACCCTGAGTCTGCTTGATAGCATGTTGCTAACAAAAGGCCACAGAGAAGAGCATGTGGGTGAATTAGCTGAACTACTGAGTGTGTCATGCATAATTTTAATCTGTTTGTTCAGCTGTTATGTCTGTTAACACCAAGTGAAAATTAGGGTGCCCACATTATTGTCCGAAGGCTCTTTAGTCAGAAAATCCATTTGATTTAGTTGATAAATCTAACCCCAACCCTTTTCTGACTAACAGGCCTTCTGACAATAGGGCACCTCCTGAAAATCAGTATAACTAAACTGACTTTAAGTGTAAACTGTTTAGGCTAACTTGCATGTTTTTTATTAAGTGGTAATTAGCAATCCATATTCAAGCAAGGTTAGTTTCAGGGTAATTACTGGATCAAAAATTAAGCTTAATTAAATTTAACTAAGAAATGTGCTTTTTTGTAACCTACTTCGTCTTCAAAAATCTGTGTGATTGTTTTTCATTTTACAGTTTGTGAAAGTAACTATCAGTAGAAACAGGCTATCATTCATAGCAGTGTTAATTCAAAAATTTCAAGATAACTGTTGGATCAGAAGTGATGTCCTGGAGAAGATAGACTCTGCTGTAACTAATGCTGCGTTCCAGGCCATTTTTTGAGCCCGCAAGTCACAACTTCAAATCACAACTCATGACTTGTAACGTTCCAGGCAAGTCACGCCAAACTGCCTGAGCACAAGGAATTGTAGTAGCTAGATGTAAACAAACCAGCATGGTGGACTGTACGTTATCCTCATTTATAATCATTTCTATCGGCGAAAGTACTTGCTCTTTGCTTATTTGAGGGAAACAGAGGAGTAAAAACAGTGCATAAGGCAAGAGAAGCTGTTCTACCTTTTATGTTAAGTTATTTGTATATTTGGATACATATTTAGTATTAATTGAATCTTGCACTCATTGGACTGAAAACTAGCTAATGCTGGAGTAGCTGTTAATTATGTAGAACATTTGCAGATAAATAATATCAGAGCAATACCTTGTTTTAATAAACAATTTGTATAAATGCCGCATCCATGGGGGCTGCCATTGCTATGTGACATCAGAACTTGGAACTGTGAGTACGTCGATCTAGTGGGAAGTCACAGGTTTGACTGCCATTCCAGTACATTTTCACCAGTAGAAGGTTGGAAAAACATGAGTTATGGGTTGCCTGGAATGCAGCATTACTATGACATCACAGGTGGTGTTTTACTGCCATACTGTTTTACTGCTGCCCTTCTGATCTTAGTTAGTATTTACCTGTTCATTACATAGGCTACCGTACTTTATTAGTTCTGTTTTCAGTACCCTGAAACATTGAAATAGGAAACAAGGGGAACTTTCTAAAGTAGTGATTGGTTTGTTTGTTGCTTAACAGCTTGGTTACCGCAACAGTTCTAGGCTGGGCTAGGCTAATAGTGAAACATGATGTAAAGCATATGTTTATTACTTCATTACTCAACACAGTCTCAAGCATGGACTAAAAACGCCTACATTTATAAAGCAAATTTCTAAGTTTCAGGTGAGGCCATTCAGTGCTGGATGGTCAGCATAGGCCACTTTTACACAGAGATCCTGGAAAAAAGGTGAGATAGTGATCCCACCTTTTTTCCACCATTGATCAATTTGCGCAGCCAAGCCAAAGGAGTAACAGAGGTGAGACGGGCAGGACTTTTACACAGAGGACCTGCATTTCAGAATCAAAGGGGTGGTGATGCACCGCAGTGTATCGTGTGACGTATAACTTCTACGTTGGAAATACCCCGAGCATAGTGGGGTTGCTAACCTCTCCAGGGTCAGCCTGTCTTTCACCGTTCCAAAAATGTCCTCCACCCGAGGTCACAACAGCTTGTAGATCTCTGGGTCTCCCCAGTTCGACATCTTTCTGGTCACGTTGATGTGTTTGTTTACTGTACTGGGCGCGCACTCATTTGTAATTCCCCCCCAGCGTGGGGGTCACACATGCAATACATCATCAAAATGACACTTTGGTTGTGGAATGAGATGCGTTACAAAGCCGTGACAAAGGTGGGACCAAATGATCCCACCATTTCTTTTACACAGATGTTGTTCTGGAATAAAGGCGACATATTCCCATAACAGAAGTGCTGTGTAAACAGGGCTATAGAGACCCAGATCATATGTGAGGAGATCCAGCCCACGTTGTTGACAGGGCTTACTGCATTATTTTCCACCTTTAATCTCCAGTACCAAGAGGAGGCAACATGCACACTCAAATTCATACAAAGGTCAGATACTTAAAGTAAAACATTTTGTCATGTCTTTTAGTTGACATACTGTTGCACAGTTATACATGCTGCCTGTTATTGTGTTAATCTGAGTATCACAAATGTATTTTTACAGTGTCTGATGAAACTATATAAATTTTCAGGTGTTTTGTTGGGCTCAATCCTCAAAGAGGGAGCAAGGCCAGCTGTGGGAAAGTCCAGTCAAAGAAAACCGGGAAATTTCCAAACAAGAAGGCAACAAGTGTAAACACACGTGTGTCCACTCTGCTGAGGAAGTTTATGGACTTTGAGTAGGACTTTATTTAAAATGGTGAGTTTACTCAGTCTCTTAATCCTCACTATCCATCTCCCTGAAATGACATACAACAGATTTTGTTCATGATAACAGAAGATGACTGGCACATAACCTTTTTTTGTATGTGAGAAAATGCAATGAAAGATATTTAGGAGCTCATTTTCTTTTTTTTTCTCTCTCTCCCATACAGACAGAGGGCCACTATGACTGGATGCTGAGAACTCACTCGCCTCACTATCTCCCTGCTATTTGACACTTCTTGGACCTAGTATTTACAGTAGGCTATATTCCCTTGTAGAGCCTGACTTAAGAATACATGTTCAAGCTCGTCTGGTGATGTTCATCGCATCTTCAGTTAAGTTCTTTTTTATTTGTGCCATTAAGCACATTTGTGCCATTGTGCCTTAAAACCAACAAAATGTTTAATTTAAATCTCACAAGTTAAGATTTGAAAGTTTGTAAACACTGTTTTGTATATTTTCGTATTTACATTGTGAGGGTATTGTTCGTTTAAGTCAAAGGCATTTTGAAATGCGAAATACAAATGTAAAAGTGTAATTGAAAGCCGTGGATTATTTTTTTTGTGAATTGTACATGATTGACACATTTTGGATTTAGGTCTGTTTTTCACTCACAAAAACCAACATCCAGTAAAGTCTACAGTAGCCTTTTCTTAACAAAAGTATAATTGTATTCAGTGTGCCTATGTGTGTGATCTGTATGAAGATGAAAAGCATTTAGGAAAAGTCAATTAACTGTAAGATACTGTAAAGAAAAAACAGCTATGTAATGTTCTTTTAAGCGAGGCGGTTAACTGTAAAATACTATAAAAGTGGTTTTAAAAAACAGTTCTTACTGTTTTTTCATTAACAGTACAATAGTTTAAATTCTAAAAACTCAAACTGTACCATTTTGTAACAGCCCTCTGGTTATTTTAATATTATTAATATTAACCTACCTGGGTTACTGGGATTTCCTCGTAACCTTTTGTCACTACGAGGAGCCCAAAATGATTCACACACACCATCATGCAGTTCCTCATGCAGCAACTGTTGCTGTGTTCTCGGTACAGACGGGGATGTGGGAGTGATCTGACGAGGTGTGTATGTGTTAGAGAGCTCAGAGAGGGAGTAATCATAAGCCTGCTGGTAAATCCTGTCCCCTATAACCTCTCACTTTCACCTATATCATCACATCTCAGCTCCCCGCTGAGTGTATACGTGTATGTATTTTATGGTGTTAATTAAATGTCACACATGTGCAGCATATTGTAAATGCATTAACACAGTGTGACATCCACTTTAATCTGAATTGCTAGACCTGTTTAAAAGACTGTTTTCAGTACCAAGACCATATGGAGATCTTAGCCCTACGTTTAGTTTTCATCTATGTAACTTTAGTGAAAATGTTGTGTATTTATTTATTTTTATCATCACATTCACAGTAGGTTTATTGTGTCATTACAGTAACATTATGATCTTACCTCAAAACTGGGGTGTTAAACATATGGCCTGCGGACCAAAACCTGCCCACCAAAGGATCTAGTCTGGCCCAAAAAGCCAAAATTACACAGAAAATATTAACAGTCAAAGGTGAATAAATGAATGAATTTATTTATTTATTTATTTTTGGTTTTACATCAATCATTGTACTCAGTTCATCAGTTGTAATAAACATAAAAACCAAAAAAGGAATAGGCTAGAAGCAAAAGCTTATTTTTTTGCCTATCCTTTTCAACTAATACACTGCTTACATAAACTTAAATGTGTACAGCATCGAGCATTTACACCATAATAATAACAAATAAAGAAATAAAAAAAAGTCAACAACAACCAAACCAAACCACATCTACCATCTCAATTCAATATTTCTGAATAATTTAAACCTAAAGTACTCTTTTTTTTCTTTTTTAACTTTGCCAAAGGAGTGGATAATTTAAATGCATCATAAGGTCCATTCCATAATTTCACACCCACAATCCCAATTCATCTAGACTTCACATCTGCCCCCACTCTAATGCACTCACACATATCAAAATCTCTGAAATTTGAATTACTCTCTCTTAATTCCAAGAAACCCCGCCTGATCTTTGCGACAATACTATTTTTATCCTTCATGTTCCATATCCCTATTTAGAAACAATTCTTTATAAATCATTTTAGTTCAGGGGCCACATACAACCCAATGTGATCTCTAGTGGATTGAACCAGTAAACTATTATCATAATAACCTATAAATAATGACAACTACACATTTTTCTCTTTGTTTTAGTTTAAGAAGTAAAATTACATGATTACAGGGTTGGCATTTACAAACTATCCTTTCACAATGAAGTGTGAATAACCTGAGCAACCATGGACAACCTGAAATTAGGCAAAAATAGGTGCAATTTTAACAATATTATGCCTTTTATATAATGTTTTGTGCCTTTGTAGATCCACTGTGATCTGTAAAGCTGTAATGCACATATGTGAATGATAAACTGAGCTATAATATTGTTAAAATTCTGCTTATTTTTCTTGAGAAATATCAAGTTGTTCATGTTATTTACATTTTTAAGGGATAGTTTTAAGATGTAAACATTTTCATAATGTAATGTAGCTTCTTTCACACTAAAACAGAGAGAAAAGTTTGGAGTTGAAATTTTTTTATAGGTTATTATGCTATTATTTTACTGGTCTGTCTTGCTTGAGATCATATTGGACTGTTTGTGGACCCTGAACTAAAGTAAGTTTGACAACACTGCCTTAAAATGAGAATTTAATGATACTGAGAATAATAAACGTTATTTCAAACATAAGTAGGAATAAAACACAAAGGTGAACAAAAGGCAAAGAGAAACCACAAATCCAAACAGAACACTCCAGAATATTAAAAGTAACAAGCCAACCACAAAATTTTCATCAACTTCATCACTTTTATAGTGAAATTTTGTTAAAAAATAAAAAAAAATAAAAAATCACACCTGGCATTTTCCTATTTAATCTCCTGTGAGTTTAACTGCCTGGGGTCGGTCCTGTCTCAATTTTTTTCCCCACCTCATTACAATGGAAGTAGACCCTTAGTATTTAGTATTTTTATTGAAAGCAGATCATTTTAGCATATAATTGTTACTGTCAGAGAATAATGGGAAATAATATGACAGAGACTATTCATTTTTTAGCTGCCTAGAGTGACAAATTGTCATAAATTTTAATGAGGCAATGAGAGAAAAAAAAGGAACAGGACAGAGAGACCTCCAGATGTTTTCATGTCTTATATTTAGGAATAGACCAGAAATTTACTATACATGCAGTTAAGTCAAATGCTGTTGCCATGACGTTAATATGACAACACTGGACAAATATGGCTTACTGATACTTGATTAGCCTTTAATCAGGCAGATACACTGATCCCAAATCTGACATCAGAATTTCCTCAGTACATTAAAGGTGTGGTGTGAGATGTTTTCCAGGAGCATTTTTTACTCTTTTGCTTAAAATCCCCTTTGCACCCTGATTACAACCAATTAATTAAATGCTCTAACACAAAAATAAAAAAAATTTAGTCACCTGTGGAACGGACAGGACTCAAAAAACACCATCCAATCATCTTGAGCGCCCAATCGAAATGATTGATCGGTGATATGTCTATCAAACTCAACTGCCATTTGTCCCTCCCCCTCTGTGCCTGAATCATGCATTCTCAAAAGCTTGGAGCGCTTGTACAGGAAACGAAGCCAGAGCTTGGCTATATTAGTTATATTAGGATGTAAAGTTCACCGGTAAACTGTTTTGTCACTAACATAAATCAGTAGGAAATGTAACGTTAGCCAGATAGGTATGAACTGGGGCTGTTCTGTAAGGGGGGGGGGTGGGTGGGTTGGAGGAGACTGAATGAGGAATGCATGGATCGGGGTCGGGGCCGCTGAAGCCGGGTGAATTGTTCCTGTGCAGCGCTCGTGAACCCTCTAGAACAAGCACTGCACATGCCAGTACTCTGAAGGTGTGGCTTTGGGGGGATGTCTGAAGAAATGGGTTTGGACTTTTGAATTGAGTATTTTCAAAATGTAGTTTGCTCGAACCATTTTTCTAAGATCACATACCCCACCTTTAAGATTTTGCGATATGTAGACAATTAGATCTTTACTTTGGTCCAATTTGACTTATTTAAGATTCGTTTGATTATTTAATTTAGATAAATATGTTCAATAAAAATCATTTGTAAAGTTAAACATGGTGTTGTCTCCCTTTTTGTTGTGACCTTTTGAGCCATGACATCAATATATAGCCTTTAGCAACATATCACATAGTTGTAGTTCTGTAAATTCTGTGATCAAAATTCAGATGGCTTTTTACACTTGAAAGAAAAACATGTTGCCATTCAAAGTGATACAAAGCTGAAAGATGGAATTTTCCTTTTTCCCCCAGATTGGAGCACTCATTCACTGTATTCACTAAAAGCTCAACTCTAGAATAAACAGACTAGGATACACTTGTGTAAGTGGTGCAACATTTTCAGGGAACCCACAGAGCCCAAATTTATGATCAAATAGTTGAGGGCAGGTTAAAAGCATATGGTGGGTGGGTGGCAGAAAGTTGCTCATAATGAATTTTCCTTCCCTCCCATCTTGATTTTTTTTTCACCCAGTTTGTTCGATGTAAGTGATGAGTGTGGTGAAAATTTTCATCAAGATATTTCTGAAATAGAAACCAGGTACCAAGAGGCTTCATTCTAAATGTGACGCTGATACTGCTGATTCTTACACCAGGAAACTGTGACAACCCACAAGCACAAAGTCAGGTGTCTGACACATTTATAAACAATTCTGGGCCAAGTTGATGTACTCTACTCCTTAGGTTTAATCTACACTGGCTCTGCTGTTCCTACCATATCTATAAGTAAATTTGACTAATTTAGCAAAAAACCATCTTTGCATTGTGAATATACTATAAAAGGCAGTGATGCAAGATGGTGCAGTGTCTTTTTTTTTGCCATATGCTGCTTACCTGCAATTAACATATGTGCAGGGAAATCACATAGATATTCACTCCAACAATGTGCTTAAGTGATGTGAAATTAATCATTTTAAGGATCTGGACTATTCTGATTCACTCACTGATAGGATATGGGTTGTACAAATCACTTAAGTCATTTCAGCCAGATCACTCATCATTTGGCCAATCACACCTAAAAAGACAAATCTGATTCAGAGAATTAGCATTGCAGCAAATCTTATGAGTAAATGTGAGTAGTTCCTCTGTTTCTGAGTGGATCTTTACAGGGTGCGATTTGTCAAAAAATACAGAGGGGGGGGGATGTTTTTTTGTTTGTTTGTCGGAGCGAAGTTAGTGGTGCCAGTTCTATGACAGTATTGCCAAAGTGTCAGTTTAATTGTAACTTAATTTTAATGAAGACATTTTTGTAATACCAGGTGATTTCATGTATAGAACGTGTTTGAACCACAAAAATGTCAGTTATACACGTGGGGGTGCAGTCCATAACGAACGTAACTAACGCTGGCGTGAAACAAAAGTGAAACTACCTTCAACATCCACCTATTCCTCTCAGCGGATCTTACACAAAATTTTACCAACTTCTAACCTGTATCCACTGGACCCCCTCTGGTCCCCCACTGCTCTATGGCCCCCCCACAAATGCTGGGCCCCATGAATTTGTCACATTTACCCCCGCCTACGGTGCCCCAGTGCGAATTCTGAGACTGCCAACAGTTTGGTTCAGGTGAACATTAGTGCCAGTGATGTAGGATATAGGTGTAAGAAAACTTAGTCACAACCTGCCTGTTATTACAATTGGTTGGTTGCCCCCTCCGAGGAAGAAATTCATTGAGCAGAAATAGGGATGTAAAAACCAGAGGGGGGGTTGACACCCCCCCCCCCCCCCCCCAACAAATCACACCCTGGATCTTTGTATGAGTACTGAATCTTCTTGGTGAGTGGTTCCTTTATCTCGGGGAAGAGATCTGAGTAGGACTTCAAATGACATCCGTCTGAACACAGACAAAGATAAAGTAACAGTCTTAGTCCTGCTGGATCTGAGTGCTGCATTCGATACAAATGATCATGTGATTCTGTTACAGAGGCTAGAGGACTGGGTAGGCATCTCTGGTCCTGCCCTGAAATGGTTCAAGTCCTAACTTGAGGACAGGAAGTATTTTGCTCAAATCGGAAACTGTGTGTCAGACCAAATGGCAGTGACCTGTGGGGTCCCCCAGGGGTCCATCCTGGGACCCCTCTTGTTCAATCTTTACATGTTGCCCCTGGGCCAGTTAATACACAGTAATAACATGTCCTACCATAACTATGCAGACAACACTCAGATTTACATCTCGCTGACAGCAGGTGAACAGGGGCCTGTGGACTCACTCTGTGACTGCCTCCAACAGATCACTGTGTGGATGCAAAACAACTTTCTCCAACTAAACTCAGACAAGACTGAAGTCATTGTCTTTGGCCCACAAAAACCCAGAGAAAGTGTCATCAGTCATCTGGAATCTCTTACTTTAAAAGCTAAAAACCAGGTTAGAAATCAAGGAGTAATAATGGACTCAGACCTAAACTTTAACAGCCACATTCAATCAATTACATCATCAGCCTTTTACCATCTCAAAAACATTGCCAGAATCAAAGGTTTATTGTCTAAACCAGACTTAGACAGACTTATCCATGCATTTATCTCTAGCAGGTTAGACTACTGTACTCTGACTGGACTCTCTAAACCAGCTGTAAGACAGCTGCAGTCCATCCAGAACTCTGCAGCTCAAGTCCTGACTAGAACCAGGAAGTACGACCATATTAGTCCAGTGCTCAGGTCTCTGCATTGGCTTTTTGCCACTCAGAGAATAGACTTTAAAACAGCTCTGCTCGTTTATAAGTCTCTCCATGGTCTAGCACCAAAGTACATCTGTGACATGTTGGTCCCATATGAACCATCTCGGACCCTGAGAACCTCAGGAACAGGTCTTTTGCTGATGCCCAGAGTCAGGACTAAACATGGTGAAGCTGCGTTTCAGTTCTATGCAGCTAAACTCTGGAACAGTCTTCCTGATGATGTGAGACAGGCCTGTACTCTGACAATGTTTAAGTCCAGGCTGAAAACAGCTCTGTTCAACTGTGCATAGACCAACTGAAAGGGTTCTATCTGCACTCTGACCTTTTACTTTGTTTTAATTGATTATTATTTATGTTTTATTGATTATGTTTTAATTATAATTGTGTGTTTTTAATCTGTCTCTTTTCCATTTTTGTAAAGTACTGTGAATTGCCCTGTGTATGAATTGTGTTATACAAATAAACCTGCCTTGCCTTGCCTTCATTTGACCGTCTGTCAAGTTCAGACTGTTGAGCTCACACATGTGGACCCATCAGTCCCTTTCCTCCTCATAAATCAACTCCTTACTGTAGTTTATGGGACTTTTGGCAGCCTTGATTGCAGTATATGTTGTTATTAGATTGTAAAAGAGGTTTGTGGATGACAGCGTTTGGAATTTACATGTGGCAGACTCAAGTGAACGGAGTAAATGACTCACAGAGTTGTGAGTCATTGTAGGGATTTGGATAAAATAACTGAGAAGGGATTGACTCGACTGTCTCCAGTACACTCATATGTCTAATCTAGTTAAGAAACTCAAATTGCAGATTGGCTTTTATTTTATTAATAAATCCTGTCTCATATTTTCTGCAAGAAAAAACTTGTGGAAGCTACCTTTCTGCCTGTGATTGATTATGGTGATCTACTGTACAAACATGTAGCTACCTTCACTTTAAGGAGCCTCGATTCAGTATATCATGCTTCTTTATGTTTCATTTCTAATGCAAGATCTCTCACTCACAGCTGCATTCTCTATGATTTAGTGGGCTGGACATCATTAACCATCCGTAGACAAAAACACTGGTTTATGTTCATCTATAAAGCTCTGCTGGGTAAACTCCCAAAATACCTCAGTAATCTTCTCTCTGTTAGCTCTAGTAGTTTCCATTTGTATTCCTCCAAGTGGTTGCTTTTGACTGTTCCCTGAGGTCTGACAGACGTTGGAAAAACAGCATTTTCCTACTATGCACGATGGTTGTGGAATAATCTTCAAAAAACTGTAAAACTACATACATTAATTTCTTTGAATGATTTTAAAAGTATCATGGAGAATGCTGTGAAGGAGGAATGTGACTGTTTTTCTTGATGCCATTATGGTTGAATAGTTGTTTCTGTGTTTTATTGTTAACTGTGTATCATCTATGTGCTTTATGTTGTTTGGACTTTGTATGGCTGCTACCTTGGCCAGGTCTCCCTTACAAAAGAGATTCCTAAACTCAATGGGACTTCCTGGTAAAATAAAGGTAAAATAAAATAAAAATAAATAATACACATGCCAAGTTTCATAAAGGTTGGTGTAGCCATTGTTGAGTTTCTATTTGCAGTTGGACATAAACAGATATAAACACACACACACACACACACACACACATATACATACAGGCAGCAGCTAGTGATTACAAAATTCTGTTCACCTTTGGTGTACAGGGTAATAAAACAACAAGAAAGGCGAGGTCTCAATGTAAACTGGGTTAAAGTATTTGACCATGTGGAAGCTTTAATAAATTATTTTGGGAGGGTTCTATAAATCATAAAACCTTGTGCCGCAATCTGTAAAAGCCATATTGTCTGACTGCAAGAAAAACGTTGAAACATAATTAAAGTAGCCAACTGACTTTCTCTGTACGGACATTATTGCTGTATTAAAAGTGTTGTCAGTCCTGGAAGTGTGAACAAAGGGTCATCTTTTTCCTAGATTACATACATCTGGTTTAAATACCAGTAGTTTTGTTTTTCACGCTGTAAATTGGGAACATACTAAACATATGTCATACAGTGACATACAGGCTCCACATCATATCATCTTCCTCTGTATGTGCTGCTGTGTCTCCATTTACTTGACATTGATTGGTTTATTGACGGGTGTGTGTCTGATGCCAGTGTGTAGATAAGCTGGTGCTTAGCCTTGTCCTGTTCGGAAGGAAAAACAGGCACTCAGACTGTGTGCTCCAGCGATAAAAATCAGTGATAAAATCTACATTTTGTGCTTTTAGATGATTTAGAATACATAAAACATCCATGTGATAATAAACAGAGTATAATCCCAAATCAGAAAGTGCGTACGTGTGTGTGTGTGTGTGTGTGTGTGTGCGTGTGTGTGTGTGTGTGTGAAAGCAGAGATATGAAAATCAACTTCCTGACATTTATGCCTGCAACAAATTCAATAAAAACTTGGGATAGAATCAATTCAGGCCTAGTAAATATGTTAAAATAATCAAATAACAGTGTTGTAATTGTGATTGCATCGAAAAGCAGCATCCAAGAAAGGTCTGGTCCTGTAGGAGCAAAGATGGACCAAGGATGCACAGTTTGTTGACAAACGCATGGAAAAATATTGAAATGTTTAAAAAATGTTCTTCACAGAAAGATAGGAAGGGATTTGTTTATTTTACCCTTTATGTTGCGGCACAGAATTAAGAAATAAATGGAAAATGAATGTACTTGGGTGCATAAAGAGTAAGAATCCAAGCCTAACCTTACTCACCTATATCTGATGGATCTATATGGACTCAGAATCCAAAACAAACCGATACTATTCAAACTTTCCTGTGGCATAAGGAAACGTTGTGTTAACTGTGTCCGGAAGAGGTTGTCGATTTCTCTAGACTCAGAGGCATCTGGGATGGGCTATCAGTCAGTGGAAACATGGACTGGACTCAGACCAATCAGTATCCAGGGCTTTTTTTGTTGGAAATGGATGCTCAAGTCAAAAAAGGAACACTGAAACCGTTATCAGCCTCAACAAAAGCCTGAATGAGGAAGAGGAGGGTGTGGGCGCTCAGGGAGGAGAGTGTGACCCCCTGGCTTGTTTACAAAAGAGAATGTGCGGCACACATTGCTGCAAACCTTAAAACCTTAAGTCTGAAGGATAAATGGAACAAAATGCCACCTGAAACACTTTGCCAGTAGTGTCCCTGAATGTCTTTTAGATATAGTGAAAAGAAATGGCTACAAGGCAGAATGTTAAATGCTTTACTATCTCCACTTCATCCTGAATGTGGTGTATGAAGATAATTTTGTGTCTTTATTATACAAGCAAAGGGAATAAAAGACAAACAAAAAGTCAAGATTTGAAAACAAAAATGAAAGTTTAAAAATTTTTAAGCTTAACAAAAATCAATTGTGTTCTCATTCTTTCATTTCAAATCTGACACTTGTGCTTGCAGGCCAAAATGCTTGGTCATTTTAAAGGTTTTGTTTGCAAGTCCAAAGCTTTTGCACCTCTAAATCTTTTGCAAATCAAAAAGTTTTGCCTGCAAGTTCAAGTGGCACTTACTTCCAGGTCAAAATCATTTGCAAGTAGAAAAGTTTTGGGTGTCAAAATCTTTTGCAACGCAAAAACTTCTGCTTGTAAGTTCAACTGAACGTGATGGGCGGGATCTACACGAGCAGAAGGGGTGGATTCCTATTGGTAGCTTGCTTCGGATTGACAGTGTGCCTGGTGCCTGGTCCTCCCGCCCACCACATTTCTCTAAACATTGTTTCTTTTTTCATCTATGACAATGATTTTAAATGTTCTGCCTCTAAATCTCTAAAATATTTTTTATGCTCTGACTGTAAATAATAATTTTCTACTACAACTAACCATCTACTTTCTTCACATCTGACTTAGAAAGAAAAACCTCCCATTTAACTTTAAGGAAATATTGATGTTTATGAACTATATGAACAAAAATATTGGGACACATTATGGCTGCAGCTCATAAGATGTCCTATTCATGCTGATTTGAGATAGAAACATCAATATTAATAATCAATATGATATTTATCGCAGTATAAAACTATATCATGACATTTGTCATTATTATTGTTTTGTAGTCCAGAACCCTGTTAGAAAAGAAAGGATTCAATGTGTCCCAATACTTTTGTCCACATAGTGTATGACAGTCCATTATGCTGTGAGGCTAATGATATAATATATGTGGTCAAAATGAAGATACACATAACAGAGAAGAAATACAATAAAAAAGGAGAAACCATAAACTTTCATTTTAGAACTCTGAAGAATATGGGGTGGGGGGTATGTGTAGGGTAACAGTTTTGGGTTGTTTTTTTTTTATAATTCAAGTTTTTATTAGAGTTTTTTCTTGGTACACAACATTCATACACCGTTGCTTAATGTTAACAATGAGGGCTTCTGTATATGCATGAAAAGTATCAAAAAATGCTACAAAGCGTGGAAGTTCTCAAAAAGAAAAAAAAAAAAAAAAGATAAATAATTAAGTAAATAAATAATTACAAGAGGGAAGTAGTTCAGCTGTCAGGGTAATGGTTTTTAATGGTGAACTTAAGCAAAAGCATTGTAGAATAAAATATTATGGAGGGAACATGAAAAGGTAGTTGTAGTGGTGGTATAAATCAGGTCAGGATGAATATTAAATTAAATGGAGTTGAACAGACATAAGTAAATACAAATCAAAGTAAATTTGAATGTCACTGCTTTCTTTTTTTAGTTTACAGTCAAAAGCTTTCTTGTTTGGGGTTATAATATCTGGCCTTTTTTGTAATTGTTCAGTAATTAAAATGTGTTAGCATCAATGATCACTGGGCCTGTTCTGAGTGGTGTCTGTCTCAAATTCTTTTTACACTTTCATGGCAATGTTGTTGCTCAAGTAGCCTGAAAGTCAGAATTTTCCAAGAACTGTTCACACATCATAAACAAAATGAAACATTGTTCATTGTGGGCTTTTTGGTCGGAGTAAAGACGGACTTTGGTTTCATCATGGACATGAGGTTTCAAAACTAGTCAAAACAAATGAGTAAACTTTCATATCAGCTGATTGTGAAGCACAGTATGTCATGTATTTAGTTTCTTAGTATCCGTGTTAAAACTTGTCTGACGTGATTTGGATTAATAGAATGATATTACTGTGGAAATATCAAAATATACATCTGTAAGTCTTTATCATTATCATTGTATGCATGCTTGTCTCGACATTATAATACATATAAATATGTAACCTTTGATGTATAAAGTCATGCCGCATTTGACAGTGACTGAACTGCAGTGCTGAACTTTATTAATTGAAAAAGCTGAATTTCCCTCTTGGTGTGTGTCCTTGCCTACACAGCAGCAGATCACTGTGTGAATGAGCCAAAGGAAATACTGACTTTCTTCCTCATGGTCTCTGTGACCTTTGAAAGGACATTGAGAGCTTGAGTCAATGTGGGTGGAAGCAGGAGTCATAGTGTGAGTAGACTTTATAGTTGAGACATAAGCCAACATGAACGACTCCAACCGCAGGTTGTATCAACCATACTCACCACCTAATGGTGATCGCCACTGCCATCAAAAGGTGGGCGGGATCTTCCTCAGAAGTCAATAGAGGAAACAGCAGAATGAACCTTTAAGGCGAAGACACGCCAAATCAACAACTGATTTGAGCGTACATTCTGTGCTTGCACGAGACATAATGTCTCCATAACAGCAGGCAGCACTAATCTGTATTGTGTCCCAAAAAAACAGAAACGACGGAACATCTCTCTAGACAAAAACACAGAGCTTGCTGTCAACAGTCATTGTTGTCAGCAGAGAGTGTTGAGTAGTCAAGTAGGATTGTTGTTGTACTTGTTGAACAACGGCTAGTAATAAGAAGATACTGGTGTCAGCTCTCGGGCTTCTTCTTGTGGAAGAAGAAAGATTTTGGTCTTTCACTGATTTGCTAGTCAAGGGCTATCCCACTACCAATCAGATTGGTCAGACTGAATGACTGGATAATGGCCAATCACACATGTTGAATCAGCTGAAAAGAATGGCAATGGCATTAATGATGGCAGATTGCTCAGAACACACCAAACAGACTCATGTCACCAACCTTGCCAGACTGCCTGGCGACGTCCGGATGCCAAAAATTGGGTTGGTGTGTCTTCGCCCTTAGTGGAAACAGTTCAGACTGCAGCTTTTGACATGGGCACAAGTGGTTAATTGTGCTTATTGAATGCAAATTCTTTCAATCAATTAATCAAACTTTATTTGTATAGCACTTTTCATACATGGTACATGTAGCACAAAGTGCTTCACATCAAACCCCCCACTGTCCCGCAGTTGCAACTAAAAATAAAAGCAACAAAGTGAAGTAAAGTTTACCGTAAGAGTTTAATTAAAAGCTAAGCTATATAGATAAGTTTTGAGTTTACTTTTAAAAATATGAACACTCGCAGCAGACCTCAGGTCCTCAGGTAGGCTGTTCCATAGTTTGGGGCCATAAAAGCTGAATGAGGCCTGACCATGAGTTTTGGAGTGGACTCTAGGAACAGTTAAGAGATGACTACCTGAGGACCTGAGGGTCCGAGAGGGCTCATATGTTAAAAGCAAATCAGATAACTAAATGGGACTAAGACCATTAAGAGTTTTAAAAACCAATAAAAGCAATTTAAAATCAATCCTGAAGCTCACAGGGAGCCAGTGCAGAGACCTGGGCACTGGTGTAATATGCTCTCTCTTTCTGGTCCTCGTCAGCAGTCAGGCTGCAGAGTTTCGGAGCAGGTGCAGTGGTGCAATGGTCTTCTTAGGAAGACCAGAAAGGAGAGCGGTACAGTAATCAATGCGACTTGTGACAAATGCATGTATCAAAGTCTCTGCACTGGCTTGAGAGAGAAAGGGCCGTACTCTCGCAATATTTTTTAAATGATAAAAACCTGTTTTGGTGACAGACCTTATGTGTGGCTCAAAGCTAAGCTCACAATTAAGTAAAACACCCAGACTTTTAACCCTCTCAGGATGGTCCAGTGAATGGGTTTGGAGTTTAGCTTTGAGCCTCTCCCTTTGAACCTCAGGACCAACAATTAAAACCTCGGTTTTGCCCTGGTTGAGCTGAAGGAAGTTTGCTGCCATCCAGGACTTAATATCTAAGATGCAATTAAAAAGGATGTTGATGGGGCTAAGGTCATCAGGAGACATGGCAATAAAAAGTTGAGTGTCATCAGCATAACTATGAAAGTTAATGCTGCGTCTCCTGATGACCTGTCCTAGAGGCAGCATATAAAGGGTAAAAAGGGTTGGACCTAAAATTGACCCTTACACCACAATCCATTTTGCACCTTTTTGACAAGTGTTCTCCAATACTAACATAAAAATCCCTGTTTGCTAAAAATGATTCAAACCAGTTAAAAACAGACCCAGACAGACCAACTGTGGTATGCAATCTGTCTAAAAGAAGGCGGTGGTCCACAGTGTCAAACGCTGCCGTCAGATCCAATAGGACCAAGACGGCAAGCTTTTTGTGGTCCATATTGGATCTAATGTCATTTAAAATTTTAACCAGTGCCATCTCTGTGCTATGGTGCACTCTAAAACCAGACTGATAAAATTGTAAAATGTTGTTAGAAACAATAAAATCGTTGATCTGGTTAAAAACAATTTTCTCTAAAATTTTACTTAAAAACGGCAGGTTGGGCACAGGTTTGTAGTTGCTGGCAAGGGAGGGGTCCAGTTTGTGATTCTTGAGAAGGGGTCTGACCATGGCAGTCTTAAGAGCTGTTGGAAAGACCCCTGTCTGCAATGAATAATTTACAATATTAAGAACATCTTGATCTAAAAATGTAAAAACCGATTTAAAAAGAGATGTAGGAATAGAGTCTAAAAAGCAAGTGGTTGTTTTTAGCTGTAAAATGACTTTGTTAAGACTCTCAGCATCGACCAGGGCAAAATTCTCCAAAGTAGCAGATAAAACCAGTGGATCTGGAAGAAAAACATTGTCTGGCTGTAGTTGCTGCAGGTCTGACCTAATAGACTGTATTTTACTGGTGAAGTGACTTCTGAACTCATCACAGTTAGGCATGTTTGAAGGAGCACTGTTGTTGAAGATGGGGTTAATTACCGAGCTAAATGTGGAAAACAGGATCTTTGGATTATGGCGGTTGTCATATGGATTATGGTGGTTGAATGCAAATTCTTTCCAACACCTTGCCACCTATGCAACAAAACTAACCTTGCCTTGTATTTGAGGCATTATGAAAGTTGTTTATACCAGAGTATAGCCCTATTCGGACTGGAATAGTTTACGTAGGTATGTGGGATAAAATAACATTTGCCAGAGATTTTAGTCCTGTCCAAACGTGCTATGTCAGTAATCATTACCGCACAGTGTCAGTAAAGATTACCGCGACTTTTACCTTCCGTAAAAGGTTCCAGGAAAATGACCCCAGGTAATACTAATCCTGTGCAAATAGACCAGTAGTTAATATGTGTGTAGATATTTCGTCATATCCTGCTTACAACAGGTTTTTTGCAGATTTTCAAGCATGGAGACTCTTGAAGAAGCTCTCAGTTTTCCAGTTGGGCAAGTGCATGTGAAACCTCGAGTTACCCCAAGTCTTAGGTTTCGTTTCTGTAGTGGCGACGCAAATCATTTGTTGCACATGTGGTAATTTAATAAAGGTACTGTTCACATACCACAAACATGTAAATGAGTACATTTCATGAGAATCTATAGCATAAATATGAGAACCACTGGATTTAACTGACACAAACATTAAAGTGCCTGTCGGGTTTGGGTCAGGTTAATTTGGACGTAACTGTGTTGGGTACGGGTTGGGTTCGGACGGAAATATGCGGCTCTACTTTGGACATTCAAGCCTAATTGGAAAGCAACATCATACGCACATGACGACAGGAGGGGATGGCGATGCGTGAATGGATTTACCCCTCCCACTTGTAGTAGTTTTACTGATATTTCTTATCCTGTGCGAATTAGTCATTAATATTACCGACGTTCTGTGGTACAGTAGCATTACCCCATGTATCCATGTAAAACTAATCCAGTCCAAACACAAAATGTGACATTGCAGTTCATCCAGTTTGTGATTTGAACAGCTCATATCACTTCAGTCATTTTTATAAAATCTGGACATCCTTGCAAACCTGACTGTGTGATAAGTGTGAGTCCTCCATGACGTACAATTTATTTATTCCCAACATCATCCCTTTTATTTTTTTTAGCTTAATCAGTGCTGCACCATACCCTGAAAATTATATAATATGGATATACAGGGTGTCCCATAAGTCTCCATACATAGGAGACATAATACATTCCATACATATATGGTTCTAACATGTATTTCTTTATATTTCAGATAACCCAAAGAATGCATTTGAATAAAGAGCAACGAATTGAAATCATCCTGATGGCCGGTTCAGCAAGCAGTCGTACGGTTGCAAGCGCATTTAACAGAAAACATGGGACAAGTATCACACACGACACCGTGGTAAAACTTATTGTCAAGTTAAAAAAAAACAGGAGGTGTTTTGGATCAATTTGTTCCCAACAAAATGGCAGTCATATAGAGCATATTATATAAATAAAAATGGTTTATGTCAAGAAACGTTTATTTTTCCCATGTAAGGAGACTTATGGGACACCCTGTATAACACATTTATCCACATTTTACATTTTACACTACTCAGTGTCCTTGAACTTTAATGTTCAAGGACTGAAACTGCTATGGAAAGCAAAATTATTAAATATAACATTAGCACATGTTCTTATATGATGTCTCGCTGGTGTTGTAAATATTTCAGCATCAGAGGAGCAGAAGAGAGGCAGTGAATAACTCAATAGTGAGAGACCAGTGACTGCTACATCCTTATCCTGTAGCTTTTGTCATGCATGTAAGCAATTGAGGCCATTGTGAGCTGGATAATGAAGTCTGCCAACGTCGACAAACAATATGTTCCGGTGCAAACACAAACTCTCTGTGAGTACACAAGCACATGTAAATCTTCAATCGTGCACCTTGACTTGTGTGTTTTGATCACTTGCTTGTACAAATGTGATGACAGAGAGACTTTTCATTGTGGAAAAGAAATATGCATTTTCTTGGTTAGTAGGGTTTGGTGAATTGAAAATGTCCAGTACCTCAAAATAGTCAGAAAATCAGTTTATTTTTTTAGATAAAATTCACCTGTCTAGTGTTGGCTCAGATCTCAAAGGTAAAGTTTGGATGATGGGAACAATCCAGAGATCTCAAAACCAAATATCACATGTATTTACTGTCTCGCATCCTCAGCTGACCTGATGTCAGGGGAAGTTTTAGTGCCACTCGGGCAAAGATTTCAGACTTTAAGGCTTTATCGCTGCATAACGGTCAGTTATCAAATATCCAGCAGCAGTTGTTTTACCCGTATGAGTAATGATACATTATTAGCTACAGTTGCTTTTGTAGAAAATACTGTAAACTAACCTTTGGTGTCTTGGGTGGTAAAGTTGTGAAAACAGAGAAAACAAGGGACTGCAGCTTAAACAGATTTATAGCTGAAACTAATCAATTCTGAATTAGATAGTGCAGGGCTCACAGACCAAAAATCAACAGAAATAAACAGTAGATCAATGTTTGAGTTTGTTGCTCTGCCTTTGTTAAATACTGACTCTGAGTTGGTCAGAGAATGCATGAGGAGGTGTTTTATGCCTGTTTACATCTAATCATATCACTCTGACCACATACACACCATAGACACATAAAAGAATCCTCTGAATGTACAGGATTTCTTGGACCACAGAGCTAGGTTACTGCAATACATTTGATTTGACTGATCATTTATTTAAGAGAAAACAAGAAAAATAAGAACATCATGGACAATATTTACAAGTGAAAACAGAAAACAATATTTTGTGTATATATCTATTTACACTTATGGTTCTATGTGAATTTATTTATCATAATAATCTATCACATGCACACCCACACCTATGCATACATAATCATACACGTTCTGTATTATATACATGAAAAGCAGTGTGAAGATGTAGAACTTATTTACTCCCACCCCCATTCTTTAGTCATGAATTAATTCAGCTGTTTCTTATTGTCTATTAAATCAGAATCAGTTTATTTTTTTATATTTGCCATTAGCTGAAAAACTGTATTGGGAATGAGTTGCAAGAGCTCAGCATAAAGATACATGAAAGACAGTAACAAGGTAAAAAAAAAAACAATGAAAAATAACATGAATAAATGTATGTATATGTATACATATGAATATGATATGAATAAATATATCACTTAAGAATATAAGCATAAATATGCATGTATATGCATATACCTACATAAGTCAAGTTACATCATCACAGCAATAATTCGAAATAACAATAATTAACATCTTTACTCATCATAATCACTAGTATAGCATGTAATGATATTGTTGTACATGTTATATAGATAATAATACCTAGGTGCTAACTACAATATGTTGTTATTGCTGTAACATCACATGCTCTGGCAAATAATGTTATAATATTAAAAAATTACCCTGTCCCACAGATTTTTTCCGTGGGGTGGGGTGGCAGGCAGTATAGGCTCATGATGCCGTTACTAGTGCATGCTTCAAAAAAGGTTGAGAAACCCTGGTCTGGACCAATCAGCCACTGTTTAATCCCACCAAGTGAGGTGGTGTCAGGCTAAATAAAACTGAACCATGGTCCATGTAAGCAGTTAAGACTTTCAGACTAATTACAGGAAGTTACGCAACAAGACTATCATTATCAAGAGAGATAGGAAAATAAAATGCAGGATTTATGAAGTGAAAAAGGAGCTGATTATATCCATATATACAAATCAATGCAGCATGCGTGGGGTGATGAAGAAAAGGTCCAGTATTCTGTTACTGAAATGGCAGCATGAAATAAACTAGACCAAATGTCAATGTGAAAAAAAAGAAGTCTCTACAATTGCACTACCCAAGGCTTTACAGTGCTTAGTTACAACCCAAAAATACACAAGAATGAGAGAAGTGTCTTTGCACTTTCAACCAAGTAACTACAAGTTATCGGTTTGAAAATGAAAGCGTTTAGTGCTAACCACAGCTGATGTACGTCATGTCTCTTTATTCAAGGTGTTGTAAGCCAATGAATAATTGAATCTGTGGATGTACAGCCACAAAGTGTAGCATTGGGCCGGCTGTGATAGAGCCTGGCTGAACAAACCGAGAACAGCAGGAGTGTTTTAGCAGGCTGGCTGCCGCTCTGTGATGCCACCTCTAGTCTGGCAGGGACAGATCGCTGTGTAACGAGCCTCATTAGAACACAACTCCATCGCCACATCAAAGCCTTCCCTTTTTATACCAGGAGTGGGATCACAATCCTTGGGATATTTCAGCACCTACTCTATCCCCAAAACCTTCACATCTCCTTCTTTGAGTGCAGAAGGAGGTAAAGTCAAAGTTTTAGGTCATTTTTAGATCTCTTCTGCTGAGTAGCGGAGGCGGTGCTGATTAATACAGAATTATGATAATGATCTGGAGGATGTGGAAAGGGCAGGTGAGGTTTCTTATTTTCTCCTGAGCTCAGGTGATGATGGATCCAGTCTTTGCTGCTCTCTGACTTTGGGAAGGGACAGGGACACACTTATGTGTTCTGTCCAGTCAGCAGGCCCCAAATCAGGAGGATGGTAGTTTTTTTTTTGTTTTTTTTTTCCCTGGGCTGCCACCGTCCATTTTTTGGTCACCGTATTCATGCTGTGTTGTAAATATCTCAGGGAGGAGAGTGCGACCTCGTTTTCACCTGATGTCCCCCAACACCCCCCCCCCACACACACACACACACACACACACACACACACACACACACACATATGCCCCTCCTCCTCTCTTCTGCATTACTCTAATTGGAGCTCAGAGTCTACATGCATTGCCAGACACCCTACCCCTCTCCCTCCGTCTGTGTCTCTATCAAGTCTTTTTTATTCCCTTTCAATGTCAAAGTCACATTTGTGCCTTTGACATGTTTTTTTCTCCCCATGTCTGTCTGTCAGTTTTCTTTTTCTTTCAACTAGCTGTTTTATCTTGCAATTTATTCTACAACTTTGACTATTCATAGCTGTTTCATAATCATAACTGTTTGTTATTGTAACCATGACAGCAAATGTCCTCTACCTCTTATTCCATGTCCTTTTACTATGATGTTTCCCTAAGCTAATGAAATTGTTTTGTGAATATTGTGAAGCAGAATTGCAACATTGAACCCTAACAGTCATGCAAGACAGCATTTATCTTCAGAAATATATTGTCAGCGATACAATTGTAGCTCCAATGCCGTCTTTTAAGGCTAACTTAATTATGTGAGTACTTGCAGACACACAAACACGTACATATAATACAATGAAAAAGCATACATTTTTTTCAGAATAAGGCCAGTTTTTAACACAAATAAATATATCAAACCAATCACACTGTACACAACAGACGTCATGTTATAAAAGTAGAATCCCAGTTGATTTTAAGGGTTTTTGTCCATGTTTTTGTACGAAAAATATCCCCAAAGTGGTAAAGACAATGAGCTGAAGGACAATATATGGAACAGAATTACCAAACAGGATGGTGAGTAGCTTATGCAACGTTGACGTCATATCACTCATATGCACTTTATGAAGCTTTTTCCATAGACACTAAATGTAGAGTAACAAAAGACACTCCATTGTACATATTGAAACACACAGTGCTCCACAGGACATTAACTCCATCAGTTTTTTTGAGCGACCTTTTCCAGCTCTTTATTAGACAAATGTTGCAGCAAATGTTACAACATCTTGTAATGAACAGTTTTGAAGCTAAATATTTGAGTTTTGTATTTTCATATTCTTAGCTTTTCATTCTAATTACATTTTTTCATGTTATGACACAGCATATTATATAAATAATGGAAAAGAGTAGAGCTGTTAAAAACCCAAGGACATCTGCTTTACTATTGTTAAAAATAAAGAAAAGAAGCACGCTGCAGAACAGGAAACAGTGAGCATTTCAATGTTTGGAAGAAGAATAACCAAAGCCATTAACAGATTAGTAAACGATTGTTGTGTGGACTCTAAACCAGGTATAGGAAGATCCAATTTAGGTGAACTGCAGGAATATCCTCTGGGGAGCAATATCAGATAGTAAAAGCTCTGACCAAAGACATTTTGTCCATAAATGACTCTGGATCCTTCTTGTCCATAAAGTGGAGAAGACACTTAAATCAACAGGATTGAGTTCCATCCCAACGATTACAGTTTCAATACAATCATCATTAGCACCAAATCTAAGTCAATCTGGCACAGTACTAAAATGACATGAACCCATAAAGACCCAAACAGCAACTGGTGACCAAAATCATCTACTGTTCCACTAATCCTATCAAAACATGTAAATAACTGGTGTAAAATATAGTTTGTCATCTTTTCATGGTCATCAGATATGACCCATTTGGACTTTCAGAGGCTCCGTAGTTACCATGGAAGCACCGTCATCTTCTACAACATTGATTCACCAGTAAAACCCATGGAGTTGGATCAATGACAGTGGATGCAGATCAGTGTTTCTCGACCTTGGGTTGGCAACCTCACACAGGGTCACCAGGAATTCAAATGGGGTTGCCTGAAATCTCTAACTGATAAAACATTTTTAAAAACTTACTAATAAAAAATGTATGGTGAGTTGACAGAGACAATCCCAATCCATAAAAGACATGACAAACTCTGAAGCTGAAACTGAAGCACTGTGGTACTGTTTAGCTTTCAAATGTTCATTGTGGTCGGTTTCAGATGCTGCAGCTCTTTCATAATTCATAGTTTGAGTTCTTGTTTATTCAGTATTGATTATTAGCCTTGTAAATCCAAGCTGGACTGACTGTACATATCATGACCAAGGAAAATAAAATTCTCACTTTGTGCAGTAATCTACACCTGGCTTTTCTGCCTCCGTCCATAATAATATACATTATATAGACTAAATGTCGTCTAAAATTAACGTTTATTAGCTACATAGTATAGCAAACTGTTTCATGATCAAAAACAAATTAGTTTTAGGGAAAAAAAAAAAAAAAGTCTCCATTTTGTATGTCTGGGGTTGCCAGAAATTTGTGATGTTAAAATGGGGTCACAAGCCAAAAAAGGTTGGAAACAACTGGGTTAAACTATAAAGACCCAAACAGCAACTGGCGACCAAAATCATCTACTAATATAAAATGTTTAATACCTGTTGATCAATTAATCCTTTCAATACATGTAAATAATTGGTATAAAATGCAGTTCGTCATCTTTTCATGGTTATTAGATATGACCCATTTGGATGTTCAGAGGCTCCATAGTTACCATGGAAACACTGTCATTTTTCTAAAACATTGATTCACCAGTAAAACCCAGGAGTTGGATCAATGACAGTGGTTGAAGATGCTTATTTTTCTCTTCAGTTATTGATATCTTTGCTTAAAAAGTTTTTTTTTTTTTTTCTTTTTCAGTTTTCTTTGTTTTTAAACATAATAACCCTCAACTTTGATCTGAGCTTCCATGAACATCTACAGGAAATTAAATTAAACGACATCAGGAAATTAAATACAGGAAAATACATGATTTTCACTGGGGAAAAAAAAAGGTAAAATACGGAGGATAATATTATAATAAATGGTAATAAATCATTTAAGAAAGCTTAAGCCTAGAGGAAAATCCATTTGGGAACTGCCACAAAAGTAGCACTGGGTCTTTGTAGGTTAAAAAAAACAACACTGTGTATGGAAATGACTAAATCTAAGAGATGATGTAGAAAACAACACTGGCATACACCCACTGAACTGAAGAACTAAACAAGAAATTTCACAAATAGAACTCTTAATGTGGTCACAGACTATTTATTTCTGGATGGAAAGCTGCTGAAAAAAAAAAGGGTCAAAATCTTCCTCTCATGCAGCAATACATCAAGAACAATCTATTGAACATTTGTTCTTGCCTTGAGCCCACTGCACTCTTCATCTTATGCACAGCTTAACAGTGGCTATTCAGTCAGTTTAAGACATTCAGTCCTAGTGGCTCTGTTCAGCTCTGTCATTATTGTCAGATGGGTCTTAAAACTGCAAATGTAAGGAAATAAAAAGATTGTATTACTTACACATTAAGGCATTAAAATGTACCAGATATGGTTTTTCATTTATTGTTCTGAAACATAGAAACAATTTCTGTGATTAATGGACAGAATGTAACTGCTATGTCAGCTCTGGTCCATCTTTACTTGATTTCTATTGATTTTTCTACGTGAGCCATTATACTTTATAGTTTTTGTTTAACACCTGCTGTCAAACTGAAATGGGTTATTAGGTATGAGTTGAGTGTCTTAGTCTGGTATTCAAATCGGAGACACTTTAAATCACAGTGGACAGATTAAATACTTGGCTAACCTTGCTTCTTGAATTGCAGCATTTGAGTGTCTGAAACCACTAAAATCCTTGTGTAAGGCATAGAATTAGTCGTATTTATTTTTTTTTTTAACCTTGATTTCAAATTGAACACCCTGGTGCTAAAAGCACTGAAGTCATATTTTTGGACAATTCAAGTTGAGCATATAAACATATTGTATTTGTTTAGCTACGACCACCCTATAAATACTTTTAACAGACTTTTTTGTGACTTCAGGTCTTCAGTTATGCTAGACAACCCCATACCTACACCACAAACAAAAAGTTAAGAATATTTCTGTTTTTGTTTTTTTGGAGGGGGGCCATTTTTGGTCATTTTTGCCATTTGTAAATAAAACTATGTCTGGTCATTTAAAAAATGTGTTTCAATTTAATTCACACACAAAAAGTAAAAAGAATCCCAACTGAAAAAAATAGCCCAAAAATTAGAAACATCCTTAACTTTTTGTTTGTAGTGTAAATAGTGGCTTTTCCACTGGACAACTTTACTGATATTTACTAAATGTAGAAAAAACAAAAGTGCATAATGTCGGTTTTTCCATTTAATCTCGAATGCAAGGATTTGTTCATTTATTATCACGAGATGACACGAGAAGTCATTCCATAAGCATGGCGATGAACATAAATATCATGTTGATTTACATATATATTCATTTTTATTATATATTACCCCCCCTTTACCCCCGCCGTAAAGGGGGGGTAAACATGACCCAGGGGGCCCAGAGGATATAGGTTAGAAGTTGTGAAAGTTTCGTGTAAACTCTGGAGTTAAAGAGAGGCATAGAAGCCAGGAGTAGGACGTCCACAGTGAAGTTTCACTTTCGGTTAAACGCCAGTTAAGGCACTTATGGAGCACACCCCCTATATGGATAAGTGAATGATGAGATGAAGGCAGAAGAGAGGCAGGACCACAGCAGCAGGTCCAGAGATGATCCAGAGAAAACCTATGAGGCAACAAAGCACAGAGACTCCAGGGAAGAAGACAGTTCTATATAATCCCAAAGGCATCAGTTAGAGATATGTGAGGTATTTAGGACTGTTTAAAACCGATAAAGTGTTTTTCCTGTTTTATATTTTTCCCACTACATTTTTTTCCCAGAAAATTTTTTTCCAGTTTTTTTTTTTTTTTTTTTTTGCACAAAATTTTTTCCCATTTTTTTCCCCACTAAATCTTTTCTCCTGTTTTTTCCCCTGCGATGAACTGGCGAAATGTCCAGAGTGTACCCTGCCTTTGCCCATAAGTAGCTGGGATAGGCTCCAAGCGACCCCCGTGACCCTAGTAAGGATAAGCGGGTTCAGAGAATGAATGAATGAATGAATGTTTTTTCCCCTCAAAATTTTTTCCTGGTATTTTTTCCACCAAAGTTTTTTCCTGTTTCTTTTTCCCCACTAATTTTTTTCTTGCTTGTTTTTCCTCACTAAATTTTTCCCTGTTTTTTTTTTCACTACATTTTTTTCCCTGTTTTTTTCCCACTATATTTTTTTCCTGTTTTTTTTTCCACTAAATTTTTTTTCCTGTTTTTTTCCGACTAAATTTTTTTTCCTGTCTATTGTTTCCCCACTATATGTTTTTCCTGTTGTTTTTCCCCACTACATGTTTTTTAAAGTGCTTTACAAATAAAGGAGAGAGAGAGCAAGAGAGAGAGAGAGAGAGAGAGAGAGAGAGCTTAACTGTTAATCTTCCTCTTGTAAGTCACTTTGGAAAAAAGCATCTGCCAAATGCTTAAATGTATTTTATTTCAGCTTTATGGACAACAGTGCAAATATTGCTTTTGTCTTATACTCTCCTCAAAATGATGAGTATTGTATATGTTTTTCTAATAAGGTTGAGATGGATTATCATACTTACATATAAGAAGTAGATTAATAACAGTTATTGCTATGAAGAATATTATATTTATATATATAATTCAGTTAAATCAATCATTATACGTGTGAAAAATGCAACACAAAAGAACGTTTTTAATGAACAAGAAGTTTCTCTGTCCTGACCCATTCTCTCTCTCCTCCACCTGATCAAAGTAGTTACTATAATCACTCCACTGCTGTTTAATGAACATATTTCCAGTCCACCCACATGCTTATTCAGAGCCACCCACATCAAAAAACCTAAGAGGAACCTTGCCTGTTGCTATGATGAACGTGAGGCCCACCGCTCCGTATTCCAGCTTTGCTTCAGGCTTGAACTACAGCCACTATATACCAGGTACCAATACCAGGTACATTAATAGTAACACCATGTGATAGTGTGTGTGATGAAACAAAAGAATTGTTTATGTTCTGCAGAAATGTCATTATCAGTCCACTATTTTACTTTGAGCTATTTCACTTAAACATCTGTTCTTTTTTCCAAATAAATATACCTGAAAAGTAAATGCTTTCACATACACAATCAACTGACTTCACTAGAAAAACAAGTTAGAGACTCAATCTCCACCTCCTGTTGGTAAAACTATATGACACTAAGGGAAGTTGGTGGTGTATATTTTGCACTGGCAGCCTGCTGGGTTATGGATGTACGAAACAGAATATAGCATTTTTTCATACTTAAATAATGAACAACAGGAACAATGATGCGTTATACAATTTTTCTTACAGAATGTCATTTCTATTATTGATGTGTTTCCTCTTTCATCTGCTTTTTGCATTATTGCATATTCCGTTCTTTCTCTTTTATCTTTCTTTTCTCTGTACCTTTATTACTTATTTACCTTTGTTTTAGTTACTTTTACTCTTCTGAGGCAAGACAATTAGTCAATGTTCTATACATAAGTAGTAGTCGCAAAAATGTAGTGTGTTTACTTTTGAATTCTCACATAAGACATAAAAGTATCATATGAGTGTACAAAACAGAGTCCTGACGTCATGTCAAAGATGTCAGTGTGCTAAATTATATGGATATGCACTTGATGTATTTACATCAACAGTCTATTTCTAGAGTTACACTGCTGTCAATTTATGTGACCACTAGAGGGAGTAGTGAGTCACTGCCAGTCTCCCACGGTGAGGACAAACTAACATCACTGGGCCTTTGACCAAAGTGTCAGAAAATGATGAGATGGGATGAGAACCATGAAGAAACAACTTTTAGAGTTAAAGAAAGTGATAAAAGTGAGAAGCACTGTTGTCTTCACGACTGGAGAGCTATACATGAAAAGAACGAGTCAGAAAACATCTTCCTTTGTTACAATTAGAAAACAAGTGGTGCCAAGCACAACAAACACCACCCCTCGCACATATTGTAGCTTATTTTGGCATCAATCCAGCTGATGTCATCATTCGTGTGCTGATGTCAGCGTATCAATTGCCTCTATATATGTGACAAGCTTGAAGTAAATTGAAACAAAATTGATGTTTTCATAGACATTTGAATTTTCGCCCATTATAAGTAAATGGGAGAAAAAATTCATAAAAATTTTTTTACTTTGACCTGCCTTTTCCAAAATGTAACCAAATTTATTCTGGGTCACTGGCAATCTATAAACCCAATTTGGTATGAATTCAACCAATAATTTTGATTCTCCAGACATGTGAATTCCAGCCATTATAAGTAAGTGGGCGGAAAAAAATATTTAAAAATTCATAAAAAATGTAAACTTTGACCTACTTTTCCTAAAATGTAATGACATATATTCTGGGCCCCTGGCAGTCTATAAACCCAATTTGGTATGAATTCAACCAATAATTTTGCTGCTACAGTGTTAGCAAACAAATAAACAAACAAACCGAGCCAAAAAGAATACCCCTTGTCTCGCCTTCGGGGGTAATAAATACAAACTTCAGACGATAAAAGTTACAGTTTTCATCACTGCTCTTAAAAAATATCTTGGTATATTATGTCACTGAACATAGTCATGTCTGACCTGATGAAGTACACAATGTGAGTTAACAAACAGGACCGTTATGAACGCAGTATACATGCACTCTCATTTGATATTTATGGTATTTTCTCTTCAAAACAGCTCAGTATTTTTAAATTGTATGAAAATCACTTTTCTTCCAGTGTGCTACATGTACCATCTACTGCATCTGCTGCAGTCGCCTTTATGAGTCACATTTTACATCAGCAGCACGCCTTCAAACGCCTCAGCTAATAATCTATTGTTTGCTGTGAGATTTCACATTTCAACATGTTGCTCAGGTCATATTGCCATTTTAAAATCACACCTTGAGCTCCAGAGCGTGTCTGTCCTGACGGCGGCTGTCAGCTGAGGAGTCAGTCAACAGATGAAAATGTACTGCTGTTACGTTCAAATGAAATTTGCCAACTTTGCCACTTTATCACAGAAGCTGAGACACCAATACAGAGAAAGACACTGTTCTCTATTTAATAAAAGGTTGTGGTCTGGCTGTCATAGTTCCCCCTCCCTCTCTGTCTAACCTCTGCTAAACAGCACACTAACACACTGTGGAATTACTTTCTATTGGGCTAAATATAACCATTTTGCCAGTAATAGACAATCTCTCCTTGTGTTGTTGCTGTATATGTGATAGAAATGTAACTACACGGTGATAACGCAGTGAAAACACTGTTAGCTAGAACTGCTCCCCTGTTCAGGTCTGTTTATCAGCACATCATAAAACGGTTTTCTCCTTATCACGGTTATGCCTCCTTGTCTATTCCAGGTCCCTTTAATATAGCAGGCTCAAAGTAATAATGCTGTGATCTGTCATACCTGTATCATTCCATGTTTTCATGACTGTTGTCCTTCTGCCGTGCCATTTTTCTGAACAAACATATATGATGGCACTGGAACATTTTACTACACATTATTAATCTATGATTGTTAATCCACCAGATGCCACACAGTACATTTATTGCATTTAAAACTTTTTTTGTAAGGTTAAGTCAGGTGATTGAAGTATTATTTTTAAGGCACAGAGTTTATTTTACACACTGACTCAGACAGGCATTGAACTGAGCTTTGGAAATGTCCTTCAGTAACGTCTGGATGGAGTCAGAATAGAGAGGTCTGAGGAAACTGAGGTAGAAGGCAGTTTAATGACACTGTGTCAAAGGGTTAGTTGGCAATATTTGAAATGAAATTGTATGAGGTGTTTATCTGTAGTTTTATAGTACTTCATACAACTCCACAGTCAACATTTCACCACCAGTGAAATTAATCAAATCCTACGCTATGATTAATTTAATGAGTAAAGCACAGAGTTCTACATTATAAAAAACACTGGAGTGGAGGAGACCAAAAAGAAAAATAGGATTTTATCAATTAAAAATAAGGCCCACATAGTGACAAAGCACAGTGTCATTACAAGTATCTGCTATATTTAGATTATTTTCACCACTTTCCCTAACTGTCAGATGGCCTTTTCTTATTGGGAAGCTGACATAAACATCAATTTTGCCTCAGAGAAGATTAGAGCTGTCGGTCTACTGATGCCTCAATCAGTTAGTTTGGATCCAAGCTAGAATGTTATATCATCAATATCAAACTGTAACACAACCTCATCTCTTCTGTTTCTCAATAGTGTTTCTGAAAGAGCTATTTGTATTTGATGTGATGCTGTGCAGCCCTTGTTTCATCCTGACCATTCGCTGGCCATTATCCTTCACTTGACCTTTGTGTGGTGCATGTGCAAAGAGGCAGACAATAATGTGTGTCTGCACATGATGGAATTTGAGGAAGAATCATTCTAACTGCAATAGTCCTCATGTCCTTTTAATTAATTAAACATGATTTCTCCCAAGGATATTTCTAATGTTTGTATTTATCAATCAATCAATCAATCAATCAAATTTTATTTATATAGCGCCAAATCATAACAAAACATACATATCGAGTTGGTCGAAACCAGACTCTAAGCCAATATACAGAAACCCAACAGAATCCTCCAGGAGCAAACATTAATAATATCTAATATATCAATTATTTAACAATAAGCAACTTCCATACCTTACAAATACATTGCATACAATATCTAGATATATAAAGTAAAAGACTGAGATAAATAAAGCATAATTTCAATACAAATTTCAGTGCTAATTTATTGCTTTTGGGCTTTACACGTGTATGTACTAAGATAAAATGGAAGCAGCCCAAGGAGAGGTTTATAAATAAATGCCAACTAATGTGAGAGCAGAGAAGGAGACTTAACAAAGCAGACAGAGAATAGCAGTGAAGAAAGATGAAGCATAAAGTAGTGGCAGACTGTATCCAACTTCTTTAGGTGCTGTTCAGGTGCATTCATGAAGAATAGATCACTATAATTCAACAAAATTAAGAAAGTTGCAGAAACTAGATGTTTTCTTGCTGGTATTTGAAAAACAGAATTTGTTCCTGAAGAAGAAACCCAATTTTAGTAACATTTTATAGACCAAACCCTCAATGTGGAGCTTAAAAAACAAGTTCTGGTCAATACTAATACCTAAGTACTTGTATGTAGTAACATTTGCAGCTCAACCCGTTCAGTGGTTTTCATATAAGTTAGTCTGCTGGAATTGCTCTGCCACGATGAGGGTTATATTTCTTTTGACAATCGTTCCACCGCTGCCACTGTGCATTATCCTTCTTTCCGCTGTTCGTGTGTTATCGCTTTGAAGGTTGCTTTGAGAAAAAACAACAACCTGCAAGCTGCAATTACTCCCAATAGCAGCAAGTTGTGACAAAAATACACCTTTTGTGTACTGATTTCTTTTTGTGGAGATTTAATCATTTTAATGCCACAAAGTGCTTCCTTATTCACACATGTTCCCCCAAAGCCATTTCTCTGCAACCACTGTTTTGCAAATGCATTATCGCACCATCTGTCCAAGAACTAGCCAAAGAAAGCCACAGAACTTTTACCTCTATTCCAGAACGATAGTGCATGGAGCCAGACCTGTCTACAGCAAATGAAGTACAGGGATACACTAGGTTTGGCTGTGGAAGACTGGATATGTTGTTGTTGTGGTCAGAGTGCGGTTTGTTGGAGGGGATGGGGGGGGATCAACCATCAACCTTCCTCTGGTTTTTACATCCCTACTTCTGCTCAATGAATTTCATCCTCGGGGGGGGGGACAAACAACCAATTGAAATAACAGGCAGGTTGTGACAGTTTTCTTCCACCTATATCCTACATTACTGGCACTGACGTTCACCTGAACCAAATTGTTGGCAGTCTCAGAATTCGCAAACGTCCCCATGCACTGAGGTGCCATAAAGAGGGGGTAAACATGACAAATTCATTGGGCCCAGCATTTTTGTGTCCAGTGGATACAGGTTAGAAGTTGTGAAAATTTCATGTAAGATCTGCTGTATAATAGAGGAACAGAACCCAGGAGCTGGACATTGAAAGTATGTAAATTTTCACTTTCGTTTCACACTACCGTTAGTTACGTTAGTTATGGACCGCACCCCACGTATATAACTGCTGCCCCCCCACTCCAACAAAACAGAAAAAAACAAAAAAACATCCCCCCCTCTGTTTTTTTTGACAAATCGCACCCTGGTTGCACCAACACTGCATAGAAAACTTTAACTGTCACTCATATGTTATTGGCTGCATCATTACATCAGAACTAAATTCATTCATTTTCTGAATCTGCTTTATTCTAACTGGGGTCGCAAGGGGCACTGGAGCCTGTTCCAACTACCTATGGGCGAAGGCGGGGTACACCCTGGATGAGTCGCCAGTTCATCGCAGGGCTGACATATAGAGACAAACAACCAATTATTCTCACATTCACACCTATGGGCAATTTTAGGTAGACCAATTAACCTATCAGGTATAATTGATGGTGGGAGGAAGCTGAACTACCCAGAGAGAACCCACGCAAACTCCAAACAGAAAGGTTCCTGGTTGGAATTGAACCCAGGACCTTCTTGCTGCTAAACGACAGTGCTATCTACTGCACCATCGTGTCGCCCCAAAATTAAAGTTTTCTTTTTCTAGTTGTTTATCAAGGATTTTGCGTGTAAACATTTTCTACATAAGATGACCTAAAAATTTCACAGGAGGTTCAGCTTGGATTGACACTGGAAAAAAAAAAAAAAAACAGCTCTGCTTGACATAAACTGAAGGAAATGCAAAGAACTGAAAGGGAACATAAGAGTGACTCTGTTGTCAAATCATGAAAAATTATATAAACGTAATGCATTATTAGTAACAGTATGTTTTTGAAGTCTGTCCTTTGGCTGACAGTCCACAAAGTGAAGACCCTTTGCTTTGCGACACTTGAGAAAAAATACAGCTAGAACATGATGTTTTCTAACTTTAGTTTGGTGTTTACATGTCCAATCCTGATTTCGATAAAAGAGAACTTGCTTTTAGAAACAGCTAATTGTCAGTTTTAGCTCTACATCAGCATGTCCAATCCTGGTCCTTGAGAGCCACGATCCTGCATGTTTTAGATGATCCATCTTCCAACACACATGATTCAAATGATAAGCCTATCATCAAGATCTGCAGAAGACTAATAATTGACCGTCAGGTGTGCTGGAAGAAGGAAACATCTAAAACATGCAGGATAGTAGATCTAAAGGACCAGGATTGGACACCCCTGCTCTAGATCATGATGTGTCTGCGGATATAACACATCAAATTCTGAAATCTGATTGTTTACTGAGGACAAATGCAGGCTATTAACAGATGATCACAACTGTAAATTGAAACAAAATAAATGTTACACATTGTTACATATTGTTTTCTGGAGCTTCAGGATATAAACAGACTTAACACTTATTTACATGCACTGTAATTATAATTTAGCAGAAGTGAGCTGAACAAATCTTTCCTTAGTGTTTCATAAGATGTTTTGGCAGGAATTTATACAACAGAATGTTTCTGTCAGACTAAAGTAATGTTCTGCTTTGTGGACTTTGTGGAATACACGATCAAGTTTCCCCTAATAAACAAACGCAAATTTGATTCAGACTACAACTCACTGACAAAGCAATTTCATGCCATAAAAAAGCATTCACAATGTTTTTTTGGGAAAATGTCTAAGATTTTAAAATACTTATTATTGATCTGACATTACATGTAAGATTTATTCTGAAGACATACCTGCATCTAAGGAAAGAAAGAAAGAAAGAAAGAAAGAAACAAACAAACAAACAAGGAAACAAACAAACAAGGAAACAAACAAACAAACAAAGACACTGTGCTCTCATTAACCTTGGTGTTTTATTTTACAAAAGATGTCAGGCTTGCTCTGACAAATGAAGAGACACAGATCCTTTTGTCAAGTGGAGGCAAAGAAACAATGTCCACATAGACATAAATAGTCATAGTGTAAGTAGTTTATATAACTGAAAAGAACGCCAAGAGTTGTCAGTTGTTGGAAAGTTGCCTTTTTGATTTCATAAGGAAAATAACAAGTATTCTATTGTACTTACAAAAAAACTACCTCTATTTTCAGCACAACTACAATGGAAACACTGTTAGTGATTCTTCAGTTGCTATTCTGATCTTATCCAAGTGTAAAAATTATCTGATCGACGACAAAAGCACTGTATGTTTGATGGGCATATACAGAAAAAAATTTGCAGCTAACATGAGAGCAAGAGGCCACGCATAATTTGTAAGAGCTTAACCCTTTATCAGGCAAGTGACTGTTTTTGGTAATTTCCACAGACATTACACGACAGTGACAGCAACAGTTACAGTGAGGACAGTGAGGCAACAATCTCAATCAATCAAATAATTAAATTTTATTTATACAGCACCAAATCATGACAAAAGTTATCTCATGACACTTTACATATAGGGCTGGTCAAAACCAGACTCTCAAGACAATTTACAGAAACCAACAGAATCCTCCAAGAGCAAACACTTGTGACTGGTGACAGTAGTGAGGAAAATTTTCCTTTTAACAGGCAAAAACCACAGGTCTAATGTGGTCTACAGGGTCGGTAAGGTCCACTTCTACATGAACAGTGAGTGTACCTGCTTTGTTAGGTACCATTAAGTAATGGTACTAATGTAAGGAATGATGTTCAAAGGGATAATGGGGATGTTGACAAGTGTCTGAATCAGCACTTATGTTGGTCTAATGTTCTAAAATACATGATCCTTTCACATTACAAGTGTTTTTCTGGTATATATATACACACACACACACACACACCTACACACACACATACATACATACATACATACATACATACATATATATATATGTATGATTTCTTTCTTTTTTGCCACTTCCTGGTAAGGAACCAAATATGGTAATTTCATTGACCTTGATTTTCTACATTATAAATTTTTCTTACAAAATTTCACAAAAGTAATAAAGTCTTGTTATGTCCTCCAGTAACACACTAAGGTTGAAATTTAGAATTTCATAGTATTTCTGTGAGTTAGGGTTAAACTTAAATCCCAAGAAAAAAATGTCACAGTAATCTCAAAGATGAACATGTGAAGTGCAATGACGTTCCAAATCAAAACAACAATAGATTATGAATAAGCTGCACAAAGACCTGAAAGACCTGAAGACAGTCTGTTTCTGGTTAAATCCGTCACTAAACCTGCTAAGATTAACTCCATTGTGGTGCTATGCTGATTGTGTTTCCCTGGAAATTACCCTGATCTGACAAAAACAGATAATCTAACCTAATATCAAATACTTAACAAACTGCGTACTTTCTTTGCAGGCTCGTACGTTTGTGTGGTTATGACGGCTGTCCTGTCAAAATTGTCATCAGCAGAGCTCAGGATTTTAACTGAGGAGGTGGTGGGAATCTCACACATTCGTGAGGAATCTGTCATCCTTAGCACTTTCAGAAATAGCAGTAATATACTGACTAAAGTACCAGAAGGGCAGATGGCTTTTCTTGTGAATCACCTTTCCAACATGTTCACAACCAGATGGTTTGATGGCACTGCAAAATCCACAACAGAAACGGTTAATCTGATATGGTAGGATTTTTATGAATTACCAATTATTAAGTGACAAAGCAAACCTACAGTAGCATGAACGCCTGACAGAAGAATTATGTTAGATAGAAGGTGGTTCAGCTGTACATGATGTCTACACAGGAAATCGGAAGCATTTGGTGAATGAAAACCTTTACTCTTCAAAAACTACAAGTACATTTACATTTATTGTTATGCATTTGGCAGGCGCTTTTTTTCCAAAGCGACTTACAGGGGAAAAACCAAAAATGAAAGAAAAATACAAGAATAGATTAAAAACATAAGACAGCTGTACAATTAAAACAGTGTTGTACAGAAGAATAAAAAGCAAAATGATAGACTATAATACAAGACCTGATTAAAAAGACATAAAAGCAGCTGTACAATTAAAAACAATGAAATAAAAATACCAAGTAAAACAACAGAATAAACATAATAATACATTTAAAATGGAATGTTTGAAAGCGCTAGGACAAGTACTGATGTATCTGTCTGACTTTTTCTGGTTACAGTTTTAAGGCAGCTAATTGCACTTTATTCAGGTTAGCAACTGTTTCCTGTCAAAAATCCCTCTGATTTTCAAATTGTTGGCTGGCTGCCTTAGTTACTTTATGCTTCTATTTGGTACAGCTGAATAGAAATGGCTTCTGTTATGTTTTTTTTTTTTTTTTTTTTACATGTAACATGTACTGGGACGCTGAGGATACGTTGAAGGAATAGTATCTGCAGGCTGGCCTGGGAACACCTCGGTTTGTTCCCGACTCATGCACTTGCATTATATCAAATGTTTCCAACGACATTCAAAGTCTGGCTGTTAAATTGAAAACTATTCAATTTAACAGCCAGTTTGATTTGCCAGTTTACTAATTCAGAAGAATGAAATGACCCAGTACACCCTTGGGGGGATTATTTCTCATGGTTTTGCCAGCGAGAAGCTTCAGCAAAAGACATAATGTACATTTAAAGGTACAGTTTGTCACGTATATGAAATAATGTACATGTTAATCATTTTTTCCTTTTAACCCATAAAGACCCAAACCACCATTGACCAAAATCATCTAATGGTGTAAAATGTTTAATACCTGTTAATCCACTAATCTTATCAATACATGTAAATAATTGGTGTAAAATACAGTTTATCATCTTTTCATGGTCATCAAATATGACCCATTTGGACGTTCAGAGGCTTTGTAGTGAACGTGGAAGCACCGTCATCTTCTACAACATTGATTCACCAGTAAAATCCATGGAGTTGGATCAATGACAGTGGATGGAAGCACTTGTTCTTAAGTTCGGTTATTGATATCTTTGCTGAAGAAGTCACTTTTTCTTCAGTTTTCTCTGTTTCTGATATACGAATCCTCAACTTTAATCTGAGCTTTTATGAACATCTACATGATCAGTGAATTAAATGTAGGAAAATACCTGAATTTCACTTGAAAAGTGGAAAATAAAGGAGATGATATTATAATAAATGGTGATAAATTACTATATTGAGAAAAAATAATTTGGGAACTGCCACAGAAGTAGCACTGGGTCTATATGGGTTAATATGAGAACAAAGCATATCTATACATGATAGTGGTAGTTTCTAGTACTTTAATGTCACTCTTATGCTCCTCTACAGTGTCAACATAGTGCAGCATTAGTTATTCCAGTGAGTATGGAGTCCACTAACATAAAACACTGACCGACTCACAGCATTTTTGTTTTATTTAAATAAATAATAAACTGTCTCCACTGATTGAATCATTATTCATACATAATTCTGAAGGGATCCATAATGACTATTCCTGCACTCACTTATACTTACATGGAGAAACAAACAGCTGGGATCCTCCAGTCTGCTGACAAGTGTTTATATCCGTGAGCAGTACTTGTGGATATGCTTGAGCAGAACACCAGGCATGTGTGTACCCACAAGCTCACACTACAGTGAGGTGCTGGCAGTGTTAAAGATATTTTGGTTTACTCCCTTGAGCTGCAGTTGGAACACAGTGATAGTAATGACCTTCTGTGCCAAAAAAGACTAGTCTCCTCATCCCCAGCATAAGCAGGTTACTCCACCCCATCCTCACGTTGAAACTTACAATTACACCCTCTTGACCATCAGTATTCATGTGAAGCGTTCTCATGTAATTATTGCACCTTCTGTTCTGATTAGATAATAATTAGATAATAATTTTCCTAGTTAAAGCTACTGCAGCCTATTAGTTGTAGATTTTTCCCTTTGAACCTCCACTGTTTAAAAGGAGAGCCTAAAGGCACATAGCACATGTGTAGTTTGTGGTTTATGAATAGTATCATTAAAATCTGTTTCAGGATCATTGGGCTCTTAAATTCTCCTTTTACTCAACAATTCTTTTAGATTATGAGTTTCTAGTTTCTTCAGGTCAGGTCCTTATGATGGGGGTTTCTCTGTTGCCATCAGGGTGGGATTGTTTTACCTGTTTGCTAAACAAGTTGTTCTTCAGACTTGTTCATTCTTGACAACAGTTTGTATAGATTTCATCGATCACACCTTGCTTTGTTTGTTTGTATATTGTGTTTTGTGCACAATAGTCTGTTCCAACCAAATGGGCACTATTGGGATTCATAAAGTTGTTTAATCTTTCCTATAGAAGTGGTATCTATGGTTTAATGACACAAATATTCACTGTCACTATGGATTTTAACAGACAGTGTTACTTCATGGTTAGTTTGCGGCATTTGTGTTATTAAGCTCCAGTTGTAGATGCCAGGCAATCATCATATTAAACCACATGTGACCTGCCCCATCCAGGATAAATGGTCGTGACTGTCTCGGACCAATCTAGCCCGGGTGGAAATCAATTTGAATGGGAGCAGCGCCAGACTGATCTGCCAGGACAAAATGAAATTTTCGTTCTCAGACAGATGTGTCTGTTTCTCAGTGTACTGTTTTTTAGTCCATCAGCACTTTAACTATTCACTTGGTTCACTTTAACCCTCAGGAGTTTGGGTAATAACTACTGTTGACACTGGAACCAGGATCAGAATAAACGCTGTAATAAGACTGGTTTTACCCAGATACTTCAGGATGCTCCAAACAGTGTGGGCATCTTTTATTTGATTGAGAAGTGTGAAAAATTTGTAGCATCTGAGTGTTTGGACAGTCAAAGTTTATATATCAATAAGTTATAGACATTGATCATGGGTATAGATAATGAGTGCAGTGGGTCACAAAACTGAAGACAAGCTTGTGTATTTTAATTGTTCAGTGTGTGAAGTAGTGCCCTGCTTGTGCTTCAGTCACAGCACTGTGCAAAACAAATCCATGATGACTCAGTGTTAACAGTGAGTCACTGCGGACCATGGTTATTTTAGTTCATTATAAGGCAATTGTGGGAAAAAATAGGCAATAGTGCAGCCCTGCAGTGTGATAAATATTTACATTTTTACTTTAACGTATTGTACTTGCTGAGTTCTTTGTGAATGACATATAAAATTGTATAGAATTTGTAAAAGCATTTTACTTCGACTACAACCCAAGTTAAAATAATTATGATTAAATGCTGAATTCTCCACCTTCCTGCGTTATAGTGATAAAATGTATTCCAGTGCTTCCCCCAGAAATTTTTGTAGCGTTGGTGCTGTGTTGGTAACCTAGCAACACCAGTGGGGTCCAGTGGCATGGTCCCCATGAGGAAAATTTTGCAAAATAACCCTTTAAATTGTGACAAATTGCAACTTACCAATCACCAGATTCAAGTTATCTTGAACTAGTTACCTCATTTAAGTACCATCAAAACCAGTTAGCTCAGAATAAAAGTGTAAAGCTAGACGTTCTTTAGCTGTTTTCAGACTGGTCAGCCTGGTGTCAGAGCCAGTTCTCACACCAGTTACACTGGGAACTGAAGTAATGGCCCGTGACTGGCCTGCGTTCATACCATTATGTGACATGATGCGTCATCGACAAAGGGCGATGCTTCACCACCAAAAAAAGGGAGATGTCATATTGCTACTGTTTTGTCTCTTGACGCTTATTGTAGATGTAGTAGGACTGATGCATGATGGGATAGGGTGTAGGAGAAAAACAGCATGTCTACAGGTGAATGTACAAGTGGTAATAAAGATGAAACGCAACTCTCAAAAAATGATTTTTAGCTTACCGGCTGACGGGCCTTAAGCTATTGTCGTCATTCGGTGTCCGGTGTTGTCGTCTGTTGTCGTCTGTCGTCCGTTACAAAAATTTCAATCGTCTTCCTCTCTGAAACTACAATTCCGATTGACTTCAAACTTGGTATACAGCTTCTTTATGATGATGTCAACAAAAGTTAGTGAAATTTTTTGGATCCGGATCTGATTCTGGATTTGGTGCAACTTTGAAAAATTTCCCCATTATAAGAGATAGGAAGTGGATCGATGCAATAACTCAGTAAATATAAATGATATCAAGTTTTAATTTCTCCAGTACAGCCCTGATGGGGAGATGACCAAAACATAATGTCCACATGCTGATCAGGATCTTCTTCTGGATCCGGGAACTTGAGGAAAATTTAACATGGGCTCTTATGGGGAAAAACTTTCAGTCGTCTTCTTCTCCGAAACTACAGTTCTGATTGACTTCAAACTTGGTATACAGCTTCTGTATGATGATGTCAACACAAGGTATTGAAATTTTTTCGATCCGGATCTGATTCTGGATTTGGTGCGACTTTGAAAAATTTCCCCATTATAATAGATAGGAAGTGGATTGATCCAATAAATCAGTAAGTATCAATGATATCAAGTTGGAATTTGTATTTTTTTACAGATCTGATTGGAATATGACCAAAACATGGGCTATTTCTGTAATATAATAAATACACATAACTGGGTGATAATAAATGGCATCTGGATACATTTCCCAAAGCTTTTAATTTGGCCGGTAAGCTACAGGGCCATTGGTCCTATTTTTATTTAATACAACACAGAACATTTCAACTCGGTTTCTCGTCCATTTTCCACACTCAAGTTTCAACCTGGTGACTTCCACTCATGTCATCACTGTTCACTTAGAAACGCAACGTTTTACTTGGTGCCCATTGTGAACCAAATCTTTGGTTCCCAAACGCTCTGACTTTCGGTGTGAACACATCGGCCGGTTCGAGATTAGGTGCGGGAACCGGCACCGGCACAGTTCTGTCAGTCTGAAAATGCCACTACAGTATGCATCTGATTCTACAATGTTTCTTTTCCATTCTATATGGATTCCAGGTTGTTTGCTTCAGTAGCGTAGGCAGAGAGGGGAGGGAGGAGGTTGTGTTATGACGCCTAAAGCAATAGCCAAGTTGGTTAACCAGCAGCGAACAACTTGTAATAAAATTTAGTACATCACGTTACTTCAGAGTCAGTGTAACAGCACAGCACTGCTACAGAATGTATATTGGGAAACCCAGCTATACAACATCCAATCCAACTTTATTTATAAAGCACTTTAAAACAACCACAGTGGACCAAAGTGCTGTACAGAAGAATAAAAGCACAATGCAAATTAATCAAAGCATTAAAAACATTAAAATAAAATAAAATAAAATAAAACAAGTTAAAATATAAAAACAGAAACAAAATGTCAACATTGTACAAGTGTTAAAATAATAATAATAATAATAATGAATTGGATTTTATATAGCGCTTTTCTAGACACCCAAAGTGCTTTACATTATTGATCCATTATTCATTCGCTCTCACATTCTCCCTCTGGTGGTGGTAAACTACACCTGTAGCCACAGTTGCCCTGAATCCACAGAAGCATGGCTGCCAATTCACGCCTATGGCCCCTCCAGCCACCACCACCAAACATTCATACACCAGTGTGAGTGGCACTGGAGGCAAGGAGGGTGAAGTGTCTCGCCCAAGGACACAACGGACTGACGAGGATAGAGCAGGATTTGAACCGCCAACCCTTCGGTTATTGGACGACCTGCTCTACCACCTGAGCCACGGCCGCCCCTAAACGCCAAGGAGAACAGGTGGGTTTTAAGAAGACATTTAAAAACAGGCAAGGAGGAGGCCTGTCTGATATGCAGATGCAGGTTGTTCTACAGTCTGGGACCAGCAGCAGCAAAGGCCCCATCTCCTTGTAGCCTGCACGTTGTTCTGGGCACCATCAAAAGCAGCTGATCAGCTGATCTGCGAGAGCGAGTGGGAGTGTATGTGTGAGGAGCTCAGAGAGGTAGGGCGGTGCAAGACCATGGAGGGATTTAAAAACAAATAAAAGCATTTTAAAATGGATTCTAAAATGGACAGGCAGCCAATGGAGGGATGCTAAAACCTGGGAAATGTGCTCATATTTACGAGTGCCAGTTAAAAGACACGCAGTGGCATTTTGCACTCTTTGAAGACATGCAATGGAAGACCCACTAATCCCCAAATACAAAGCAACAACATGATTCTGTCCTTGTCTTACATGTGAGGCTTTGTATGACTGTATTTCAACACAGAGTGGAAATAGTTCCTGAATGTTCAGTTGACTGTAAGTACTTGTCTGTTGGCAAACAATTCATCCCCTGGAATGACGCTGAGGGTTGAGAGAAGGAGATGAAGGTGACCGAGGATAGCTGGCGTCAGGGCAGAGCTCTCATTTCCTGAGAGCCATCAGGTGCTTTCCATTTCCCTCACCACTTCAGAGGAATGAAGCAGGCAGCTGTAATGCTGCTTAAATTCTGCTTTCCTCTAGTAGTAGCTTCATTTTCAATTGACTTTGATTCCAAAGGGTTTTTTTTTTCTTTTATTTGTTCATTTGTTTTTTCGTTTTTATTTAATGTATTAGAGGTTCCCTATTTCTCCTATTTTCATTTGCTGACAGAAATTAAAACATTGAAGCTGAGTACAAACCAAAGGGCACACAGAGACAATAGCTGCATATATTACATAGGAAGGTTTTCTCTGGGCTAAGAAGGGAATTAACAGTTATTTTATAGCACTAAGACGATCACATGTTTCCATTAACCCATAAAGACCCAAACAGCTACTGGAAACCAAATTCACCTACAGATGTAAAATGATTAATAGCTGCTTATTCATTAATCCTATCAATAAATATAAATAACTGATGTAAAATAGGAGTCCCTTAATGTAACAGTATTCATGATGGGCTCTGCAGCAACAGAATATCGTTACTGCTTATTGTCACAGTACAACATTTGATTGGCTCTGTGGCAATAGACAAACTGATATTTCATGCCAGAGCACTGTGGCAGTAGTCATTTCTGGACATCATTGCTGGTTATGTAACATGTCTATAATTGTGGTAGTAACTATATGCTGACAATTTTAGTTTATTTTTAGTTTAGTTAAGTTTATTTCAGATACAAACATAATACAAAACATAGGGGAAGAAAACAAAACAAGACAAAAATTTAAATTAATAATAATAATAATAATACTAATACTACTACTACTACTACTACTACTAATAATAATAATAATAATAATAATAATGAAATAGAAAATGGAACAAATGTTGTGCCTGAAAGGGAGTAGGAAGAAGCCACTGCTTATCCAGTCCTACCCCCTGATTCCAGTCCTCAAACTGTTAGTGCCAAATCACATGTTATACAACATAAGATTGTGATTATCCATAAATGATAAATCAACAGCAATTTCAGAAATGTTGCGATGAAAAAATGGGTTCAGGTTAATTCAGGTTATGTGACCATGTTAATATGTTATGTAAAGTGTAACAGACAAATTAATACTGCAGAAAATATAATTATTTCCTTCATATTGTGTGAGCGGATAAGGCGATAATGTTGATATGAAGGACTTTCGTTTTTCATCTTTCTTCTTGCCTAACCATCAAAAATGATTCAGAGAGCACTCAGTGATGGGCCTCTTTTAATTCCTGTTAGAGCTTCTTAATGTTTAGATTACTCCTCCCACCTCACATCTTAGAAGAGCAGCACCAGTAATATTCATTAGCCATTGCACGCAGTACATACAAAACTGCACCATGTACCTGTGCACCCGTGTAATCAAATATTAACCCATAAAGACCCATAAATACAGGAAAATACCTAATTTTCACTTAACCCATAAAGACCCAGTGCTACTTTTGTGTCATTTCCCAAATTAATTTTTCTCTCTATTTAACCTTTCTTAAGTGATTTATCACTATTTATTACAATACTGTCCTCTGTATTTTGAATTTTCACAGTAAATCATGTATTTTCCTATATTTTATTTCCAATATTTAATTTAAATATTCATGAAAACAGAGTAAATTCAAAGGTTGAACTTAAAAAGAAGTGTGTCCATCCACTGTCATTGATCCAACCCCATGGGTTTTAGTGGTGAATCAATCTTGTAGAAGATGACGGTGTTTCCTTGTTCACGAGCCTCTGAACTTCCTAACGGGTCATATCTGAAGACCCATCTATGGGTTTTCTGTCCACATTTGTGGACAAGAGTTTCATAACTTTATACAAAGAAAAAAAGAAAAGAACACTGTCCACCACAAAGGGCATTCCATAAAAATTAAAAAAACTGCATCTGAAAAAAAAAACAACTGTTGCATCATGATGTTTCCAATATAGGCACTTATTTAATAAAAAACAAAAAAAAAGCCGGTGCTTTGCTGACATTTCCTGGGTGTTTGGAGGTTAAAGCTGGAAACTTTAAGCACTTGTTTGACAGGAATCTTGGATTAGAGCCATTGTTTTTTTTTATCTTTCATCACAGCAAAGTGAATAGTAATTCCTCTTTACACGCCCAGCCTTTATTTGCACAGTAATATTTCATTGAAGTTACAGTAATGACATGGTCTGATAGGGATTTATTTTATCACTCAACAAAAAAAAATCATGTGGTGAATAGTTGGTGCTGGAATGTGTACATCTATATTCTTCTGCAATCAGTCTTAAATATCAGTCTTAAGTATGTTATGCATGAGTGAATTCTTTCTATAACCTCTGTATTCACCAGCATCAGACAACTTGACTTGCTTTTAGACATTTTAGCTTTTAGAGAGATGGCATCCAATAGGTGCAGCAATCCTCCGGGCTGATATTAGCAGTTGAGCAGATAACATCCATCAGCACAGTCACCGTGACCCACGTAATGACATTTACAAAAAGCCAAGCCCTCTGCACTCTCCCCAGACTTATCAGGCGTGCATTAAAGTAGTTTCCAAGTACTTTTCAATGATGGTGTGAGGTCTGTATGTGTGAGTCAGCACTGCTGCATGTACTTTTAGCCCAAGCCAGTCTTACTGAGTTGGCTGCCATACAATCCCTCCTAATATAATAGAAACCAATTAACTGAGTGGGTGGCTTTACCGAAATCTTGATTTAAAATGGAGCTTTATTAAAAAGAGTTACAATGTGGCAGGATGCTTAACCTGACTGGTGGCAGAGATATGATAAGGAATGTAATCCCTGAGGCGAGAGCTGATTAGCTTATCCAGTCAGAGTCACAGCTAGTGCAGAATGAAAATGGCTGCCATCTTGGAGAAAAAAAAATGCTTGACGAAAAATGTATTTTGTCTTCGTGGACTTACGAGTATAGACACAGCTCAGTTGGATGGTTATTCATCTGTAAATCATCTTGACTTTTACCTGGTTGCGAAAGCACGGAAGATTCCAAGACAGTTAACAACAGTATCTATCTATCTATCTATCTATCTATCTATCTATCTATCTATCTATCTATCTATCTATCTATCTATCTATCTATCTATCTATCTATCTATCTATCTATCTATCTATCTATCTATCTATCTATCTATCTATCTATCTATCGTGATGCTGGGGGATATTCAACTTACGTTTAATATATAATGCATTGTTTGCTGCTATCAAACCTGCCCTTGCCTCTTACACAGCGTGGGCTTGTATCTTATCCTTGCCAGAACCCTTCAGTGTCAATCAAATGTTGAATACAAAATGTAATGTAAATGGAGATGTGGTAGCAACATCCAGCTGGCTTGTTTGACTTGGGTGGGCAGCGCTGTGTATTGTAGGTACAGCCATCTTTTACTCCTGCAGGCTTCCTGTTTGCCTGCTCCTTGACAGTGTTTATCTATGGATTACACCTTGTCTGCTTGTCTGCGTGTCGCACTCCAATTGCTGCCTCGTCTTCTTGCTGAACAAGCATCTCTCTTGGATGGGCACTGCGGTACAAATGAGGAAAGAGCATCTTTTTTTTTTTTTTTTTTTTTTTAAACTTTTCTTTTTTATATATATACAAAACTGAATTTATAGGAAAGGAGTTTTGGATTTTCTCTTTGTTTCTTTTCCTATAATTACAATTTTATTCTCCAAAATTATCAATGTATGTTAAACTGCTGTATCTGCACATGGGAATTGAAATGTATTCAAATGAAAAGTCTGTGCAGTGTATAGATTTTTCTTATATGTGTGAGAGTCACAGTTTAGCTAGTTACTTAGCATGGCTTTGCTCTATACTATGGGGAACAAAATCCCCTTCTTTTATCTTCATCTACCTCATGTCCCTGCATTCATTGTTTTTCCTACGTGTTCCTAACAGATCTACCACCTAAGTATAACCTGAGTGGTTTCACTTTAATCAGACTACAGAATTGAAGTACTAGCATGTTCATATGAGATGCAGTTAAAGCTTCTGTAGACAAAATGACAGTTAAAACAACAGAATTTGACAATGCATTCTTATTTCTGCAGCTTTCTCCAAATCAAAATCAATCAAAGTTTATTTATATAGCACTTTACATAATATGAAGAAGACCAAAGTGCTTTACATCTAAAATCATGATTAAATTATAAAATAGAAACAGACAAAAGACTAAACCTAAATATAGATAAAATCTGCTGTTGTTTCATGCCATAATAGAAGACTGAAGCCACTTGTGAGGGCTGTATAGTCTTTTTAAGGCCTTGATTGAATGAGTAAAGTGGCTTGGGATAATCATGTGTGATTGACAGTGTTGTGCAAGTTACTTCCAAATTGTAATACATTACAGATTACTTGTTACTGTTATTTATTTTTTTTAAATCCTTACCTAACAATATTACTGTCTCAGAAATGTGATGTGTTACATGACTCCTGTAGTACTTTTGAGTTACATACAGCCTCTCGTCAAAAATGCCATATGCGTAGTAAACCCTCCCCCCACCCCCCCAATACAAGAGACAGGAGAGCCATTAATTTGCACCCTGAAGTACATGTGGACAGATAGTTCAGTAAGTAATACTATGATCTACAATGTTCACATCCCAGCAGGAACGCTTGCATTTTTTTTCAATATTTTACAAGTTCAAACAGGGGTCATGGCGCTGAGGATGCTGGTGGATAAACCTGCAAACCATAAAAAATTCTAACCAGTCATGGAAACGTTAGCTTACCTTACCATTGCTGATCACAGGGCTCATGCTAAGTAGCTTCTGTAAAGCAGGGTTAGGGATAGTAATCAGCATACATCTGTATGTACTGTACTGTCTGTACTGTCTTCTGCCATTTTCATCCATTGGCTGAACATCAACAGGAAATAGAACTTTCCTGATGCATTTTTGATTCCTTAAGGTCTCACGGTCTTGCTGTTTTTTGGGAGCTTTTTTTCATTTGAGCAATTAAATTATGTGTTAAAAGTGTGTTGTAATGTATGCACTATTGAACATGTACTGAGTAAAATATTACTGAAAATGGATTAGTAATGCCTTATGCTACTTCATTACTGCAAAAAGTAATCTGTTATTGTAATGTATTACTTTGATGAGTAAATTTGATAAATAAAATTTGATTGATTGATTGATTTGATTGGTTTTCCCCTGTAAGTCATTTTGGAAAAAAGCGTCTGCCAAATGCATAAATGTAAATGCAAATGTAACGATGATTGATGCCAAATGAGTAAAACTGAATGAACGGAACTTTTCCAAGTTTCCCTGTGACATTGCAAATTAGACCAGTAGGTTCATGTCATGGTCACATCTGAAAGAATCTGATCAATGGTTGGTAATTACAGCTGCACAAACCAAAAAGTGTAGATGCAGAAGTCTTGTGTCCTCTCAGACCACTTAAATTACAGCATGCTGAAAACTATTTATGGATTTTTTGCCTTGTGGTGCTAAAAAAAAACAATCAAGCATTAGAGCTTTAGAGTTAAAATAATTAAATTAAAATAAGAATAAATGAGATGGTGGCAGGTTGCATTGATTTTGCACTGATAGTTTTGTAGCTTTAAAATTTGGCAACTGTTGAACTAACTTAGTCAACGGACTGACTTGCTAAATGTTCAATCCATAGAAATCATGAGAAAAATGCTGACACTGAAAACAAACACTCTCCTCTATACACTATAGCAGAGACTGAATTATAGAGCAGATGCAATACTATGAGAAAGTGAAGCCAAACTATGACACAGGGGGGACCGGCTAAGTCGTTTCTCTTATGAGCCACACGGTTTGTTTTGGAACGGTGCATGTGATGCAGTCTTTATGGTGCTAAAGCTGTCAGTCACTCATTTTTGTAGCCCCCCGTCTGAATAGACCAGGGACCAGAATCTTCCATCACATGCCAGAATTTCCTGAAAAGACAGGAACAAGTTTGGTTCTCTCTAAGAATTGCAATATGCTGAATATTTTGCCCATTGTCACCCAAAAAATTGCAAAAACTTGAAATTAGAAGAGCAGTCTGACAGTGAATACACAGTGAGACAGTGAAGACCCCACAGTCAACAATTTCACATGGTTGGAAAAAATGTTTATCCTTGGCCCATGCCCTCCCCTCCCCCAACTTTCATGGAAAAACAGTGAGGTGTTTATCTCCTGACAGAAGGACAAACACGAGGAATCACATAACCTCCTTGGCAATGATAATGAATTGATAAAACGTTACAGGTAGTCCTTTTTACTTTCTCAAAGCTTCACCAAAACCTCCCATATCAGCACAACTGTTATCAATCCTTTAAACATCACAGACTAGATAGACACAACCTTTTTTTTTGTTTTTTACTCTTTTCTCTGTACCACAGAGGGAAAAAAGGTCTTGGAAATAATGTGTGTTGTCACTACTCTGAAATGGCAACTAGTCTCTATTATACAGGGTGTATTAAAAAAAATATATACATTTTGAAAAATTACCCCCAGTACCGCATTTGATAATTTTTGAAATTTTCTTTTATGGACGTCGGTAGGTAGGGGGTTGGCGGATATTTGTCCAAATTTACAGTTAGGGTAAATTTCCCTAACCCTAACTTGGCCTGTCCTCAGTGACATTTTCAGGCCTAAACAAGTTGAATTAACTTTAAAAGGCAGGAACAGCTGCCATGGGTAAAGAAATGAAATTGACATGGTGGCCAAAGTGTTAATACTGTAACCTGGCAATTTTGTGGAAAACAAGTTGGATGTCCATTGTCCCCTCCCATGACCTTTGATTGGATTTAAATCCCACCACTACTTCACGTAAACTAGTTTTAACTTGGATTGCGCAATTGGTCCCTGCTCACTCAAGCATGAAAACTTGGGTCTGTAAATTTGGACAAATATCCACCAATCCCCTACCCACTGACAACCACAAAAGAAAATTCCAAAAATTATCAAATGCGGAACTGGGGGTAATTTTTCAAAATGTATAGTTTTTTTGTGATACACCCTGTATAGTGGCCAACAGGGGCCAAACACATTGCAACGGCCCACTGTGTCTCAGTTAGAGAAAAGAGCTGCAAGTACAGAAACGATGCAAATTCACAAACTCAAACACAAGTCTAAACGAGGTACAAAAAGAAGAACGTGTTGCAAATGAAAAAAGGCCCCACAAGACACAAAAACACATGCATAATCATCAAATGCTCTGCAAATAAAGAAACGATGCAAAGCACAAAATTATTCAAACCAAGAAAACATCTGCAAACAAAAAACTGCATAACCAGTCACAACAAACAGAAGTGCTCCAAACCTGTAGGGGGCGCTGTCAGCAGAACAGCTTAATGCAAAGACACATAGGATGGAGAGAGAGATGGAGAACAGCTGACTGACAGTAGTGGCTTTTCCAATGGACATGTGTGCTAAACTTTACCGATATTTACTAAATGTTGAAAAACTAGAAGTGTGTAATGTCGGTTTTTCCATTAAATCACAAATTTGTTTATTTATTATCGCGAGATGACACGAGAAGTCATTCCATCAACATGGCGATGAACGTAAATATGGTGTTGATTTACTGATATATTCATTATTATTATATATTACCCCTCTATCTTGTACTAAATTTAAAAAATGATTGGGTTTCCTGGTGTGTCCACACATACTGCAACATGTTTCTTCTTCTTCTTACCTGCTTGTAACGTCCGTCAACATCAGGTTTTCTAATTCACCTGACTCTAGTTGCAAAAAAAGGTCTTTCCATTGCAGTTTTGCGTGATATACCTTTTGTGCTACACCCGAAAAAACCACCTCTTGCCAGTGCAAAAACTTTTAATCGAAAAATGAGACTTTAGGTGAAATTGCTGTTTTTCCATTAGATAATTTTTTATGCGCAAGTTATATTTGCGCAGTTGGAGGGTCAGTAGAAAAGCGGCTAGTGTTTCAAACTACAGTGGGACAAAATTGGAGTTACTGCGTAGTAATGGTAATGTGACTTTTATTTGATTCTATTTGACACTAGTCTGTTGTCTATAAACACTGGCTGGCTGCATAATTGGAACACTTCCATTGTACTGACTGGTTATGCAGCGTTTTTTGTTTGCAGATGTTTTCTTGGCTTATATCGTTTCTCTATTTGCAGAGCATTTGATTATTATGCATTTGTTTTTGTTTCTTCTCAGCGCATTTTTTCATTTGCACCACATTCCTGTTTTTGTACCTTGTTCTGACTTGTATTTGAGTTTGTGAATTTGCATCGTTTCAGTACTTGCAGCTGTTTTCTCTAACTGAGACGTGTTGGGGCGTTGCGGTGTGTTTGGCCCTAGTCGGCCGTCGTACTGTTATTGTTCAGTGCTTCTTCAAATCCCACAGGCCGCTAACATTTAATTTAATCTATCATAATAATTGAAATCTTCTCTGAATAAGTTAGGTCATGACTTCATTTCTGGGCTGTGATTTCTATGTATTGCCTTCAATCAATTTGGTTTTGGTCAGACTAATTTTTAGCATCATCACATATAGAACCAGGCCTGGATAACTGTTCAGTTGCCAATATAGTGCAGGGTAATGGCAGAAAGATAAAGACTGCTCTTCTTTTTCAGTCTATCTCTATTTTTTCTTCTTGTCACCGTCACAATCGCACAATTTTCCCTACGGTAAAAGAAAATCACACTCAGTCATATAATGCTTCACATTCTGAGACAGACAGCCTTCTTGACTACATACCAACATGCACCTTGAAGCACAGGGGGCTAATTGCAGTGAAACATAGTGTGACACCACCCGCTGTGATGTAAGTGTACAGACATATCACTTACCAGACTACTGAAGACACAAGGAGACAGAGAACCAGGCCATAGCTTTAGTCTACCACCTGCTAAATATTCCTCTTAAACCTGCCCTTAATTAACAGACCTAAGCTGACAGCTCTCTGATCTAACTGTGTAAGAATGCATATAGGATTTAAATTAGAATGTTTAGAGTGAGCTCCAACGCTTTCATCACTGATAAGTGCAACCACAATCAGAGGAATATGTTTAACTTCAAAGAAATCCAACACTGGGAAGTTTCACAAAAACAAATAAATAAATACAAAGCCCATTCTTCGATGTAATTCTTCATTCTTTATTTTCTTTATATCTTTATTGGAATCAGACTCAGGAAAAGAGCAGTAATGCTGAAAATAAAGGGTAAATGTCCATTTGTACTGTCGATGCATCACACATGAGAAGTTAATTTTACCCTGAAGCAAAACACTGGTTGTAGCATAAATTCAATTACTTGTGGTGTGGTTAACCAGGGGTTACAGGAGCAGAGTTATGAATTCTGAAAATCACAGATTGAACAGCGTACTGGCCAAAAGAAAAGATTAGATAGTGTAAAATCAAAGCAGGAAAATGCACACAGTCAAATACACAACAAAACACCCAGCAATTCAACCAAATTTCTGTTTCGCACTTTGTCCCCCTAAAAACAAGACAAAATGTTAATAATACTTCAACAGAGAAACAAATTTTTATTGCGATAGCCTACACAGTTTGATTCAAGGAAACCTTGCAGCTCAAACAGCTCTTGTCAAACCGTGTGGGAAGAACTATCTTCAAAAAAAGACGAGTATCTGAGAGAAGCCTGATGTACATGACAAGATTCATTCTTTGAGAGCAGGTGTCACATGTAAAATGATGGACATCTTGTTTTGGAGAGCCTGCCCACACTTCCTAGTGTGTGTATTGCAGTGTAGTGAAGGTGATGGAACCTCCATGTCTACTCTACACCTGTCACAGTAACGACTCAGGAGCTCACACTGTCTTTCTTTGCTTTTACCCTAGTTGTTTTTTCTGCCTTTGGGTTCCAGGAGTGTATACCCTCAGTCAATGTGGATTTTTTCTTTTTTTTTTTTTTTTTTTTCTTCCATTTGGCATTTAGTAAATTGCAACTCCACAGGAAATTTTATTCCCTTTTCACTAGCTGGAATTGACAGGAAATCGCCATAGGTAACTTGCCATGTTCCATTTTTAAACATTCCAGAGAAAATCTCAATAAAGGAACAAAATGTGCACATGCAAACACAGCCCACGCATGAAGCCAATTTTCTTGCTCTCCAAAAAAGACGGTTATTCAGGCTCTTTGGCCTTTTATAATGCTTCCTCTCATTACTCCTCAGTACTGTTTGTCCTCTCTGCTGCCTTCTTGCCAGCGAGTGCTGCCTCTTCCACTCCCCTGCTCCTCTTGCTTTTCTGGCCAAGCTAAGCCACAACTGTCCCACATGCCATGTCTGCTGGATGTGTGAACAAAGCTCGGAGGGAGCGAAGCGAAAACGGACCTCTTAAGTGAGTCGGACTCAGTCAGGCGGGACGGCTGGAAATGTCTCCCCCTTTGATTCCCCAGGGAACAGAGAGTGAAAACAAATGGAGTCTGACTCCCTTATTTTCTCAAGGTCCTGAATGTGACCTGCCGCTACCGCAGAACATGGGTTGGAGCGTTGCTGTCTGCTGCCTGGCCACCTAGCTGTCCAGTGGACTGTCAGGCCGAGACAATGGAGAAGGCCCTCCAACCCTCCCTCCTCCTCATCCCCATTCAATCCCAGCCTCAGTCCACAGCACAGCCTGCTCAGTGGCACTGCTGACAACTCAGTCAGTCTGCTCACACGGCGATGACCTGGTGAGTAATTGGTTGATAGAAGTCGGCAGGCATCAGCTCGTGTGGCTTTGCAGGCGCCAACAACTCATTGTGTGTTTGCACTTATTTGCCATGCTGCAGACATATACATGCCAGCTGTAAAAAAAAAACTTGAGATCAAGAAGGATAAAAAAGATATTCACAGAGAAGCAAAAATAGCCACTGAATAATTAATGCAACAATAAAAGCACACATGCTCTCGCATTTATCTAATCATTCCGCAGTGGGAATGTGTACATAATAAGAGTATTATCTGTCTGCAGTGTGGCTGCCAGCAGGCTCGGCCCATTTGGCTGGGAGCTAACAGAGGACTTTGGCTACCAGTTTTCACACTGCTGCATCTCAGCAACTGGATAGCATTTTCTGGCAGATAAATGCAGGATTTCCATCTTAACACATCAGAGTTTTAAGTCTGAATTCAGCATTGTGTTGCTGATCCAGACCCTATGAGGAGGCAAAGAAACTGAGAAGTAGAATTACAGGTAGAGATTGATGGGGTTTTTCTACAAACAGGAGCATTATGCACTGTTAGATGTACTGTTAGAGTACTGAATGCATTCAATTACTGGGGAAAAAAAGTGTTTTATAAAGACTTACGACACCTTATCAACTCTATAGAAGAAACTTTTTGTGTAGGAGTGTGCAGCTACAAGCCTGCCCACTAAATGTTTAGATTAAATGTATGTTTGAATGTTACATAATTCTGTTACTTAAAGCTGACTTTGTTTTTCCTTACAATAATTACTTTTAGCAGCTAAGTAATTATTATACATGTGTTTGTGGTTATGTTTAGACACTCACAGCACTAGTTCAGGGCAATACTGAAAAACACAGTTGTTTTCTTCTTAATATTGCATCTAAGCCTGTTACAGTTCTTAATTTTGAGCAAGGAGTTCAGTTGAATAAAACCTAACCACATGGTCTATTCCACAGGTGTGAAACATGCGGCCTGGGGGCCAAATCTGGCCCACTAAAGGGTCCATTCTGGCCCTTGGGATGAATTTGTGAACTGCTAAAATTACACAGGTATATACACAAGATATTAACAATCATGTTAGTTCAGGTTCCACAATCAAACCAATTCAATCTCAAATGGGTCAGATCAGTAAAATACCACCCAATAACTTATAAATATTCATAACTCCAAATTTTTCTCTTTGTCAATGTAAATATGTTCATGTATTTACACTAAAACAAAGTATAATTTCGCAAAAAATGTGAACAACCTGAAATGTCTTAAGTGAAGTGCAATTTTAACAATATTCCACCTGTTAATAAATGTTTTGTGTATTTGTAGACCTACTGTGATCTGTAAGTTATATATAATGTACATGTGTAAATGATAAACTGAAACATGATATTGTTAAAATTCCACTTATTTTTTTTCCCGTTTGTTCATGTTATTCACAATGTTTGAAAGGATTGTTTGTAGATGTAAACATTTTCATAATGTAATTCTACTTTTTTCATTCTAAAACATAGAGGGAAGTTTGGAGTTGACATTATTTATGTATTATTATGATATTATTTTACTGGTTTGGCCCACTTCAGATGAAATTTAGCTGAATGTGGGCCCTGAACTGAAATGAGTTTGACACCCCTAGTCTATTCAGACTGGAACAGTCAGGACATATTTCAGGAAACAGTTGCGTTGTGTTTACCAAAATGTTGCATTTGGTGCAATGGAAACAGCAGACAGGATTAAAAGCAAAGACCTGAACTGCACTGCACCAGCATACAGGATGTCACATTAATAAGTGTAGAAATAAAAGAAAAATAACTTACAGAAGAAATAATACCACTAATAGAGCAATCAGTTAGGCCTTTTTGTTTATTTTACGTCACCTAATGTGCCATGGACAGTGGCTCAATGCTCTTTTTTGCTCCTTTATATAAATGATGTCTTCTATTTGACACCTGGATCTTTCCAGTGTGACCAATTTCTCATTTAATTTGCAACAACTAGCAGCTTTTCATTTTCAGCATATTGCTGTTTGCTTAAATTATTTAGGTGTTAAATAAGTAGCATAATGGCACCTTGACAGGAGATGAGTGTATGATGAGGGCATTTTGCCCTCATTTGTCACATTATCCCAGCAGGTCACAGATTTCAATCCACAAAGTTAAGCTCACTAACCCATATTTTAAACCATTTCAGCAAGCTTTCCACTCCAATCACAGAGCCAGTGAGCTAATTGCCATCAAGAAATCACTCCAGGAAATACAAAAGAGCAGTGCAAAGTCTGCATTGACGGCCAGTAAATGTAGCCAGGGAAGAGAAGAAAAATTAATTTACACTGCAATGTCAGCAAGACTCGAAGCTATGTTGGTCCAGTACAAAGAGTTCTTCAGGCAAATAAGGCTGCTGAACTACCACAGATATATATAATATGTCCAAAAATATATCAGATGTAACATATAAAACCTTAAACAACTCTCATGTTAAAAAAAAACCTGCTTAAAAAAACAGTTAAAAGGTTTATTGGGTTGTTTTTTGAGAATTAAGCAAAGAATAACAATCTGCAACACTGACTTCAAAGAGGAAAGAGTGAATGAAAGACACAAAAGCTGAATTATTCTTGTTATTTTCAACCTGGTTTTTGAAAACATTAAAAAAAAAAGTCCCCTATGCTTATCATCAACCTAGTTTTTATGCCTGTTTGTTGTTTTCATGTTTATCTCAAGGCCACACCTATTAATGGCATAATTTGTTATCTAAAAACACTGTGTTAAAATCAGCCAAATGAACATTACCTTTCAAGCTGTTTTATGACTTTTTGAATCACAGAACGTGTATTTAAGGCCCTGTTCATGTGAAAATTGGTCACATTAGGTGGATCAAAATGGATGTCTTTATAACTGTGCTTTTAGTGTCTGTATAAAAATTAAAAAGAGAGAGTTTAGGAATCAGTGGATTTCATTAAAAAAGATTTTTAGCAGTAGTAGTAGTGTAGTTTAATTCGAGCCCATAGAATCATCAGATAACAAAGAACCATACAATATGGTCAAACAATATTATTCTGTGCCCGAAAATATTACAAACTAATAATTAAATTAAATCCACTTCCTTTGCTTTGTTAACACACCTTTTCTTCTGTATATTTTTACAATAACACAAAACTTCCATATAAATCATTCACATACACTTTTTTGGTCACCTCACACACAATCAGATTTGCGTAATCAACTGTTTTTAACATAAACTATAATATTTATATGCACTTTAAATATTTACTACAAACACAATGATCAATAAATTTGCTAATATCTTTTTATCATGATAATTAATTACAATAATATCTTATTTTATGCATACTTCTATGTTGTGTTTTGAGAAATTTCTCTTTGTTTTGTTTTAGTTTGATGGGTTCATATGAGCGAGTCATGCCAGATTTGACAAATGACTCCATACACATGAATAATAATAATAATAATAATAATAATAATAATAATAATAATAATAATAATAATAATCATCATCATCATCATCATCATTATCATCATCATCATCATCATCCTAATAATAGGGTGACACAGTGGTGCATGTTCTCTCTGGGTACTCTGGCTTCCTCCCGCCATCCAAAGACATGCACTGATAGGTTAATTGGTTAATCTAAATTGCCCATAGGTGTGAATGTGAGAGTGATTGTTTGTCTCTATATGTCAGCCCTGTGATGAACTGGTGACTTGTCCAGGGTGTACCCCGCCTTTGCGTCTATGTAGCTGGGATAGGCTCCAAGTGACCCCCGTGACCCTAATGAGGATAAAGTGGGTTCAGATGAAGGAATGAATGAATAATAATAATGTTATTTATATAGCACTTTCGATCAAAGTGCTTGACAACACGGCTACAGTAACAGAGGAAAACACAGTACAAACAGATCCAGTTGTCTCAAACAGAATGTCAACAAATACCGAAGTGTGTACGTTTTTGAAACACAAACTGCATAACTAACGAAATTAACCATCCGTCCATCCATCTGTCCATCCATCCATTTTTTGATCCTCTTATTCTTTACGATCATAGATTTCAGTTACAGTAATTATACACTATTCCTTCAACAGGTCCGGCACACTTGTGTTGTGTTGGTACCTGAAAGCAGAACCAAATTACATCAAACTGTCGAATGCAGCCAGTTCTACTAAATCACTCCTATTAGTTAGAGTGGTTCCTGCATGAGACACCTTTAATGACATCACACCCAAATTCAAGCTGTTGCTCTGTGTACAAAACATACACTGAAACAACAATAATGACCTCCTCCTCCTCCTCCTCACCGATAAACATTAAGCTAATCTCAACTGTATCATCGCTGAGGCAACAATAAAATAACCAACATACTTCGAACTCCCCTGACTGAACTGCACTGACTCTCAATGACTCTCAGGAAAGCCACCCTGATCACCGAGGATCCCTCTAACCCCCTCCATGACTCCTTTCAGTTACTGCCATCAGACAGATGATACCAAGTCCCCTCTAGCAAGAAAGAACATCTCCAAGAACTCCTTCATTCTACCTTCCATAAGGAGTCGGAATAGTACAGAGTAGACAGCATAATGTTTGCATTGTGGTTTTTAACTGTGCCTTGTTTTTAAGTGTATTTTTAAATCTCATGATTCATGTTAAAGATGAATTTCTGCAACCATCTGGGACTGAGTAGAAAGTTTTTATTAAAGAAGAAGTATAAGCGTCCTGGTTTGACCTGTTTGCAATTAAAAATAAGTTGGTACATGCTGCTCAACTTCATCGACAGGCAGAAGCGTCTGCATGTGCAGTTGGCAGCATTACTCGATCTGCAGGGTTGATGTGTTTGTAGTTTGGATTTAATTAATTAATTTATTTATTTATTTGGATCCCCATTAGCTGATGCAGGACATCAGCTACTCTTCCTGGGGTTCTCCCATTCCAAACAGACATACAGTATCCATTTACAAGCATAAAAACAATGTGATTCACTCTTGTATTTCCTTCTTAAGCACACTCAACAGTCAAACAAAACAACATTAACAATAATACTAATGCTGCAAGATAAAATAAAAACAGAACAGAAACAGATTGTTGTGCGTGTGGACATAATTTGCTAAAAAAAAGGTGAGCACAGACTGATGTCATATTATATAACACGTATACAGTAGCATGTCACTTTAAATTCGGTTGATTTAAGATGCTTCTGTTGTAGTTATAGGACCTATACGCTCCTTCCTTCTGTCATTTCGGAAACCTGTTGAAGTCAATTTCTGCTCATCCCAGCTGTCAGACAACAGGGCTGGCAAAGATGTCGCTGCTGTCACCACCTTAAACAGAGTGAATGAAGCTGCGGTGTCAGGGCTCTGCTAATTTGAAACATCTAAAAACCTTTGTGCCTTGTTCAAATCTATCAACGCCAGTGATGTAATTACATTTTAAATAGGCTCAGGTGATAAATTGAATCTCTGTGCTGTTCTGCCCCTAACCAAACTTGATTAATCCATTTTTAATCAGTTGGTGGCAAGGAGGAGCCTTGATGTTTCATTTAAATGAGGCTGACGGCTGAGACGGTCACACCTTTGTCAGACGAGTCCTGCTCAACATCGACACTACAGGTTGGAGTCTTTTCAATCACAGAACAAAGAAAAAGGCCACAGAATTTTTTTTTAGCAAGAACCACCAACCCACGCGATATGGGATAATTCACCTCACAGTCCTCCTTGTGTCGTTGCTGGTATGTTTGTGTTTCTGCGTCGTGCCCTGTGCAGATCTTAAAGAATGACTGCAGCCTGCTCACTTCTCGTAGGTGGTTGAGGTAACAGTGGAGCTATGGAGAATTGCTTCTAATTATAGATGACAGACAGAATCATTCCCTCAGCGTCTTTCTCCTCCCAGTGGTCATGCTGCGAAAAGAAACACTGTTAAATAAAGGAACCTTTGCCCTCTTCTGTTGCAAAGAAAGAGGCTATCAAATATGAAGCCGAGTGATATAGTGGATACAGAATTTAGAAATAGTTACCGAGGCAGGATGTAGAAAAAAGGTCGAAGAGAACACTTAACGAAACACTGCAGCACAGATCTGAGGTTCATTTCCAAACCCAGGCACTTTATTCTTTTGCTGCAGTTAAAGTTTTAAGAACAAAATTTGTGAGAAAAAACATCAGTTTGATCACTACTTCTGTACCTCTTTCCTTTTGCAGTTTCTTGCCAATGTGGAATAGTGAAGCCACATTTCCAAGCTTCAGTGTTGAGTTATGAAGTAGAGCAGTAGAGTCACATCTGACTGAATCTATGACCAGGTGAATGTGTCAGTAAGATATTCAACCCCCACCTGTCTGAAAACATCTTTGAGTGGCCAAAACCTCTTGTCAAACAGTAGACTGTTTATAGCAGTGGTTCCCAACCTTTTTTGCCTCGTGACCCCATTTTAACTTCACACATTTCTGGCGACCCCAGACAAAACTGAGATTTTTTTTTTTTTGCTAAAATTCATTTGTTTTTGATCATGTAATAGTTTGCTATACTATGTTGCAAATAAACGTTAATTTTAGACAACATTTAGGCTATATAAAGTATATTATTATGGACGGAGGCAGAAAAGCCAGGTGTAGATTACTGCACAAAGTGAGAATGTTATTTTCCTTGGTCAGGATATGTACAGTCAGTCCAGCTTGGATTTACAAGGCTGACAATTAATACTGAACAAACAATAACTCAAACCATGAATTAGGAAAGAGCTGCAGCATCTGAAACTGACCACAATGAACATTTGAAAGATAAACAGTACCACAGTGCTTCAGTTTCAGCTCCAGAGTTTGTCATGTCTTTTATGGATTGGGATTGTCTCTGTCAACTCACCATATATTTTTTATTAGTCAGTTTTTATTTTTTAATTTTTTTCAATTACTAGAAATTTCAGGTGACCCAGTTTGAATTCCAGGTGACCCCACGTGGGGTCCTGACCCCCAGGTTGAAAAACACTGGTTTACAGCCTGAAAACAGAGGTGACAGTTTGTGCAGACGTCTAGTTTCTTGTCAGACCAAAAGAAAAATGCCAACTGAAGTTTTACATCTTAATTATAAAATCAGTGCAGTTACAGAAGTCAAGTAAATGTGGCAGAGTAAAAGCATTTCATTTGATGTTTTTGGTGTCATTGTGCAAAATTGCATACTTACCTTTTAGTACATTTCGTGATATGCTTGAGCAATATAAACAGAGTCAGATCTTTGGACTCAGGTCTAGTTGAGCCCAGAGTCCAGACCAAACATGTAAACATGGAGAAGCAGTATTTAGCTGTTATGTTACAACAACTGGAACTAAAAACCAGTAGAGTTTAGAATGTGGATATTTTTTAAAATCTGGCTGAAATCATGTGTCTTTTCATATGCCCATGACTTAGCTCTATAATTTACACTATTACCTTATTGCACTGTAAGTTTTAAATAATTGTAATGGCTGTGTAAGGGTGGGGGACTGTATGTTTCAATCATTAGATATGATTTCAGTTTTCTCAGGATATTAATTTTGTTTAATGTAAAGCACAGTCAATTACCTTTGTGTGTGAAATGCACTAGTGTATATAAATTACCTTGTCTTGCCTTGCCCAGCATAATTGTAATTCATGTGGTAACAGAGACATTGTGACTGCTATACCTCCTACAGACTCTTTCATACTGTATATGCTACCTGTGTGTTATACTGGATCGAACAATGCATTATAGTAATCCTCTTCTTCTTTTGTCTAATTGTGGGTCTCATTCTGCATAATATGTGCATTATAGCCATCTGCTCTGCTGTACTCTAGGCCAGAGCTCATGACATGTGCACATTAAACATGAGTTTGTAGCTGAAGAGGTAAAATGGACATACATTACAAGGGAGACAAAAGACTAGACACATGAGTACATAAAGCTACTATGGTGTGATATAATTTCATACGAATGGTTATTTGTAGTAAGAATACTGTATGACTGTAGTGTGAAATATTCAAAAGAGCTAATGATCAAGTTAACCTTAAGCAGAGACTGACACTAGCAATTATTACAATTTCACTTGCTTTTCAATGCAAAAACATGACCTTTAACAGCTGACAGGTATAGTGAGCCACATATAGCATCCTGCACTCTATACCGCTTTAGAAAATACCATCTAGTATCCTATATATATATATATATATATATATATATATATATATATATATATATATATATATATAATGTTGCATGTTGTTTCTGTGTACTGTCACATGTTATTTTGGCTTCATTTTCCACAGAATGCAATTGTGTAGAGTCGTCTATCTTTATCTCTCCTCTGCTGAGGACTGAAGGGACTTCCCTACCTGTCTGAAAACACTTGTGATTAAAAAAAACAAACAAACAAAACTGTGTCACAGAGTAGATTTTCCACAGCCCCTAAACACAGGGAGGCAGAAGTCTCATGTCCTCTCAGACCACTTGAATTACAACATGCTGAAAGGATTATGGATTGTTTTGGGATCCTGGTGATACTAAATAAATAATACATTCATGATATATAGTTAAAGTATGAACTTTACTGCTGTGCACTTTAGAAAATAATAATTTTAGTTATTTATGGGTAACTTTTTAAAAGGGGGGGGGGGGGGGGGGGGGGGGGGGTGCATTTTATAATATTTACTAAATGCTGCTGACAATTGGGACCTGACTACAGTGTTTCATTTCTGTGTATTTTATATGCTGAAATGACAAATAAATCTGAATCTGAACTGCCCCCAGTAGTAAACATTTTCACATTTCCACTATAGACAGCATCTAGTGAATCAAGTCTGTAAATTCTCTGGAGTTACTCATGTTGGACGTGTTCTGCCAAAACGAAAATACTCTTGTTCAAACGCAGCACATTGTCTGAACATGCACCAAGACTCACCCCTCATCTGTTTTTTTGTTGATATTAAGACTGAATGTACTTGGACATGTCCACAATATGAACAAAAGAGTGCAAATCAATACACAGTTGGGCAGAGTGGACTATAAAGCAGCTACAGTCCTTGCAACATCATCAATATGCCAACGCGCTTACTGTGAATTTTCCAGACAGTGATTGCTGCATCAGTGCGTTCATTGGCCAGACCGTTTGGTGATCCAATAATATAATCTGTAACTGTCTAACACTTACAGACCAATTTTTCTTTTGGTAATTACACTACATTAAGGCCCATAACCATTTCTCTCAATCACTTTCTTTCTATAAGTGATAGAATCCTATGTGTACAAGCTAAAGGCAAGGACCTCGGCTCCAAAATGAAGCCAGTGTGGAAGTATCTTATAAATGTAAGACCACAGATGGTCACAGTGGTCACTCCAAAATGCTCTGGCCTACACTGAACTTCTCTCTAAAACTATTAAGTCAACAATTTTTCCCAGGAATGACTCTGGTCTTATCTGTTTTAATGGATTTTCTAATAAGTGATGTGGTCTATCTTTTTGTTTTTTTTTTTCTATTTAAAAAAATTCAGGTCAAATAGAATTTTTGATGTCTGCTATATCAGGCTGTGACAGGTCAGTACAACAGCTGACTTGTCTGCTGCCAAATCAAACATCTGGAAATAAATAAAATGTATTTATTATATATATTATTCTTGACAGCTCCGCTGAAGTTGTAGTTTATATGTTCCACTAACAAAACTACAAAATAACTTTGTTACCCCATGCCTGATTACTGTTTCATAGAGTTGGTTAGCTAGTATTTAGCATTAGCTCACCTCTGACAACTTTGACCCCCCCCCCTAATTCCACCCCTTTTTTCCATCAATTTTGCAAACGTGTGAATGGTCAAATCACAAATTGCTGGCCTCAAAATAGCAGTTCAGAAACCACTGGAAAACATTACTTTTAAACTTTAATCTTCACAACACAACACTGTAGCTTTTTTGTGTCACTGATCTGTACAGGCAGACATACTGCAACTCTACTTCTTATGTAAATATGTATATGGCCTATAGTTTGATTACTTCCTACTATTTAATATTTGTACATTTTTGTATCATCTGTTGATTTTTTTTTTTTTTTTTTTTTTGCTGTAACTTTTTATGCATACACATTCTTGCACTTTATCTTTGTTGTTGCCTTGACCACTGAATTTCTCTGTTGTAAGATCAATAAAGTATCATCTAATCTAATCTAATCTAATCTAATATAATCTAATCTAATATAATATAATATAATATAATATAATATAATATAATATAATATAATATAATATAATATAATATAATATAATATAATACTAGCATGTTGACCCATAGGTTCTAGATCCTCTGATACAGTTCATTCCTTTATTTTCTTTACTTTCTTGGTAAGTTCCACAGGCATTTTCAGTTGAATAACCTCTCAACTGGCATGTCTGTGTCTGCACATGAAATTTGACACCATGGCAACATGGCCCCATAGTTTATCTGTTACTAGTAAACCCACTTCACTGATGATTCCATGATTCTGGGCATAGCAACGTGATTGGCCATTGGGAGGCCACTGTATTCCAAAATTACTAATATCTCTAAAACACTGGTCCTGTCAATTTGTCGTTTCCACAAGTCTCTTCCTTGTCCAAAAATACAGAAGTTTGCCAAACTGCAGCAAGTCAGCTCTCTCCGGATTTTGTGTGATGCCTGAGACACACAGACAAAGTCCACTTCCCTTTTGTAATAAAATATAATCTTTACATGTATCTCCACCCCTTGTATACCATGGAGGTGTGCACTAATGCTGATGGACAAAAAGTTAGACTTAGTAATGTTAATACAGACACTAGCATTTGCTACCAACATGAGTCATATGCAACACCATGTGTCTTTTTTCCCCAATTCATTTCATCTAACCATTTATAGAAAAAAAACAACAAAAAAACAAGACTTTTTCCAGACAACCAGCTGTTAATTCATCATTGATACTGATTTCCAGGTGATTCTGTCCTTGCTTTCTCTGTTTAATATGAATAATATTAAAGGCGACTGTTATTTTTGGCGGATGAACAAATATAGTCTATCTATGTGAATGTGTCAGACGCACCATGTAGCACTGCTATGTAGATGATTCATGTGAATCTATTCAGTGTAATAGTATTAAATAATATAAAACCACAGATTAAAATCATAAAACCATCATATCCGTTAAGAAACATGAACTGTCATCAGTGTGAAGGGATTACATCCTCCTCCTGCATGACACAGCCACTGAGGGGTGTAAATCTCAGGTCAGGATGACAGTGTGTAATGCCCCTTGACTAATTGACTGTAGCATTTTGACTGACAGCAGCTGAATGCATGCAAAAACAAAGAAACTATAGGAGATGTGTCAGGGCGACATGGGGTCTATTGGGTTTCAAGACTGTTGGGCTGCATCCTCTGCAGAGCTGATGAGGAAGGAGAGCGACGTCAGGTAAAGAAACATCCATTCCACCATGTCTCTCTCAAGCTTTTTTCTCTAGATCTTACAATCAGCTCTTTATATTTCTCTTTTCTTTTCTTTTTTTTACCTCTCTTTGAAAACTCAACAATTTCTCTTGTAGCTCTTTTCAAATTTTCAGAAGCATTAATCACTTCTTCACTCTCTCATCTGGTAGAAGAGGACAAAGGTCTAACTCTTCAAAAGAAATATTGACACGATCTTTCTTTCAAACAGAGAATAAAGAGAAGAAGTGTTGTAGAGATCTTCTTTATATGGATGATCATGCTGCTTCATTGAGGGTGCATCTGCTTTATTGTAATTTAATTGGGCGAGATAGAGTTATTGTGAGGAAACAAATACTGAACTGAATGAATAAAGAATTTCAGATACTGATATTGCTAAAAAGTAAGATATGAATTATGAACTTCTCCTGCAGCTGAAGTATTAAAAGACCTTCCTCCCTTCCACGTGTATAGGTTAGACTGTGCAGTGATTGAATGTGATGAGTTTGTCCATTAGTCTTGAGAAGCACACAGGCAAATGGGTTCTTTAATCAGTTTAAACAAACTATGATCTTGATCATTTAACATCAAAAGTGACAGAAAATTGAACTTCACCAGATGTGTCCTACTTCCTTTTGATGCAAATCACAATGTATTATGTGATAATTTTTTGTCTTTCACTTATTTTCTTTCTTCCTTTGTTTTTGTAATCACACTGGCTTCTTTTTATGTGATTATTGAGGGAAGTTCAAAATCCTTTCAGCCACAGGATGTGTCCAATTATCAGTTCTGGGAGCATCTCAGTCCAACGGTCATCTTCTATACTTGACTGTGGAGCTCCATGAGCCGCTGCCGGATAAATACCATGCCGTTAGCAGCGGAGTCATCAAAACAGATAACACTTTCCTTTTGCTTATCCTTCTCAGATTCTCAGCATTGATCTCCTCAGTTAATATGACACTGCCTCCGTGATACACATCATGCCAGTTCTCCTTTTTATCTCAATAAAACAACTTCCTACTGGGACTGAGACACCAGCTGTAATTGCACTTTTTTGTCTTTTATCCCCTTCAAAGACAATGCCTGCACATGCACAAGTACTCTGAGGACATCTTCACTCTTTTGCTTATTTTTCCCAAATACAGCTGCACATACTTAGGCAGCAGTAAGCCTAAATTAAAATCAGCCCAGCTATTTAAATTTGTTTGACAGCAGAGCAGCTCTGCTTAAAGGAAACAAAATCTGCATTACATGTTTCTATTAACCGTTTATCAAAATGTGCGCTGATAAGCAGAAACCGTTGTTTAATCTGATGTGTTACAGGTTGCGAAGAAAAATAAATTTGCCTTTAGAGACACAATTTGGGTATTTTTTAAACCCATTTTCATTATAAGTTTATATCAGTCGGAGTCTCGGAGTCCAATTAATAACACCATATAAGGAAGATAAAATAAAGAAGGAATATACTCTTGTAAAACCCAATCTCAACTTTGGAAACTCATGTTGAAACACCATATGTGCATATAAATTCCACTACTTGACTTACTGATGAGCACTTACTCTGAGGGCTCTGCTGTGACTTTCATTTTTCACATAACTACTACAAACTAATTCAGTATTCCCTCTCAGAAACCCCAATAAACATTACCCATCGACTCTGACCTGGAACGTGATGCAAATGATCCCAAATATAACCACCTGAAACACCAATTTGTAGGATCTTATTAGGGCATATCACAGTTGAGGTATATTTAAAAACGGGCAACTAATGAAAGTATCTTCAACCAGAATTAACAAAGCATAGCTAACCCTCAAACATCTTCTTTTAGGACTGTGAAGAGACATTGTATTACAGAAGCCGTTTGTTGGGAAAGCCGGTAACTAGAAGAACACTTCTGCTAAACTTTCAATGTGCTCTGGTTCTAAAATGCACACTTTCCTATTGCTCCCCCTTTCTGGTGTACGAGAGATCTGAGGGTGCGTCATCTTTTAAGTCGCTAAGTTTGGAAAGATAGAACACCACTCCTTCTGCTTAATTAGTCCTCAGCAACTCCATGCTCTGCTTATGAAGCCCTTCATGTTCTGCTATATGCTTTGAAGGCTGTACACTTACATTGGGTGTGCCTGATTGATTCTAACAGACCAGCTGAGTAGTTACAGAAATAAAGGGAGGGTTTTCTTACAGCAAACACGGATAGGAAATGGCTGACAGTCATCAAAAGGTGAAAAGTGATTAATTTGTAACAGGTAAGAGGGAGGCTTGGCTCATGGTAATCCAATAATATAATTTTTTTTTTCTTCTTTTGATAATAACGCTACAGTAAGGTACATAATTATTTCTCTCAATCACTTTCTTACAATAAATTCTGCACATACAGGCTGAAGGTAAGGACCTAAACTCCAAAATGTAGCCAATATGGAAGTATCTTAACCCATAAAGACACAAACATCCATCACCGACCAGAAGTATCAACCAATCTAAACTGTTTAATACCTGTTGATCCACTTATCCTATCAATACATGTAAATAATTGGTGTAAAATGCAGTTTATAATCTTTTCGTGGTCATCAGATATGACCCATTTGGACCTTCAGAGGCTCCGTAGTGAACATGGAAACACTGTCATCTTCTACAACATTGAAAACCCATGGAGTTGGATCAATGACAGTGGATGGACACACTGGGTTTATGTTCAGTTAATGATATATTTGACTGAAAAAGTCCCTTTTTCTGCAGATTTCTCTGTTTTTGATATAATAACCCTCAACTTTAATCTGAGCTTTTATGAACATCTACATGATCACTGAATTAAATATAGGAAAATACCTGATTTATACTGATACAATGCAAAATACAGAGGAAATTATTATTATAATTGTGATAAATCTCTTAAGAAAGGTTAGAAATAGAGAAAATTCCATTTGGGACCTGACACAAAAGTAGTACTGGGTCTTTATAGGTTAAAGTTGTAAGACCATAGATGGCTTACACTGAACTTCCCTCGAAAACTATGGAGTCACTAAATTTTCCCAGGAATCCCTCTGGTCTTATCTGTTTTATTGGACCTTCTAATAAGTGGTGTGGTCTATCTTTTTTTTTTTTTTTTTCCATTTGTAAAATTTCAGGTCACATAGAAGGTTTGATGTCTGCTATATCAGGCTGTGAGAGGTCAGTACAATTGGCTTGTCTGCTGCCAAATCAGACATTTAGAGTTTCGGTTCAGTTAATAAAGTGCATTTTTTCCTGACAGACAGCTCCACAGAAGTTGTAGTTTATATGTTTTGCTAATAAGACCACAAAATGAGTCAATACTTGAAAGCGTTTACTGTTTCACTGAGTCAGTTAGCTGTTATTTAGCATCGGATCACCTCTGGCCTCTGGTGTACCATGAGTCAAACCACACCAGATGTTTTGGCGTTACATCTGCTTTCCCAGTGAGAGATCTTCTGATGTGTGACTGCCACTGTGATGGCAACCTGATTGAAGAGGTAAGTGAAGATAGCCTGGGAACTTTTGAAACCCACTGATGGTTCCTAGAAGTTAAACAGAACAAGAGAGTGGCGGCTCCACTCATTCTCATTTGATTGGAGACAGAAAGCTGTCATGCACTCGATAAGATCTCTCATGAGTTTTTCAAAGTTCATTTATAAAACGAATCAAAGACAAGGACAAATAAAACTTCAGAATGGGATCAGGAGACCAGGTGGCATTTGAACCAACCGATGACATTCCAATAGAGCTTCAAGCGATGACACTTGAAAAGGTAATTCTCGAAGGGTTTTCATATCTGTTTAGTTTTACGAAAATTGAAACTTCATCTCAGATTAGGCCAGAGGGACTATGACAGGTGACTGTTATGAGTCAGCTCTCTGCATAAAAAAAAGCTTTCAGAACAAGAAAGACGGACATTTCAAACAGAATTTTAGGCCTCCACTAGATGAAATCTGACAGAATAACTTAAAGAAAATTATCAACTACAAAAAAAACAAGAAAATGAATTTATTCAGACGCAATTAGATAACAGAATAAGACGAATAGATACTGAATAAAGATGTTTGAAGGGCAGTAGATAGCACATACACATACACACGCACATACCATGCTGACTCAGGTATCCACTCCCATGAGTCCAATGCACCGTCTCTGTTCACTGTTTCATATTTTATTGGAATTCAGATACTATTATCTTCATTTCTATCAGAAGTAGAATGAATGTGCTTGGAGAAGTTGTTCAATCCTCTGCTCTCAGTGAAGTCAAGCACTCATTTTACATAAGCAGACAGGAGAGATACTTGGAGAGAGAACAGAGCGGTGGGATCATGCTCTGTATATTCACATAGAGTAAAACCTGTATAAAAACTTAAGATGTTACAAATAGCAAAACATGTGCACATCAGATCAGTTCAGATTTTGATAGAAATAAAAAGCTTCTGCACCAATAAACTGTCTTAACCCTTTCATGCATTAATTATGAAAACCTTAGTTAGGATTTTTTTTTTTGAGTGTTTTTATTCCTTGATAGGCATGAAAAAAACCCAATGTGATCAAGTTGCTTTTTTTCCATGGAGTTACAAAATGTCCAATAATTTTTGAAGTAAAACGTGTTTAAAACCCAATATCAGAAATTGATATTAAAACAATGATATAAAATCGGACGTTTTCTCACATTTTAACATATTCTAATGCTAATTATTACTCTTTTCATGGAGATAATATGCAAAAAAAAACAACAAAAAAAAACACAACTTTTTTTTCTAACAAATAACAATTGATTTACACTTAAACATGTTACTGCAGATCAGGTTTATCAAGAACAGCAATGTTACAGTAATGGTATGAATGTCAGTGTATGGGATGGTGCATAAGCGTCCACTGTGCTGGCTGATATGGAACTAAAATAACAAAAACCATGAATAAACAAGAAAACAGCTGGAGAATAACTGTCCACTGTAGTGACCATTATGTATGAAAGGGTTAACATACTGAAGCAGAACATGAAAGCATACATGCAATTGCCTATAAGGGTGTTTTGCAGGGCTCTTTTTGATAAAAAACCCGAGGAGGGATAACATCAACTTAATCTGATGCATCAGACATGTATAGATAAATATATATTTGTACATATAACAAATCATTTTCAATCCACAAGCAAGTGATGCTGCACTTCTCTCATTGTCAGAACATGAGGATGGGAGACAAAACAGAGATATTATGTTTTATTTCTTACATTAAACCCCATTTTCGAATTGAATCAAATGCATTTTCATTGAAGTTAAATCATGAAGACTCTGAAATAAAAAGTTAAATAACTGTTGATCCATTAATCCTATCAATACATGTAAATAATTGGTGTTAAATGCACTTATTCATCTTTTCATGGTCATTAGATATGACCCACTGGGACGTTCAGAGGCTCCGTACTGAACATGGAAACACTGTCGTCTTCTACAACATTGATTCACCAGTAAAACCCATGGAGTTGGATCAATGACAGTGGATGGAGATGATTGTTTTATGCTCAGTTAACGATATCTTTTACTGAAGAAATAACTTTTTCCTCCATTTTCTCTGTTTCTGACATAAAAAAACCATACAATTTTAATTTGAGCTTTTATGGACATCAGTCATAATCAGTAAATTAAATACAGGAAAATACCTAATTTTCAATTAACCCATAAAGACCCAGTGCTACTTTTATGTCAGTTCCCAAATAAATGTTTCTCTTTATTTAATCTCTTAGGTGATTTATCACCATTCATTATAATATTATCCTCTTTAGTTTGAGTTTTTTCCAGTGTAAATCATGTATTTTCCTGTATTTAATTTACTGATCATGTAGATGTTCATTAAAATTCATAGTAAATTCAAAGGTTATTATATCAAAACAGAGAAAACTGAAGAAAAAGTGACTTTTTCAGGCAAATCTCTCATTAACTGAACATAAACCAAGTGTCTCCATCCACTTCCATTGATCCAACTCCATGAGTTTTACTGGTGAATCAATGTTCTAGAAGATGATGGTGTTTCCATGTTCACTACGGAGCCTCTGAACATCCAAATGGGTCATATCGGATGACCATGAAAAGATGACAAACTGCATTTTACACCAATTATTTACATGGATTAATAGGATTAGTGGATCAACAGGTATTAAACAGTTTAGATCAGTAGATGGTTTTGGTAGCCAGTGGCTGTTTGGGTCTTTGTGGGTTAAGAATGCAAAAAATACTGAGCATATTAGAATAAATGGTGATAAATCAGATTAAAAATAGAGAAAAAGTAATTTGTGAACAGCCACAAAAGCAGCACTAGGTCTTTATGGGTTAAGGACTTACTATGGCCAAATATTGATGCCAAAGAAGCCAGAGGTGCTCAATTTCATATGTTAACCAGTGAACTTGGAAGATGTTTTTAATGAGAATTTTCTTTTTTTCTTTTTTTAGATCTAGCTATGATGAAAATTAGATTCGTCATAACAATCAATTAAACGGGCGACTCAAACGGAATCTAAAATCAAGTATTAAATTATTATATCAGTGCATCCATATTGAAAATCTTGGTCATAACATGCCTGGAGAAAAAAAAAAAAGACTATTATGGTCAGAATCTTCTGCTCAGACCTCATCTAAATTGCGCATTTCATCATATTGGAGCTTACTGAATGTTTTACAGACGCTGCTCTAAATTATTTATCTCCAGGCATATGCTGTATCTGTAATATTTTTGCAGAATAACCCGTCTGTTTTAGTCTCGTTTGTAATTTCCTAAAGGCTAATGATAAAATGTCCTTTGTTCACACTTGTCGCGCCATCCTCATATGATCAGTGGAGCTGTAATCACTGTTTATCGCATGCAGTTTCTGCAGGTGTCAGTATGACTGTAGCCGGTAGGAGGGACTTGATGCTCCAACTTCTCATTTTGTATCTCTCTCCTCTTCAGCCAGTCGTCCTGGTCCTGCTTGGAGAGAGACGACGACATCAGCAGCAGCAGCGCAGCATTCCGGGGGAAACACCATGAATTTTAGGCTGAAAAGGCGACTGGAACCTTACAGAAATTCGCTTTCTTATTTTTGATTTCCGTTTATTTTTTTGCGTCTTTTCTTTCTTTTTTTTTTTTTCTTCCTTCCTTTTTTCACCCGGTCTCTGACGCGCAAGGACACTACAGCATCCATCCACGGCAGAAACGCTCACACATAGAGCATCCTCTGTACAGACGCACCACCATCCTCCACCTTCCTTCCTTCCTCCCTTCCTCCTACTCCTCCACTCCGGTTCTGTTCTAACCCAGAGGACATCAGGACGTCTTCATCTTCTACCCGGAGACATGGATCTATGGTTTCATTCGATCCGGATTTGCTGGTGGAGGGTTCTGTTTCTGATGAGTATTTTCCAGGACTATCTGAGCTCCATGCTGGACTGCCCACCGACCTGCAGCTGCTCTCAAACAGAGATCTATTGCAATAAGTCCGACAACGGCAGGTTTTTCCCTTTACTGGCCCTGCAAGATACTGGGAACAATGGGACCAGTGTTGACATAGCTGAGTTATTCAAAAACATCTCCTCAATGTAAGTAAATGCGGATGCGCCGTGCGTTTTTTTTTTTTTTTTTTTTTTTGTGATCATTAATTCATCACATCCCCTTTAACGCGTCTATGATTTGCTGGTGTCTGTTGCTTTTATTCTACCGATCAGACTTGTTGGTTGATAGCTTTAATTCGGGGATATGTCACTTTTTGCACTTCTATCAGTCTGATAAGTGGCTCTGTGTGGTACATATTTACTGATAGATAATGGAGGATAAATGCGCATATCTTGTATCCATCTTGCGCGTAATTAGACAGATCCCTCACAAGCCTAGACGTGGTAACTAACTACTTGATGTTGAAACCCTGGGGATTTTTTTTTTTTTTTCCCCCTTTTGTGTCCCCATAAAGTTGCTCCTCCGCAGCGGCACCGCAGGCCTACATGGCCAAACGGCAGGAGGATGTTGCGGAGAACCTCAGATTACCCATTCACATGATTCCATCCTGATGCACAGCAACTGTTCCAACAGATTGTGCTAAATGAAACAGAAAGAAATGGTGCAGTAAGGTCAACCAGTTACATTTCAGCCTGCGTCCTCGGAGACCAAGACGCGTCCCCTCAAACTTTATTATATTCGTATGACGCGGGGCTTTAGAGGGTGTTGGAAACGTGACTTGTGACATTTTTACCCCCCCCCCCCCCCTCACCCGAGGATATGTTTAGTATTAGGACGCACTGGGTTCAGTGTTTTAGAACAACACGGATTCATAAAGGATGTGCTTTAAAAACAGAGGAGCAGTGATGACGGCACAACCCCTCCTCACCCACACACCCACACACCCTCAGAAGTACATTTTCATCCTGCATCCTCCCCTCCCTCCCCCCTCCTTTCTTTCTCTCTCCTAGGCATCGATCCTTTCCTGCCAACATCAAAGGTTTCTTTCTTGAAAAGTCAGAAAAAAACACACACACAGGCCTTAAAATAAGACCTCTGGTGTCGATGAGGCTGATTTGCATATAAAATAAACACCCCCCCCACCCCCCACCACCCTTAAAAATAAAAAAGCACTGGAATTCCCCTCACGGCTCCCTCCGCCTCCTTAAGCCACAAAGGACTTTTCCTTCCATCCTTTTGGTATCCCGTTTACCCTTTATCCATTTGAGGGAGACAACAACTTATTTTGTGACATGGTTCATCGCGTTCTTATGCCACTAGAGGGTAGCCTGGTACCCTCTATACAGTGCTCTTTACAGCACTGAAGTCATGGACGTGACTGTTTTATCAGGAACACTATTAGTCACAACATCCACACAATAAGCGTGATTTTAATGTCAATGCCATTAAGCAAAGTGCAGCCATAGGGGATCAAAGGTCAGAGGTCAGGTCACGCTGTTAACGATTACCGTGACCCTACAGTGAACCACCAGTGACCATTTCCTCTTCGGACAACCTGTTCCATTAACGTACACAGCCATATAACACTTTTTTTTTTTTTTTTAAATAGTGTGATTAACAGTGAACCAATCTACCCCTGAAATTGTACTTCGAAGTATAAAATCCTTTTTCACCACAACATCGTCATGCATTGATTGCCTTTTTGCCTTTGAGAAATCCTAATGCAACTGACCCAGGACTAATTGTGCATTTCATGGCCCCTCGCCAGCAGCCTGGTTGATTTCTAGCTGCTCAGCATAGACAACATCCTCCACCCACCCACCCACCCGCCACCACCACCAACTCCAGCAGCAGCTCAATGACAGCTTATCAGACACAATGCCGCCCAATGTCACATCAGCTTACACATCTGAATTTATACAGGCAGGCCGTGATGATTTATTATATGTACAGATTACATAAGGCCTAATGGTTGTCTATGTGTTCTATATATAGCAATGTGTGGTTTCAGTGAGTATACTGCAGTCCCTTGTATGATCAAAGGTAATGACTGGATGCACTATGTATAGGGGAAATTGTCTCAAATCAACATATGAATGAAATGTTCTGTTTTTCACAATGTGGACAAACAGCATTTCCATGACAAATTTGTATATACACATGTTGAAACCTTACCCAGTGCAAATCGTTTTTTCCCCCTTCTCTTTGTAAGGTGTCAGACTCATATGTTTCACTAACAAGAAGGCTATTTCATTCATCACAAAAGAAAAAGAAAGAGATGGGGACAATTTGTAGAGATAGAAAACTAGAGCGGGGGCTCCTAGCGGGAACTGTGGGAGGATTGGCCAGCTAGAGAAAACTGCCAAGTCCAGATAATAGTTTTCCAGTTCTCTCACATTAGAGATTCATCACAAGAGGCATCACTGTTTGAAGAGGATAAGATAAGGCCTTGCTGTGATACTTGAAGAAAAAAACGGTTCTCTGAGAGCAGCTGAGGCATTTGACAGGTTTTGCGTAAGTCTCGCTCTGACTGCAGGTGTGGGTTTGTTTGCAGAATCCAATCAGCGTTTCCACCTCTGGTGATGACGTTTGGCCTCATTTTGTTTTCATCTTTTTTTGTACCGTCGAGAGCCTTTTTGTACGGAGATGCACAAGTACCACCATCTGTATAGTCATTACTGTGCTGTCAATTGGTAAATGTTTCTAACCTGCATTTAGAAAACAGCTTCACCACTGTGCAAACCTTTTTACCTCTGCTTTGAAGTGAATCATTCATTTCAGCTCCTACAATTTAATGCAGTCACAAACTGAACAGCGAGGAAAAAAACGAATTTCGTAAGAGACAGGTGGAAAATGTTACTCTGATTATGCGGTATTATCTGATGTGAATAGCTTGAATGTTCCAGCCACCTACATGTGCATACATACATATATACATACATGCATACATGCTTACATTTGTCCACCTACATAGTTTTGTACATGATTTCATTCATTGCATCTCATTATGGTATTTGTGCTCCTACGGCAGTCATTTGCAGATAGTATTCCTTCAATGTCAGTTCAGATTGGTAGTCCTTTATTTGCCTTTGAAAAGCAGAGGCTTTTCCAAAACTATTGTAGTCTTGGCTTCTTTAATGTCAACTCTTTCTTCAGTCAAAGAGATTTATATAGACTTGTAAAACTGCCATCTGTTTATCTGCAAACAAACTGAGGGTTCCTCACTCTAAAATGGTTTACTGTCTATACCCTTTGCCAAACACTGCTTGAAGTTTACCATTTAATATCGTTAAAATCTTGATCCCGCTGCCTATAAATTCTGTCTTCATATTTGTAAGGGTTTTAACTGTGTTTTAAAAAGCATCATTGTGTTTTTTTTTATTTATTTTGCTTTTATCAGATTAATTGATTACTTATAAAAAAAAATGTCACCTTGTTTAAATATTCCAGATTTAACTGAACATACACAGCAAACAAAATAAGCTAAGGGCATAGAAAATAAATTGCTTTCTAGTTTTGGACTTCTTTTTTGCATTACCAAAACAAAGGGTCTGACAGTACAGGGTATGTTATTTTGAGATGCACTGGGAAAGAACACAAGAAAAACAAAGCTGTTAAAACCATCCAGCAACAACGGAACACTGTTTCACCTGCCATCACATTCAAGAATTTGCTGGAAACTCAGGGTCAATATGAGTATCAACCACTTCTTTAAAAAGTTGTTTAAGGAGTTTTCTTCCCCTCAAATTTTAAAACAGCTCAGCTCCGCTTTAGGATTATTGATCTTTGGATACCTTCAACCACAGATTTTTTATATGAAACCTGCCAACTAGCTGATGCTGCCAAAAAAACCTGTTTTAAACAGAAACGTTTCCAAGGTCTGCTTAGGTGACTTGTGTGGGCTGCAAAGTGTCCCCTGGTTCAGACATGGAGCATTACAGCATTACATAAAATCAGTGTTTTCTCTCCCTCTTAAAACTCCAGAGCAGCCCACATATGTGTGCGATTGTGGCCAACATCTAAATCAAATCCAGCTTAAAATATCTCCCTTATAATCATTACATAAGTCTTTTGAATTGGAATTAATAGCTTCATTTGCCCAGTATTGCACCAAAACTGTTAAGTACAGTGATCACTTCCTTCTCAAGTGAGTCACTGCGAAGTTATTGGAGATGAACCCACAGCACGAAAACCCTGTTCTCCTTTAGCTCATGCATTTAACACTGGAATGCAAGTGTACATGACTGTCAATGGAAAATGCATTCACCATTGTGTAGAGAAACTTCTTTTGCTAACCATACTGTATAGTGTGTTTATAGCTCCAACTCTGAAGGTCTGTTTGGGAATGAAACTGTTACAAGTGCAAAACTGTGAGCAGGACTATACACAATGGGAGAATTATTGGCATCTTATCTACAGAAATGAAGTATTTTTCTTTGTATCTTGTTTATTGGAAACGCGCTCGTATATTGGACTTTAGAATTTTGATCTACTGGAGTGATATTGTTTGATTAATATCTTTTGGGAAAATAACATTATTGGCAGGTTCGGAGCTTTTTTGAGCCCAGCCAGCAGAACCAAGCCAAAGGGTTTTGTTTAGCCGTCTAATCTGGCTTGTGAGTTGGATGTACAGGGTGGTGTAATACTCAGACCACATACACACCTTTCCTGTCACCGAAGCACTCTTACCTCTGCGCTACCATACTTTAATATTATACTATATGTTTTTTTCCTTTCCTCAACACCTCCCTCTTGTTCTGTCTTTGTCTTTGTTCTCTTTTCTGTTGTGCGAGGTTTTGATGTCTGTGTTTGTGATGCCCAGCTCACCTGTATCTGTTTGTCATCTTCATTCATTGTTTCAGTCACCTAGATATTTCCTTTTTATATTATTGTTTTTTTTTTTATTCTTTAGGGTGAGATGTTTTTACATGCCTGTTGGGTTTTCGTTGTGTGATCTGCAGTTTTCTGTGGGTTGTATCATCTGAAAGCACAAACTATATGTAAACGTCACTTAGCCTCAGTTTGCTGCTTATGAAAAAATGCCTCAGAGCTTTACACCTCTCTGACATCTGCTTGGAATATTTCTTTGATAGCAACATAGAATCCAAAAATAAAACATCATATACTCACCACTGTAAGGCTGCAGTTCTACTTATCGCATGTTCTTAAATGTAATGTCTGAACCTAAGCAGCATGTGACACTGTGTAATTTGGAGTAAATGTAAGTTCAAAGAAAAAGCAAATGAGATAATTGGAATGGCGCATTTGATGTATTAAGCTGTGATATCTAGCCCTGTTTTACTGAGTTTAGTAGCTGCTCAGAATGGTATGAAGCAGCAGAACACTAGATTAGAATATGTTGCCTACTCAGCCACTGTCGCAGCCTTTATTTTAAAGAAGAATGGCTGCTGTGCAAGTTCAAACTTGTTGCAAGAAAGAAGCAGCAAAGATATTCTTGATGGCTGCCACTGTAGTTTCATTGGAGACCTTTTTGGATTCATAAATTAATTACTAAGCTGTCTTTGGCTGTAAAATGACTTGGAAGTGAAGTGGCTATGGGGTTCAGGTGATCATGACAACTCTTAAAACCCATATTGTATCTCCAGTCTCATGCTGTGTCAGTGCCACCACCGCTAACGTTGTTTAACCACCCAGGATGGAGTTGCTAACACACGTCTTGCCAGTTGCACGTCGCCATGCAGACCCCCTGCCGCCTCTGCATTGCGAGGCTCACCTCAGGCAGTGCACGATGGGCTCCTCTGTTATAAGCATATCATCAAGTTTGCATGAGCCTGTCTTTGTGGAAAGTAGGTCATGGCTGCCATCTGAGAATTAGGAGGAGAGAGCGGCGGTTCGTTCAGATCCTCCGCATGCAGGGATGCTGTGAGAAGTCCCGGCCATGTGACTGACCCAGCTTCTCCCACGCCCCCACCACCTCAACTCCTGCATCTGCAGGCAGCCCTTGCGCCTTAAAGATGCATACTAATGAAGCACCTACCCCCCCCCCTTTTAACAATCAAAAGATGCATTGAGGATTGAGGGGTGAAAAATACTGAAGGCTCTGCTGTTTCAGCCAGGATTAGAAAAACCCTTTAAAGCCTTGCAGTGGCATTCCAGAGGCTTTCTGTTGACATTTAGTTGAGCTTCTTCTTTTATACAGCAGATTATGAATCAGTGTCGCTACTGTGGGCAACAGTTTATCATGTCAAATTTAGGAGATGGAAGGGAGCAGAAAAAATAATATATCTACCTATTTTAACTCCAATTTGTTACATGCTTATATGAAAAACAAAATAAATCCGACCGAAATGTTCTTGTTGCGCATAGTTAATCAATTTACATCTGTTTACATGCATTGCCTTTTTTATTTATAGTGTGTTACGGCACTGCTCACAAATAAGCAACAATTACTGAGCACCTGCTGACGTTAGATATCTGCTGGTGAACACAAGGCAGACAGTTTTAGTTTTAATCAGGTAGCATAAGCTTTACTGAGGGTTTATTACAGATAATCACGTTTAAACATGGTAACTGTAGGCTTAGTGAAGTCACACTGAAGAAGCATTACAGCTAATTCCCCTTTCTGTATGATATTGATAGGTGATTCATATTAGCGTGAGGAATCTGTGTGATGGCGCCGGCTTAGAAACACTCTCAGTCGATCTCTTCACATCTCCTCTACTTGGTGTGTTTTTTTTTGTCGGCCCACCTCTCACGAACACTATTAATTTCCTCAGAGTGAACGCTTTGCCAGGTGAGGGTTTACATTTGACCTCCACAGCGTCTATCTCAGCTGATAGACCTCCAGCAGATACCTCAGACATAAAACCCCAGCTTACTTTTTACTCCCCCAGCCCCTAATAAACCCCCCTATTAGCATTCATTTTGTATGTTTTTCATCTAAAAAAACATCAATCATCATGTATTATCAAGTAGGATGAGTCACCCCACTGTCCTCCATGTCAGCGATGACAGGCAGCGCTGTGTGAATAATGCAGCTCTCTCAGTTCTCACTTAGGTTCAGCCATGTTCTCCTACACGGTCTGCATAATGATGGATGCTATTCATTGCTATTGTCTCCTCCCGTTTGAAAGAGCAAATGCTTATTTTTCAACAGGATCTTACATTCTAGTGATTTCTTCATACCCCATTCTTCTCAAGTTCTAGAATATACTCCACTAAGATATTATTATTATTATTATCTTTATTGTTAATTTTAACATTTTCCTCAGAAGGGCACATCCACTTTCAGGTCTGAACAAGAAAAACACTTATTTAGAAAACTGAAAATGCAGCTTTTGACATTTCTTTATTCAGCACATTATCCAGATAAAAGCATGCTGAACTGCCCTTTCCTGTCCTCGTCCGTCCATCAGTTATCTATTTGTACAAGCGGGTGAGATCTCTTTGAGGCAATATGTGCACTGATGTTTGGATGGTAAACACTCATCATGAATTAATGTCTCCACAATCCAGGCTGTTTAGATTGAACCGCCAGCACCATCAGCTGTAAGAGCAGGATAAAGTACCACGGCACATTCATATTTCTCAGAAAACAGATACATGTGTGTGTGTTTGCTGACCCTGAAAAACACAACAGCCTCTATTTATTGATCACCTCAGATGGCCTGATATCTGTATTCAGTGTATTCTGTGGACTGCTGGTGCGTATTGTACTACATCAAAACATTATAGACCTGGCAGGCCATTCAGTCGCACTCACCGATCATTCTCAGCGAGCCAGTGACTCTAGGTGGCTGTACGGCAGTTGAGAGCACCAGGAGGGTTTTTAAGACCCCGACAGAAACTTGTGTGAAGGCAGATGAGAACACATTAAAAGTAAATGGTCCACTGGGACTTAGCTCTCCTTCCTACCAGCTCTGTGTCAATGCAATGACCTTGGTACTCCAGTCAGAATAGCATAGTCACTCTCCATCTTACTTCATGGAAAAAAAAAAAAAAAAACCTCATCTTTGTAAGCACTACATGATATAACTCTCACTCTTGCTGAATCAAAGCCTTGCATATGTCCTTCATCTAACATGCTCTCTTAGTTAAGTCATAGGTCTCATATTACCCTCACTGCCATTACACAAATGTAATATATGCATAAAGTATATTGAATTTCCTTGCCTGAAATATATGCATATAACCTGCAGCAATATATGTTCAGATAAATACAATAGAGCCTATTAAAAAAGTGAATGTGATATAATAGATAATTATATGAGAAACATATTCAGTAAAAGCAGTCTTCAGGGCATGTATGTCATAATTATATTTCCAGTTATTATTTAGTTTTCACTTTGATAGATGAAGTTCACCCCAGTTAACACAGATACACATCAGACATAACAGTATGGCTGAATCCCAATTGACCCCTTGGCCCTCCTCCTTACCCCTACCCCTCTGTTTTGCGCGTACACGTGAAGGGGTAGCGTTGTCCCGATTCTTAATTAGACGGAGGTGAAGGGCGAAGGCGGTGGGCTGTTTGGCTCTCGAAACGGAGATTTTTCAGGACCACACTATGAACGGAGCGGTAGGAGAAATTTCCCATAATTGTGTTCGAATCATTGGCAAGATGGAGATAAACACATTAAAAGTGCAGCAGTGTAATGAAAGCAAGGTTATAATAGTTTAGGATTTTTCATTATAGTTTAGTTTTATTTTGTTTTGATGTTTTTTTTTCTCTAATTCAGTTAGTTTTAATTAGTTTTTAGAGCAGGTTTGCTAGTTTTTATTAGTTTTCGTTTTGGTTGAAATGCTTAGTTTTAGTTTAGTTTTAGTTTTTTTAAAATCTTTTATCTTCCTTACCGTCGTATTCAAATAAATCCCGTACAGGACTCTGCTGCTTTCTCCCAACTTTAGTCTGCATGTTTCCAGGTAGAGTGAGAATGAAAAGTTGACTCTATACAACAAGTGACGAGAAATGACGGACCGTTAAATATCATATGGTGCCAGCAGCTAAAATTGGTTGAGGGAAATAAATCGATTTCGTATCAATCCGACATTGACAAAGACGAAAGCGAAGGGAATTTTATCCATAATTTTTATACGTTTTATTTAGTTTTGTAAGCACACAATACAGTTCCAGTTAGTTATCTTTTTTTTCTTTTAATTCTAGTTTTAATTTATTTCAGTTAACGAAAATGTTTTTACAATTCTAGTTTTCGTCATTTCGTTAGTTTTCGTAAATGATAATAACCTTGGATGAAAGAAACACAATGTACGTATTTTCTTCATACATAACTTAATCATTTGATCGACCGTTAAATGCCGTTTCAATGTGTTATAGATCACATTTTTGCAGTTTATAGTTGATAGCCACAAAAAGATGACCAAAGCCCATGCAACAGAGATGTTTACAGCTACTGACGGCGTGATGAATACTTCTGGAAACAAAGTTTTTGCATCTGTTAATAGCAGCATTAATGACTGCTGATGACGCAACAGGCTGCGAAGGGTTGTCCCATTTCATAGGTGAATGTTTCAACCCCTAACCCTTGGAGCTCCATTTCAGTCAGTAGTGTCAAGTGCAAGGGCCAAGGGGTAGGGGTAAGGGGGAGGGCTAAGGGGTGAATTGGGATGGGGCCTATATGTCACATACTACTAGTGAGCCAATACCTAAAACTGATTTGTTGAAATTAATCTAGGTTTTAGGAATACAGGGACAAAAAAAGCACACATATAGTTCTTTTGGATGGTTGTTTGTGTACAGATGTCTCCCAAACTCACTCTGACTTCATTATTTGTCATTTTTTCCCTGTAGATGAAACACTGCGGTATGAGACAGCTCATGAAAAGCCAAATCTTACGCAGTCTGATTTCAGTTGTCTTTGGTTGGCTCGGGTTCAGACGCCTTACAAATCTTTCCATCACCTGCCTGGACAGTAGCTATTTCTGATAGCTGTGTTACCTTGAAGTCTCGTGTCCCACTAAAGCTTACTCTGTTACTATGACAACCAGCATCCAATCATTGTTGTCACCGGTTGATCTTGCAGCATGATGCCGTATTTAAAACATAGTCCTCCCACCTCAACAGCTATGTAGGTTAATTATCCCACCCTCTGATCCAACCCACAGGAATAATTTCTAGAATGGGGTTGTGGTTTGAGTTAAATTAAGCACTTTGTCAAGGTTAGGGGACCTTTGTCATGATGGTTTCTATAATAAACATGCCTACAAAAGCAATGTAAAATCTGGGTATTTAAAGATGCTGAAGGACAAAGTGGCCCATCCATTCCCAGCCTTCACCTTCCCTATGTAGACCTGCTCTACATCACAAGACTCCACAGATTTAAAGAAGCAACTGATTGCTCATTTTTTACATTTTGTAAAAACTTTAGTGCTGTACAATAGTTCATGGTTCAAGGTACTTTATTATCCCCTAGGGGCAAATTATTGTACAGCCAGCAGTACACACATCAAAAATAAAGGACAGATACAATAAAAAGAAAACACAAATCACATACTATTCACTATTCAGGAGCCTAATAACAGTAGGAATAAAAGAGCGATTCAGATTCAGAAAACTTTATTTATCCCATACGGGTAACTCATTTGCAGCTTACCACAGACATCGGTCAACATTCAAAGTGCAATGTGACAAAGAAGAGTTCATGTGCAAATACAAGATCATTGGAAGGCAACTACAAATAAATGATCAACAATAAATAATCAATAAATACCATAAATACCAATGCAGGCTAAAAGACTAAAAGTCCCTGTTGGTTCTGTTAATATTAAAAAATCTCATAAAAATGACTGCTGTTAGAGTTTAAAAGTGAAAGAATAAAATATTTTGAATATCTGTTGGCTCTCCTCTTGTGCCTACTGGTCCTGCTACAGGTTAGGATGTATCTGCGACCAGACTGAAGCAGCATGAACTCGGACCATAGAGGGTGGGCGGGGTCATTCAAGATGATCAGGCCTTATTCACAGTTCTGATCTAATGCAGGTGTGTAAGGCAGGGTTTCCACGGGGGCTAAAAAAGTCTTAAAAGTCTTGAATTTACAAATCTGCTTTTAATACCTTAAAAAAGTCTTTAAAAGGTATTAAATTTGCTATGCTAGGTCTTAAGTCATGTTGCCATAAACTTGTTCACTATTGAGTTTAAATGTGTCTGTTAAATGTCCAAGCTGCAAAGAAAGTAACATTAGTCTAATTAGTTCCACCTGTTCCAACCCAACAATTTGTTTTGAAATTAGGAACCAATTATTGCTAACTTTGTGAGGAATGACTCGGAACGATGGGAATCAAGGCGTTGGAATAAATAAATTCTAGGAGTTCGGAGTGTTTGCCATTGTGACCATGAAATAGGCTGTGAAATGCATATTAAATTCTGTTCTAAACAGAGCTGCACAATATATCGTTAGAGCTTTGTCCTTGCAATGTACATGTGCATAGTAGTCACATTACAGGTGCTGCGATGTAGGAGGCAAATGAACACAATGCGTTCTCATGTAATTTCAAGGGTACCTGACACACACTGCGCACAGCCATCCACCAATCACAAAGGTTCTTAATCCGTTTGCTGAAGCAGACCACGCCCCTGCACATGACTGACACTTCACTGACAACATTGAAAAATGAGCAACGAACAAGAGAAAATTGCTGAAAACAAAGACTTGGTGCCAAAAAGAAAAGCAACGTCAGTTATCTGGAATTATTTCAGCTACAAGAAGGATGATACTGAAACACATGTTCGGTGTGGACAGTGCCTTGCACCTGTTGCCGCAACGAGAGGAAACACGACTAATTTGTTTGACCATTTACGTCAGCACCACACAGCTATTATATCCCTTTGAGTATTTTTTCATATCGCAACATATATCGCAGGGTTAAAAAAAAGTCGCAATGTCAGTTTTTTTCCAGTATCGTGCAGCCCGAGTTTTAAATAGTCTTAAATTTAACTTGCAGAAACCCGTAGGAATCCTGTTAAGGTTAGCACTCAGAGATAGACTATGCTGGTTTTGACTTCAGTTCTGTGAAGTTTTTATGTTTTCAGTGTCTCTGTGGGTTGTCTCCATGTTGTCTGGCTTCCTGCCACATTCCCAAGACATGCAGGTTAAAAGGTTAATTTTCTAAATTGCCCCTAGGTGTGTCATTGAACGTTGTTTCTATATGTCAGCCGTGCAGTGAACTTGTGACCTATTCAGGGTGTACCCTGCCTGTAGCTGTTGTCAGCAGGGATAGACTCCAGCCTCTGTCATAGTGGACAGCTAGGACAGAAAATATTAATTCATTTTTATGTGATAAAATGTTACCGATAATACAGGAAGGGTTTCCAAGGAGATGAGTATATTTGCATATGCTATTGTAATATTTGTGTTGATAATCTGGGGATTGTAGCAGTTACTCTGTTGCATACAAATATATAAAGTGGAACGGCAGAGTGAGCGTTGGACAAGTGAAGCTCATTGGTCAGATTTTTGTTGCTGTGGTTCATGACTGAGACATTTTCCAGGGATTGTGAAAGCACAGACTTCAACAGAAGGAAGTTCATATGGATTTTTAGACTAAATTGGCTTGTCTTTTACATGATTAACGTTACCAGGGGACATGAGTCATTTGCATTAATGACTGAAATTGTCAGTGATGTGAATCCATAAATTAAAATATCGAGTCTCAGCAGAATTTTCCCAGACAGAGGTCACTAACACAGCATCTAGTATTCATTCCCTTTCATTTTTAAGAGCAGATAGTGAAGGAAAATCCCAAGAAATATCAATGAAGCACTTCCTTTGCGAAATGTTGCATTACTAAGTCAAAGACAGGCAAACTTTTGACAAATTTTGACCTTATGCAACTATAATCAGGGCACAGAGGATTTCAAGAAATTTCATCATCCCATATTTTATGCACTTCAGAGGTTGGTGTATAATTTATTAATCGCACAAGGTCCCCACATTATATGAGTCAATGTCAACAGAGTCAACAAGAATAAACAACAACAACCAGCGCATGTATTATCAGCAGGAGTGGAACCTTACAGAGACAAACTAATTTAGTTTGGTATTTTGGCAAAAAATTATCCTCTGTGTGGAAAACTAGTATTGCAGCTTTGACAAGGCTTTGATGGAGAAACTGTCTGGCACGTCAGTCAAGAAAAGTGACTTGCGGCAGCAGCTGTCTACGTTTGACATTGTGAACTGTGGAGGTTTCTTATTCCAGAGGAAGCCATCACCTGTCAAGCATCACTAATGTGTTTATTGTTAGTGGAAAGAGCAACTTGTTCCCCTCTGGTTATGTTAGAATGGAGGCAGTGGGAGCATCAGTGATTGGATGGATCCTGTATCTGTGTGATGCAGATTTGGCCTCAACTGCAGTGCCTTAACAATATTATTTTTTCCTAAATGTTTGCTAGTGGATTATTCTTTTTCTAAAACAGACATTGCCTTTTGCAATTATAATGCACACTAGGACTCTGTTTCATGTGTATTCATGTCGACCGGTAAAACACACACCAGTGACAGCCAAACTGCCAAGGTTTTACGTCTTGCGGTAGACTGATGAGGTGACAGGACGTCCTCAGGTTACCTTGTCTGCCTGCATGGATAAGGAACAGGCTGGAAAACTCATGCATGTGTGCATCAAGACAGAGAGAAAATGTTGGTGGGACAGGGAAGTGGTTAGTTAAATGGAGGCAGGAAGAGAAATAGCAAACAAATCAAATATTCAACAACCTTGAGCTCAGTCTCCCCTCAGTTCTATCTTTTCTCTTGCTGGTAATTGGTTGACACTATACACTTGTGTGAGCATTGTAGTATATAAGAGGTAGATGTTATTGCTTTTCACATCTCGCACAGGAAACAAGAAAACACATTTTGGTGGAATTTAACAAGAACCTGCATTTCTGTAGATGTTTATTGAACCGAACGATCGAATTGGAGAAGTGTGTCTTTATTGTGTTTATTGTGCAATAATGAAAGGTGTCAAACCTTGACGGTGTTAACTGCATCTCCTCTGTCATCCTTATCTGTAGGTTGTTATCAGGAGTTCACTTTTTTGTGTTGGTTTTCATCATAGTAGAGAGTAGTGTGTATAGTTCTACACAGTGCTAGCGTCCACAGGTGAAGACTGCTAGATTAAAGGTTGGCAGGTTCATCCATTAGTCTACTAGTCCATTAGTTTATATTCAATACAGCTTTGTTGAAGAACATGACTCCAAAAGGGTCCACAACTGTACTCAGAATTGTAGCTTTAGTCTGGATCCTAATCATCTCTCCTCAAGGTGAAATACTGAATAAATCTGAGCCTTTGAACAAAAATATAATCTTTGATCTTTTAAGGAAATGACTGTTTTGTCTTGACATTTCTCCTCCTACACCAAAAACAGGACACATTCACTCACTGTCAGCCCTGTTAACCAGAGTCGGTGCTCTCACAAAAATAGCACTGTGTTATTTTGACACCTGGTTAAATATCACTGCGGCTGAATCTAATTCCAGCTGTGAGCCTCGTTCCTTTGTTGCAGGTGTAAAATTCTTTCTATTAAAGTCCTTCGTCAACACCGAAATGCTAATTTATTGGTAGCTCTAATTAGTGTGAAGACTCAGGTGGAGAAGTGTCACACACACGGTTTAACTTAACCTTTTACTTTGATTTCCCTGAAGCCTGATTCCTGGTATTTACAGGAAAACAAGTCACATGCTTCAGGTTAATACACTGTCGCATATTTATACTCAAATTAATGTGAGCCAGGAGAATCTTATGAGTTGTTTCTTCCCATTACTGTGATCCTTTTGCCCTTCTACTCCATAACACACCAAAAAACAGTGTAGGTAAAGGGTAAAAAGGGGAAAGGGTGAACTTCACTTGCTGCGTTTGAGGAGAGGGAGTCATCAAGTGCTGCACAGATCCAAACAAACCTTCTTCCACTTGAACCAATCTAGCACTTAACCTGTACCACATTGTAAAATATACCCAAAAGAAAAATCCCAGCCATTCTTCTTCATGGCTTGTTTCAAGTAGAAAACTCAAAGTAAATCACTTGGACAGAACATACATTTTTTACAATAGCAACGTAAACCGAATAATGCATGAATGATGGCACATGTCTTAAATGAAAGATCACTCTCGGTTTTATTTTTCATTTTGACGTCAGATTGACTTGCTTTATTGACACGTCCATAATGAAACTAATATTGTCACAGCACCTTCAGGGAACAAAGCACAGATTGCATGCATAGACTACAAATGGATTAAAAGATAACACTTTATATATTATTTATTGTGCTGTATCCATGATCAATTAGAAAGAGTATTATAGTGTTATATAGAAATTCATGTGTTTGTATAGATCTTGTGAAATTGTATTAGGAGGATTAGCTTTAGCTGAGATATCTGAGAAATGAGAGATGTTTATTAAATCATGTTGCGATGATAAACTATGCCAGTGATACTGTATATGATTCTAGATGATTGCATATCTCTGCATCATGTCAGTGTTTAGATTCTAGTGTTACTTTTCCAACCTCATGTTGCCCCTGTCCCATTTTGGCGACATATTGGTGTCAAATTCAATATACCAAATTTTTTTCTTAAAATGGCTCATTTATTTAGTCTAAACATTTGATATGCTTACTGTGTTTTGCTGTGAATAAAATATGGGTTTGTGAGATTTACAAATCAGTGTATTCTGTTTTTTTTATTCACATTTTATTCAGCATCCCATTTATTTGGGTTTAGGGTTGTATATTAATTTTGGTTCGGTTAACTTTAAGACAAGCTCCTGGCAATCTTTACCTAGTCCCTGACACTTCTGAAAGCCTCAAGACTCTTAAATCACCTTTTTACACACACAGCCTATTTATATTATCCTCTGACACACATCTTCATCTCCTCCATCAAACAGAAAAAAAAAAAATCATACATAGACGTCATGTAGTCTGGGAACATTTATCACACACACACAGCATTTACTTTTAAAGTTTGCATCATGAAACACAAGCCTTCATGCTGAGATGATTTTCTCACCCCTGAGGAGAAAATAAAAGTGTCAAGAGCAGATGCTGCTGACACAAAGTTGATTCACATCAACAGAAAGAGGTCGACTGGAATAAAAAAGCACTAATATTCTTTTTAAAGTTAATTACTTTGATATATTATATCATTTATTTCTTGTATATAAGGAGATACCTTTTTCATACTGAATAATTCAGATATATATTAATTACAGGTCTGTATGCCACTATATCATGTATAAGTAATTAATGGGAAACAAAATAATAATTCTGTCTGTTCAATGCAATTTTCCCATCATTGGGATTAAAAATAGAAATTATATTAAATATATCAAATACAATAGATATCTGGATAGAACAAGGGGCTCATGGGATGTGAGAAACCATTCATCTCACCACTTATATGCATATATTGTATTTTTCTAGCCTCTTTTGTAAAGGGTCATACAGCAGGGGACATTTTGTTTCTTTTGACGCAGCCAGATGGCCAGGTCATTCCCACAAGAGATGTAGAAAATTTCATTAGCGCATCTGAAATGAGACATCAGACACAGAATATCTCTTAAGATTCCAGTTACATTTAGTATATGTTCAGCCTGTAGAATTTAAACACAGTGTGTAATATTGAGGGACATTTAACAGCAAAGTTACAGATGACAACCACCTGAATATAACACCCCAGTCTTCCACATGATGGGTGAAAAACAAAAACAAAACACAGAAAACTGCTAGAGCCAGTGTTTGTTGTGTCTGCTCTAGGCTTTTTAATTAAGGGATTATTAATTCTGGTTCACACTCGAACATGTTAGGTTATGGTATTTCACTTTAACACAGGATTACACCTGCTATAAAAAACAAAAAAGAGACAACAACTGTACCTGGAGCTACTGCAAAAATATACACTGTATTATAACAGACTCTGCTGAAGGTGACCTGCTGCCTCCATAAATATAAACTGCTAATTTTATGGTTAAAAAAATCCCACAATTCCTATTTTACTTGATTATACAATAATTATAACATTGCATGAATATTATATTGTATTCCATTTCTGCAGTTAATATACACCTAAATCTACCACACTTGACATTTAAGGTTGATCTAATAGGAAATATGAAGAAAATGAAGAAAAAAGTGTAATATTCATAATTATGTTTTCATTAGTGTGTAATCACATGCAAATAATAATGAGCTGTTAATAGCGATAAAAGGATCCCCTTTTATGGAGTCTGTCATGTTGATAAGTAGCCTATATTTCTACAGTTTTTTGCTCTTTTATTGGCAGGCACCATCTAATACACATATTCATTGCTATCACCTGTTGAAATGAGAACCAAAGTTACTATCCTTTTAGCCAAAAAATGGGTAAAACATTGTTAGCAGCAATAAGTATAACACACTGATCTGTTCAAGGGACTATTCACAGGCTGTACATGTAAAAGTCAGAGCTGTGGGAGAGTTATTCAGTCTGTGGAAACAGAACATACTGGTTTTGAAGAAACTCTTGAGAAAAATTCCCTCTTGATGTCACCAGGGTCATCTTAACTTTATATATAAAATGTGCCTCCGAGATTTCCCCTGTGGTGAAGTGTCATTTTGGTCACTTTGATCATCACCAATTTGGACTTTTGGTGCTAGATGTGTCTGTTTTTGGACCACAAAATGGAGCTGAGGAAACTTACCAAGACGAGGCTAATTAGTGAAAATACTTAGATAATTTAGAAAATGATGTTCAACCCAAGAAGCAAATTCAGCTACATGATCAATATAAGGCCTACCTAGCTGGTATAGTCAGCTGACAGAACAGGTAATTCAGTACAGAGTGAGTGCTGACATTAACTAAAGTAGCTGAGGTATACTAACAAGTATTACATTTAATTATAGGTAAACTTCATGACAGAATCCTTTGACGGTCTTGTTAGAGATATCAGGAAAAAAAATAAATAAAATAAAGTCCAAGCACCTATACAGCACAGAAAACACAGACAGAACCAACAACTTCTCAGTCACTGCAGCCATGACCTCAGATATGGATCATTTTGAGTTTCATCATGTTTAAAAATTCCCTCCCATTAGAAAACGAATTAGCATAAGATCCCAAAATAGCTTTTTTTTTTTCCTGGACATGTTAACATAAGGGGATTGACTCACTTTTGGAGCCAACCATTCAAGGAAATGCAGTTTTTGACACTTATTGATTTACTTATTTATTTGACCGGGACAGTGCAGAGCTATTAGCTGTACCAGAGTTAGCTACAAGGTAATTTACATCTATACTCCACAGTATAGACAGATAACATCCCCAGAGAGTTAAAAAAAAAAACAAACAAAAAAACCCAATAACAATATAGGCCCTAAAAACAATGGCAAATATCTCACAATAGCAATAACAGAAAGATGACTATTACATTGAAAACTATATTTCAAGTAGCTGCAGTTATGTGTGATGAGTAAAAGATTGTGTGGATTTTAGCCGTGATTTCATTTTAATCTTAAATTCCTCCAAACAGCTGGTTTCCCTTATTCTGTTTGGTACAGAGTCCTTATCTTTGTACCTCATACTGAATAATGTGATTTTCCAAACTCACAAATTATAAAATGTACAACGCTGTTAAACTGGTCATTTAAAATTAGATCATCTTTCCAGTTCTGATCTGGTTGTATAAATATTTTGACTCTTAATTTAATCCATGTGTTCTGTATTTTAGGATTTCCTCCTACGATTTAATAAATGTTTTGATTTGTCACAAATCAGAATTACTGCTACATCTTTGTTTTAAGTGTACAAGCAATGACAAAGTGTTACCATCATGTAGTTCTGAAAATAATGTGTTATGATCTGTTGTCTCTTACCAAGAACTTAGAAAATTATGATATTTTAGTGAATTAATAATAGTCCGTTGGGATGAGTGCAATTTGGTTAAGGATGTGGAAAGTAAAAACCCCTTCATTGTAAATTAATTTGTACTGTGTGTTTTACATCAGTATAAACCACAGAATACAAACACAGTGGTAAATTATATGTCAGGATCACCAAAACAATCACTTATAAGAAGGTCAAAGGTCAACACTTTCAGACAATCAAACACAATGGGTGTTGAAGAACTAACAAAAAAAAAAAAGGAAAAAAAAGAAAATTAACAGAGAACTGAAAAGATCCTTAAATGTTTTATAGGACAAAGCAAGGTTGTCCAAGGTTGCTTGAAATTGAAAATGTAAAGAAACAAGTTAAATCAGTACAACCTCAGAGAAAAGTTTAATTCTAGCTGCACAGATAAGCTTTTTGCAACAGATAATAGCAGGGGCTTAAAATGTTTGTTGAACCATTCAGGTTTGTAAGTGGATGTTAGCTGTCATCAACGCAGTGAGGCTTCTTTTGTGTACCTCCTGGGGAAAACCAGATGCTATTGAAGAAAAGGGTAACTTTGAGTGTTACATGCTGAAAGGGCTGAAATATTATTTGTCATTACACCAGTTTCATCCCGGGACTGACGATAAATTGAGATAAATATCAGCGATGTTAAGGCTTTAACCTATAGGAAGATTCTGCCTTTCATACTTAATAGTGGTAATAATAGTTGTGCCTTTGTAACATAATCTCATAATAGAGATTCTTATCAGATACTATTAAAGGTAATTATACTATCCGCACTATTAGGTACATCCTTCAGACTCACTTTCAAGACTGTGAACTGATCTTAACTTTAGATGGAGAATGTGGACATGAGGCGAATGCTTATCAAGAAATGACTGAAGACACATGGTGCCACTGACTTGTACACGCAAATAAATCCCCTCTGCACAGACAGAGAGCAGAGACAGGGCATTCAGAGTACATTTAACAGATAATCCAGACGTGAAGCAATTACAGAGCCGAGTTATTGATCAGGGGTGGGGTCCCAAGTGTTTGTCAAGTCTGCCAGGTTTGAAAAGATCACAAACTTCCTTAAAGGTTATCTCAACACGTTGGCAGGTGTCTGGAGAATACAAGCACTTCACTCTCCTGCCCCTTAATCCAATCCTTCAGTCATATTTCAATCCCGTTCTAAATTTCAAACTTCTCCCCTCGACAATGACACCCAGCCTTTTGAGAGTGACTTTAGAGAGAAGATGAACTCTGAGCTTGGCTAGTCAAATCAATCTAGTCACGGTGGAGGAACGGAGCGGTTCATTACTGGGAGGGCTGAGGAGCTCTCCGATCAGACCTCTAATATCTCTGTGATCCTCTTCTCTTTTCTTACCTAATTGAATTCTCCAGGAGAAATGCCCCTCAGCTGCAGATTTATCATATCCTGAAATTGGAGGAGACGAGCTCCATGAAGGACGTGCGCAGAACATTTAATCCACCCCTCACGCTGTAAGCCGTGGACTCTGCCAGGACTTGAGTTATCCCACTGTGGACCACGAGCCGTCAGAGAGGTGTCTCTATTCAGTGTTACTGGAGATGAACAGCAGCGGCAGCAGGAGGTGCAGGCAATTTCAGATCTGCTGCCTGTCATGTACAGTACCGTTCACTCCAGATGCCATCATAATCTGTAATCAAAACCCCTTAAAAGCAGCTCGGCGCACAATATGTCTATTCTCATCTCTGACTCTTTATTTCTGGTTAATTATCTACAAGTGGTAGTCATTGAATCTACTCTTTTATTTCCTTCTCACTCTCCCTTTTAGACTGTAATAGCGGAAAGTAATTATGATATTCTATCCTGTCCTGTCAGACACAAAGGGTTTGCCATAGCATTACTGATATACAGTATAACCTCAATGTACTTTACCAGTGGCTCAGCGGAGGAATTCTTTTGGACTTTTTCATCAAAGCAGAGTTTAGATTGAAGGTTAGTTGGGGTTGGTTTAATATTAATACATACATTATCAGTTTTAATCCAGTCTTTGCAGACAATTTGTAGTCAATTTGCATTTTAAACCTATTTTATCTTAACTCCACCCAAGTTTTGTCATTACCTAAATTTACAAATAAACTACAAACTACATTTAAACTACATTTAAACTACATTTGTATCCACAGCTGCCCTGGGGCAGACTGACAGAAGTGTGGCTGCCAATTCGCACCTATGGCCCCCTCCGACCACCACCAAACATTCATATGTATTCATACACCAGTGTGAGTAGCAGCACTGTAGGCAAGGAGGATGAAGTGTCTTGCCTAAGGACACAACAGCACATGACTAGGACAGAGCAGGATTTGAACCACTTTGGTTACTGGACGACCCGCTCTACCTCCTGAGCCACGGCCGCCCCAGGTGAACCCTGTAGTGCCAGCGAAAAAGGCAAAAGGCCCTTTCTTGTATTTACTTTCTCTGTTTTACTACAATATAGACATAACAGTGAGCTCAGTAATCATCTAGTTTCAAATGAAAATTGTTTTTATTTTTTTCTCATTCTATAGCATCATTGTGTTCCTTCAAATGTCCAAATACGTGCTTAAAACTAAATAATCTTCATATTGACATATCTATGAAGGAATATTGAAATGACACATTTGTGAGAAACATTCATATCCTATCTGTCTGTTCCATCTTAACCTGCATACCAGATTCTATTCTATTCTATTCTATTCTATTCTATTCTATTCTATTCTATTCTATTTTATTCTATTCTATTCTCCATCCATGCCCTCTCTTCCATCCTATCCTGTTAAACTATGCTACAAACAGTTTCTATAATGCAAAAGGAGACCATGTGTATTATATTTGCTGATTTTTCACTGTGTCAAAACAAGTGCAGAGGATGGAGGATCAAATGTAAATCACGCCAGTAATTATGCATGTGACCAGATATATTTTAAGTACAGTGCATATCTCTGTGCTAAAGGTCCCTCAGATTTGAATGCAGTATGGCACTTCTGGCAGAAGTCCAGAGCTATACGATCACTTATTTGATTAAACATTATCATGCTCAGCAGGATAGTAGAGCTCTAAGAAGAGCTGGGTCCAACTGCTGACAGCAGCAGAAAGCCTTCAGAACCTTGCTAAGGTTTTCTGGTAGCTGTGAATAGGAAGATCTGCCCTCCACTATCTTGATTTCCATGATCAGTAGGCTTGAACATAACTCCTAGCATTACTGTGTTTTGTTGGTCTAAAATAATGTCCTATCCGCTCCTACATCCCGATTTTCTTGTTCCTGTCAGTTTTTTGTTCATTTATTAACTTGCTCCCCCTTTTCTGTCATCCAGATGTAAATGTGAAACAAAGCTCTGCTGTGTTTCATCTATGATTCCCCTTGTTCACATCCATAATAGACAGCTCCTGAATTCTTCAGATTGTTTTATCTTTGGTTCAAAGATTCAAACAGACGGTGTTGTAGAATTTCACCAGGCAACAGTCAAACACACACTTGTGTCAGTGAGCTATCAAATTAATCACCAACAGGAGCTGAAAATGAGCTATTTTACATTTTCCAAATGAGTAATATGTGACATGTAAATTTACCAAAGAAAATAACTCAGATTAAAGGTTCACTGTGCAGGATTTGGTATGTCTTAGTGGTGAAATTGTAGGAGATGCCGGAGTATTTAGTTTATCAATAATAGTGCAACCAAAGATGCTGCTTTCTCAAATATGTTGGAATGTACCCTGTAACATGACAGTGGGTGTAATCGGAAGGATTGAGAAAATGGATGAAACTACATTAAAAACACCTAAATAAAATAAACTTACACATCTTACAGGTACCTAATGTGATTTTATCGTAATTACAGGTCGCTTTAGTTTCATGCTCCTTTATACCTTCTTCAGACTAGATATGTGCTGTAAGATCTTGAGAGTACATTGGTGCAGCAGAGATAGACCCCAATCAATGTCCATTTTCTCCTGATCTATGGGTCTGGGAAATGTCATTTTAATGTCAATGTTCAGAGGATGTGTGGCTGGACAAAAATGGATCCAGTCTTTTACTTAGGTGACTTTGGGATAGTGGAGAAACCATGTGACATTGATGCACTCTCCAGTGAAGCATCTTGTTTCTTTGAACTGTCCTCTGGATCATCACTCTCTCTAGATGTAATGACTTTGTCCTGAGGAACTGGAAGAACGATTGAATTGTTATACTGAATCTGCAATCATCAATATTATTTGTATTTTCTACAAATAGATCCCACTTTTAAGGCTACATAAAATGAATGTGGAATGCGAATGACTAACAGCCCACTCATAATCACTTTATCTAGGTGTTTTGTGACCACATTTCACATTTTCTCAGATAGTGAATTGGTGACACTTATGTGCAGGTGAGTGGAAGATGTGTGTAATGCATCTACATTTCAGAGTTTCCTTTATACGACGTCCGCATTTAAAGTGTGTGCTGTTATGGTTTTAACTGTGTGTTCTATCAGTGACTCAACACATGAACAATACAAAGCACTGAATTCAACTTGAGTGAATTGTGGAGGTGTAGTGAAGTACGAGGCAGTAATTTTAGCATGTTTTTGGCTTTACTCTTGTGGTCATTTATTCACCTCTTTCACAAGTCATGTTCCCACACACAACAGGCAGCTATTTTCAGCAAGCATGGCTTTGTAAAAAAAAAAAAAAAAAAAAAAAAAAAAAAAGAAGTCACTATTTGCAAGTTGCTCGGCACCAAGCAGTAATTTTAGCAATGGACCATTTACAGGAGAAGACCATAAACATCACAGTACTAACATTGCTTTGTGTTTGATGGTTATATTGTTAAAATTTTGGGTGTTTTGCTCAACTTCTTTAAAAAAATTTGATGCTGTGTTAAATGGTTATTCTGCTGTCCCCAGTTTAACCCATAAAGACCAAGTGCTACGTTTTCTGGCAGTTCCCAAATAAAATTTTCCCTGTCATAATAAGACCTTATAAAACAAATAAATAAAACCTTTCGTAACATAATTTATCACCATTTATTATAAGATTGCCCTCTGTATTTTGCATTTTTCACTGAAAATCATGTATTTTCCTATATTTAATTTCCTATATTTATTTAGATGTTCATGAAAACTCAATGAATTCAAAGATTAATATAGCAAAACAAAGAAAACTGAAGAAAAAGTAACTTTTTCAGCAAAATATATCAATAATTACCTCTGCTAAGGAACGGCGGAGGTTATGTTTTCTTCTGAGTTTGCTTGTTTGTTTGTTTGTCTGTTGGCAAGATAACTCAAAAAGTTATGGACAGATTTGGATGAAATTTTCAGGAAATGTTGATACTGGCACAAGGAACAAATTATTAAATTAAATTTTGGTGGTGGTGTGGTGGGGTGGGGTGAGGGGTTGGGGGGGACTGATCTGCCTTGGTGAACGTCTGTGCTCTCCGAGTGCTTTTCTAGTTGAACATAAAACAAGTGTCTCCATCCACTGTCATTAATCTAACTCCATGAGTTTTTACTGTTGAATCAATGTTGTAGAAGATGACGGTGTTTCCACGTTCACAACAGAGCCTCTGAACATCCAAATGGGTCATATCTGATGACCATGAAAAGATGACAAACTGCCTTTTACACTAATTATTTACATGTAATGATAGGATTAGTGGATAAACAGGTATTAAACAGTTTAGATCAGTAGATGGTTGTAATCACCAGTGGATGTTTGGGTCTTTATGATGTTCTTTAACCTTTCAGGTGTTCTAAAAACAAACCTTAACAGTCCACAGACTCTGATAAATGTTATACACAACCTTAGTCGTGTACCAGTGAAACACTTAAAGGGCTCTATCTGAAAATGACCTGTACTGAAGATTCACAGTATTTAACAGTGTAATACCAGCAGGTTGACAGTGTTGATGTACGCTGCTTATTATCCCACAGAGATGGAGGTGTAAAGTGTTGATGCAGATCCATTGCTTTCTCAGCAACTGTCGAGCAACTCCAGCATGGCATCAGCTGAATCCAGAGAGGATCATAGCCTGATGACACTTGGCAAAATGGCACGCTAATTATAGTCATTTTCATTTTGGACAGAAATGCTTGAGCTTAGTCATGTGCGAAGCGTTGATACCTTTCAGAGCACGGACCAATGCTCCCGCGACGTTTAGCTCTGCCAAATCTCTGCTGCGGATTGGCTGAGCCTGTAGCGAGCGATGACACTCAGAGGCTTAGGTAGTTTCCACTCAAGGCTACATCGGCAAACTGGTGACACAGAACAGTCTTGGGGGTACTGCGGGACTGCATCCTGTCTGGGGTGATATTAGCAGCGTTAAAACACTGTGAGCTGATGGTTCTGGCATGGCTTCATAACAGCGCAGCTCTCTCACGTACTGAAGGAGTAAACTGAATGTTAAAGTCGCTGACGGTTATTTCAATTTGCATGGAGCTGCATTTAGAGTTTAGATTTAGACACAGAATACAGTTCAGCTTTTGTATATTCAGCCACATTTTTGATGAATCTTTGTATTGAGGCTTCACAGCTCATTATTTCCACATAATAGACAATAGACACACATTATAAACATGGTTTTCACAGCTGATTGATGAAAATGAAACTCTCAGTACATGACTGACCTCTGATTTGCACATACACAATTCTGCAGGCTGCTTACATAACCTAAAGGCCATAGGGTTCTGAATATACAAGTGCCATACAAGTGCAACAAAATTAATAGACAAATTAAGTTGATAATGTTAAGCTTAGATAAAGGACAACACTGAATAAAAAGAGGTTTACACTGACAGCTGTAGTGAGATAATGACTAAACATATAAAATAATAATTATAGATGTGAAAAGAGATGCATTTGTAAACTAAAGAGTGTAGAGGTCATTTGTAAGTAGGCATCATTTATTTTGTACTATGATCAAAGTACAGTAACTACCCACTAACTACTTTGTAGTGCTCTTTAATCTGTAGTGTTGTAGCCTGAATAATGACCAAATCCACAGAGACCAACACTTAGTAGCAGCAACTGTTTGTCTGATTGGACTATAATTCAGGCCATCCCTCCCCCAGAGGATCGGTCCCTGGGAAACCTCTGATAGCTAAAACCATCAATTGAAATTTCATTTCTGCTATTTTTTCATTTTGCTTTGGTATTGAACCAAAGTCTCTTTGTTAGACCCGGACCCCTCCTTCCCTTCCCCTCTCTCCATTTGTCTGTCCCCATGGATTTTCAGTTGTAGCTGCTAGAAAAACTGCTCTTTGTGTTGAAACTGTGGTTTCTGTGCAGGAGAATCATTTTAATATAGCTATAATTTGGCCAATTTTGCCTGTCACTTTTATATCGATAATGTAATTGAGACAAATTGTCACAATTTGTCTGCTTTTCATATTTTTTTCAGTAAAAGTGCAGAGAAGAGCAATGGTTCCATTTGTTTCCCGCTAATAGGAAATAAAAATCAAATATTGTCTATTTTATTTTTAAGACTCACTGATCATGTGTGTTCCTTGTGTATCCTATAATCAACACAGGGATAAAATTGGAAATTAAAGTTAGTCAGAAACCCCGTCTTATGATGCGCCATCATAAATAAATCTGCTATGACGTTAAATGGCTTCTTTTCATCTGCTTTAATTGCCAAATATGAAAATACATTCACCCCTGTAATTATTTTGTAATTGCATTTCATCATCCTTATCATTATGACTGTGTAGTGATATTACATGACTGTGTATAAACAGAGGGTTTTACTTTGACCAGATGCTCTGTGCTGTTGTGGCATTGTTCTTGCATGTCTCATCTGTGCAGTTTTACAAACCTTTAGCACTAGATATTGTAAAAAAAAAAAAAAAAAAAAAAAAAAAAAAAAAAAATATATATATATATATATATATATATATATATATATATATATATATATATATATATATTCAACATCAGTACTGATAACTTGGCTTTAACGGTGGTTCTTTTTGTTTAATAGACTTTGTATTTTAATCAAATATTCAGTTTTAATTTTCAGCTGCTGACTTTGATGTGTTCTTGTGAAATGTACAAATGTGCTCAGTTTATTATGATAAGACTGTAGCAGGACAAATTATACTGTGGAGTCAGGGTAATTAATGGGAAACAATGTGTTTATGTAACATTATGTTAGACAGCTACTGAATGATGCATGCGCTCAAACAGATGAAACAGATGTCAAGGCATTTTTCAATGCTTGACTGTCATTGCCATAAATGTATGGAATTTTGTTACGCTATCGTCATACAAAAATAGACTTGGAATGTATTTGTGTTTTTAGTGAGCAGAGACATTTGTGGGATGCTTTTGTAAAGATGGTTGAATCAGAAGCATTACATTCAACTGCCATAAAACAACACAACCTTCCTCAATGGAATCTGGGTTTACAGCAAAGAATCTCAGTGTGGAACAGTCTGTGTCGCTGTTGGAAAACTAAGACAGTCACAGCCCCTGGAGAAATAAAGGTGAAAAAAACAGCACAGTTGGCTTTGTATATTAATACTGTTGTTGGAGGCCATTTTATAAATCTGACTCTGGCCAACAGATGGAAGGTGGATATAATTTCATAGTCTCATACATTAGAAGGCAAGCCTGTACATCTGTCTGCCTGTGCATGTGATTGCATTTGCATAGAGGTAACAGACATGGGTTTGTCTCAGGGAGTGAAACCGAGGAGGTCGTAATACTCCATTCCCATTTCCAAGCTGTGACTGCCAAATGTGCGTCATGATCGGTTTGGAGGATAACTTGTCACTGTTTACCATTTGCGGTGAATGTTGTGCAAAACATCTTCCTTATTCCCGTTTCCCATCATTGCTTCGTTCTTCTTTGTCCTTTCCTTGTATCTTTCTTTGTCCTCATCTTTACAAGGCGGCTCGAACCACTTGCGTGTCATGCATAAAAAAAGAAAAACACAAAGAAAAACTGGTTATCTGATTGATGTTAGGCATGTGCTTTAATCTAGAGGAGTGCTACTTCACCACTGCATGCCCACTCTCAAGTGTTTGGGCTGTAGGAGAGTGCTGTGCCTCTATAAAAACAGGGAGGGAGGCAGAATGTAGATCAATATCCCAGGAACACACCAGAGACATTCTATTTTATTAAACATTTTCCCATTAAGGCAGCGGCATGAGCACTGTAGATCATCCCAACAAAGTCGTAAATCACAGCCAGACAGTGGTATTGAAAACAATGGCTAGAATCATAAGAGATTACCACCAAACAGAAGCTATTTGACATCTAAGGCTACTGGGAGCCATATGAATCTTGTTCTGATGTTACCACATGCCTCACTCGTGGGAAACATTTAGTGATAGTGCAGCATCAAAATCACATATTCATCTCAGCACATATATCTTTATGTGGCAACTTGTCTGCAGCTTAGTAGCTAATCTTCATCTATTGATTGTTTTCACTATAATTGTTGCTTGTTCAGCCATGGTGTCCTTCAGTTGGCAACTGAAGAAGCTATATGGAGTATGGTTTCACATATAATCGAGCAGAAACCCATAAACAATAAAACTAGTAGGTTATGTATCCTGTGTTGTGAACATGTCCCTGAGCCATACGAACAAAACAGCACGACATTGAGATAGATCGATAGATAGATAGATTGATAGATTGATAGATAGATAGATAGATAGATAGATAGATAGATAGATAGATAGATAGATAGATAGATAGATAGATAGATAGATAGATAGATAGATAGATAGATAGATAGATAGATAGATGAGAATCATTTTACTTTGGAAAAAAAGGCATTTTCTCACTTTTATGTGTCATTTTGGTAAATTACCCAAAAACCTAACCATCCAATAGTGGCTTTTCCTTTAGACATATGCACAAAACTTTACCCATACTAAATGTTGAAAAAACAGAAGTGTGTAATGTCGGTTTTTCCATGAAATCACAAACGCGATGATTTGTTTATTATTGCAAGATGACACGAGAAGTCATTCCATAAACATGGTGACGAACATAAATATCACATTGATTTACAGATATATTCAAAGTTTGATTTGTCAAAAAAACAGAGGTGGGGATGTTTTGGGGGTTTTTTTGTTTGTTTTTTTGTCAGATACTAACACTGGTGCAAAAAGAAAGTGAAACTTTACATACTTTCAACGTCCAACTCCTGGGTTCTATTCCTGTATTATACAGTGGATCATACATGAAAATTTCACAGCTTCTAACCTGTATCCACTGGACCCCCTCCACTGCTCTATGGACCCCCCATAAATGCTGGGGCCCATGAATTTGTCATGTTTATCCCCCCTTTACAGCACCTCAGTGCATGGGAATGTTCGTGAATTCTGAGACTGCCGACAGTTTGGTTCAGGTGAACGTTAGCACAAGTAAAGTAGGACATAGGTGTAAGAAAACTGTTATAACCTGCCTGTTATTTCAATTGGCTGGTTGTCCCCCCCAAGAATGAAATACATTGATCAGAAGTAGGGATATAAAAACCAGAGGGGGGGGTCGACCCCCCCAACAAATCGCACCCCGGATATATTCATTATTATTATTATATATTACCTCTCTATTCCATGCTAAATTAAAAAAAAAAGATTCAGTTTCCTGATGCGTTCACATCATCCATCAACATTATTTTTTTTTTGTTTGTTTGTTTGTTTTTTTATTCACGTGACTCTCATTGTGGAAAAAGGTCTTTCCAGTGCAGTTTTGTCTGATATACCAATTTAGCTAAACCACCTCTTGCCAATGCAAAAACTTTTCATCGAAAAACAAGAGTTTGGTGAAATTGTCATTTTTCCATTAGGCAAATTTTTATGGGCAAGTTATATGTGCGTAATTTGAGGGTCAATAAAAAAGAGAATAATAGTTTAGAATGGAAAGTGACTATTGGACGTCATTTGCCGATTGGTGATCATAGCTGTGTTTCCACAAAATGTCAATCAAATTTAAGCAAATAATCTCAAAAATGACAATATGAATTATATGCAAATCCCTAAACTTATTTGGAGGAAATAAGTCACTGTGTCATTTTCACATGTCAGTGCAGGTTACATTAAATTTAACTCTTATAAATAGAGTAGAAGTAGAGCATTCTGTTGCTATTTGAACTCTTAAGATTTTTTTTTTTTTTGCGGATGAAACAGATAAATAATTTGGTCTTCACTTTCAATCCACTGTACATTTTGTACCAGACTCCAAGACACAGCAAACAACTGATCAGTCAGTTTATCAAATATGTGACTTAAAAGGGTGCTATGTCAGAATGAATCCAATAAATATATTTCCATTCCCTCTATACCAGTGGTTCCTAACCTTTTTGGCTCATGACCCCATTTTAACATCACAAATTTCAGGCGACCCCAGACATTCAAAATGGAGACATTTTTTATTTCCTTAAATTAATTTGTTTTTGATCATGTAATAGTTTGCTATACTATGTTGCAAATACACATTAATTTTAGATGACATTTAGTCTATATAATGTATATTATTATGGACAGAGGCAGAAAAGCCAGGTGTAGATTACTGCACAAACTGAGAATTTTATTTTCCTTGGCCAGGATATGTACAGTCAGTCCAGCTTGGATTTACAAGGCTGACAATTAATACTGAACAAACAACTCAAACTATGAATTATGAAAGAGCTGCAGCATCTGAAACTGTTCACAATGAACATTTGACAGATAAACAGTCCCACAGTGCTTCAGTTTCAGCTTCAAAGTTTGTCATGTCTTTGATGTATTGTAATTGTCTCTCTCAACTCACCATATATTTTTATTTGTAAGTTTTTATTTAATTATTTTTATCAATTACTAGAAATTTCAGGTGATCCCATTTGAATTCCAGGCGACCCCACGTGGGGTCCCGATCCCGTGGTTGAAAAACACTATATGCCTTTACTATTCTGTGCAAAATTGCCAAAAAAAAATCACTTTAATCAAGCACATTTTCTGTTTCTATAAACATTTTCCTGTGCAAATTCCTAACATACACATTAAATATGTCTATGGAAATGCACCTCATGACTCCAAAGTGCATGTTACTGATACATATTATACCATGACAATATACTGTTCATGTTTTTAATTGATCTTTCACAGTACATGTGTTCATATTAGCAACATTTAAAATATTTTAGATAAATGTTGAGAGCACATTGGTGTCTACTGTGATGGTGCTTTATTTTCAAGTTTCATCACTATGCATTGCTCAGAGGGGAAACTAACTAAAAGAACACACAAGCAGCAAAACATGTCCTTGCCTTTTTTATGTTCCCTCATCTGCACATTTACTGCAAATTTATCTTTGTCTCCTTCAATACTTGAATCATTAATCCACTTCCATACATCAATAGCAGTCGCCAGTGTCAAGCAGCTTACATGATCTCCTACAATTATGTTAAAATTTGCTCGCTCTACTGTTTTGCCGTGTTCACCTATTAAGAAATGAATAAGCAGTGTTGTTTCCTGTTGCTCATTTTCACTGAGGCTAAGAACAAGATAGCAGGTAGGGGTTCAGTGTGTAGCCCAGGGCCACTTCAACACAACAGATGGCTGTTGCTGGGATCGAATCTGTTCCTGTTTGGTTCCAGGGTGTTCTCCTCAAGCACTCAACCACCCTGCTACTCGGTTCAGATTGTACTTTGTTGGAGGCCATTTTCTAAAGCCATTCTCTAAAGGAGGCGGTAATCTCATAGGCCTAACAAGCTGAATTTCCATGTGTAGTTTTTTCTTATTTTGCTGTATCATAATCAATTAAAAATGGTCACATGATTACATTTGAAAACGTGATTCAGAAAGCACTTTAAAAAAAATACTGTTAAGAAAATGAGGGCTTACAGATGGACCAGAGAGAGACTATAGTCATAATGCTGTCAAGAACAGTAAAATCCTCCCTTTTTTGCTTTGCTTAAATCTTTTTACTGCCATATAATATTCATTTTGACAAAGTAATGACTCTAAATTATTATGCTGTCTCACTCATCATAAAGATGAGAGTGTCTACTTGAAAGTCTGAAATGTAAAATGTGAGCAACTCTATTACTTCCCAAATGATGTTGATTTTTTATTTTTGTACCATTTGATTTGTGCATCCTCCAAGGATCTAGGAATAACAGGACAAAGATTGAATGGTCCTGTATCATCATATCATCTTTGTTATTCATATCCATCTTTTCACAGCAGTGTAATCCACATGCATATTCAATGTGCCGCGGACAATCAGAGGCTCTGAGCAGACAACGTGCTCAGGTCCGCAGGGAGGTGTTGCCTGCTTCCACTGTGCAGTTTGTTGACAGCAGCTGATGAAAATGGGGATAGTGCTAAATTATATCACAGAGCATCAAGCGACACTGCAAATTAAAACATTTTGTGTTCACATAAATTATACTTTTTCATATCACAACACTGCATTAGTATGTTACTAGAGTACACAATCAATGAAATCAAGTCCTATTGATGTGAGGCGGCCATATTGCCTTGTGTGTTTAATTACAGAGGATCACAAATTCCTGTTTGAATATAAACTTGACAACATGAAACTTTTTGTGTGGATCAAGTTAGCTTTCAAAAAACGTCCAAATAAAAACCTTAGATAAAGGAACATTTTCAGCACGTTCATGGTTGCAAACAGCTAAATGTGATTCTTAATTCACTGTGATAATCTGGGTGTAATTATAGGGTATAATTTGTTAAGTAGTGCATGCTCATATGAACAGCACAGCAGCTATAATGGAGCTGGTGCATCACTTATCCATTCTAAGCAATATGGAGGTCTGATGCCCTTTGCACATGAACACAGATATTTTTCTAAACAGATAGTTTTTAAGAAAAGTTATTTCTGCACAACCTTTATTTTACCAAATATAATATAATATGACAATGCAGAAACTACAAAGTGGTACAAACACTGAGCTAAAACATTTTTTGTGGTGGACTTGAAACTGTGGACACCATGGATGATACTGGATTGACCTTTGTGTGTGTGTTTTTTTTTTTTTTTTTTAACTGTATCCTTCAGATCAGTGGTTCTCAAACTATTTACACTTGAATACCCCCTTCAATATATATGCTTTCACAAAGTACCCCCAACTCTCGCTTCAGCATTTTTGATTGAAAAAATTAGGAAAAAAAAATGTGTTCCCATGCCAAAAGTGTGTTTTTATTTTCAAAATCTTGTAAACAAACAACATATATCTAACTATAAAATATTAAAAATAACACATCTTTATAAGTAAATTTGGTGTGCAAAATATAAACTGAAAAGTGCCCCATTCATTGCTAACAAAAATAAATTAATCGGTCATTAATGAATAAATGAACTTTTCATCCACAAAAAATAATTACTTAATTACTCAAATAAACCCATCTTGAATAATATAAAATAGAAATGTTCTTAAAATGTTACCAAAACTTAGGAGGGGCCTACAAGTTTTTACAATATTGAAATGAAATAAGGTCAGGGGTGTCAATTTTATTATACTGTATGAATGTATAAATTGTGTTTTATATTTCAGCATTAATTCTTATTATTTTTTTGTATTCAGTACATGATGACTTATTTAACCCATAAAGACCCAGTGTTACTTTTCCTGGCAGTTCCCAAATTAATTTTTCTTTCACTTTTTTAAAGCAATTTATCACCAGTTATTATAGTATTATCCTCTGTAATTTGCATTTCTTCAATAAAAATCTGTACCCCAAAATTTTATTGACTAATCATGATCATAAACGCTCAGATAAAAGTTAATTGTCATAATATCAGAAAAAGAGAAAAATGAAGAAAATCTGACTTTTTCAACAAAATTTGTCACTAACTGAACATAAACCAAGTTTCTCCATCCACTGTCATTTATTAAACTCCATGGGTTTTACTGATGAATCAATGTTGTAGGAGATGACAGTGTTTCAACGTTCACTACAGAGCCTCTAAACGTCCAAATGGGTCATATGACCATGAAAAAATGACAAACTGAATTTTACACCAATTATTTACATGGATTAATAGGTTTAATGAATCAGAAGTCATTAAACATTTTATATTGGTACATGATTTTGGTCACCAGTGGTTGTTCAGGTCTTTATGGGTTAATGTATTTTTCCCAAAAAATTTCAAGTACCCCCTGGGCTCCTTCCAATGTCCTGGGGGTACATGTACCCCATTTGAGAAAAACTACTTTAGATTATGTGGAGTTTGCCATAACGCCAATCTGGTCCATCTCAAAAATATCTGTTCTGACCTCAATCTACTGCAGGTCATACACTGATTTTTACAGCAGGACACATTGTTTCAGGTTCGTGTTCATTACACAAAGCAATAACACACATTCACAAAATGAGGTGCGATGTTATTGTTGTCCAATGTCTCTATTTTCCCCAAACACGCGGATATAAAAAAATATTTGTGTGACCAAACACTGGCCCACATGTAGAGAAAAATATCCGTTCTGCAAAATATCTCCATTTGTGTGGATGAGGCACAAGATAAATATTAATAAAAGATAGGAAACCTGTATGAACAGGCGTCATGCTTGTCTGAATCATTATTAATAGGACAATTATGAGACTCAACAGTTTTAACAGAACTCAAATAATGGCTGATGTACAAACATCTGACTCAACACAATAATAATTTTAAAGTGTAAAATTATTCATTGGATTTTTGATGGTTGAAAGATGGTGGAAGACGATTTGTTAGATGTGAATAGCTCGTTTAGTGAAAAGCATCAGTTCTTGTGTTTAGGTGATTACACATCAACGAGCACAATTATGAGTGTTATATTAAATTTGCAAATAATTGTACATTAACTGTACATGCAGAAGGTTTTAACATAGGTCTAAATAAGACTTAAATATAAACTTTAAGTCTAAATGTAAATACTCAGATATACAGTTTAACCACTGTAGAGCTATGGAATCACAGGAGTGCCAAAATTAAAAGGAAATAAATGTAGAAATAAAAAGAGAATCAATAAAAGAAATGTGGAAATAAAAAGAGAATCAATAAAAGAAATGTGGAAATAAAAAGAGAATCAATAAAATAAATTTGGAAATAAAAAGAGAATCAATAAAAGAGAATCAATAAAAGAAATGTGGAAATAAAAAGAGAATCAATAAAAGAAATTTGGAAATAAAAGGAGAATCAATAAAAGAAATTTGGAAATAAAAAGAGAATCAATACAAGAATCAATAATAAAAAATATACAAATGCAGTCATATCATTGCTTTTGCTTATTCCATTTTGACATTGTCTTTTCCATTTGCGTTTTGACATTGTCTTTTCCATTTGCTTATTGTCATTTCTTTTACCTGATGGCTCAAGCTGTCAATCAAATGGCTGTGGGCGGGTCTTTCTGTCCAGGATAACTAGTCGATACCTGATCAGACGATTCCGGCTTGACAGTGGCTATGTTTATGTGTTAGCTCTCAGCGCGGGAGACCAGAAGTAGCGTCACGGACAGGACATAGACACACATACACATGTGTCAACTAGGACCATGTCTGCATTCGTCAGTGCAGATATTTCTCCAAGACTTTCCATTACATCTTCCACCAACCTTAAAATATAGTCTGTTGGAAAATTTTCCTCCACATACCGAGCAATTGCTAATAATTCTCGTTGAACGCCTCTTCTCAATTTGTCCACGTCAACCATATTTAACTTTCCCTCTTTTTACTACAGATAAATGTGTATGTGTGTCTACGTCTTGTCCGTGACGCTACTTCTGGTCTCCCGCACTGAGAGCTAACACATAAACATAGCCACTGTCAAACCGGAATCGTCTGATCAGGTATCGACTAGTTATCCTGGACAGAAAGACCCGCCCACAGCCATTTGATTGACAGCTTGAGCCATCAGGTAAAAGCAATGACAAAACGCAAATGGAAAAGACAATGTCAAAACGTAAATGGAAAAGACAATGTCAAAACGTAAATGGAAAAGACAATGTCAAAACGCAAATGGAAAAGACAATGTCAAAATGGAATAAGCAAAAGCAATGATATGACTGCATTTGTATATTTATTATTGATTCTTGTATTGATTCTCTTTTTATTTCCAAATTTCTTTTATTGATTCTCTTTTTATTTCCAAAATTATTTTATTGATTCTCCTTTTATTTCCAAATTTCTTTTATTGATTCTCTTTTTATTTCCACATTTCTTTTATTGATTCTCTTTTTATTTCCAATTTTCTTTTATTGATTCTCTTTATTTCCAAATTTCTTTTTTTGATTCTCTTTTTATTTCCACATTTATTTCCTTTTAATTTTGGCACTCCTGTGATTCCATATGGAGCAGAGGCACTGGCATGAGGCGTTTAGAATTTCCAACTCAAGCCCTTTGCATAGAAATCAGGGAGATCACAATTTTCAAGAGATGTTAAATTTTGTTCTTGCATTGGAAAAAAAGCAAGTAATACATATAGGTTTCTTCACATTTGTTAAATACAGCACTTATAAAAACTGAAGGTTTTTAGATAAATACTGGTGGAGAACATTGCAGCCTTTAGATATATATTTAATGTTTCTATATCTGTATCACAGTTTATTTATTTATGGTTGGTATGTAGGGATTAGAACATTAACATTCAGTGTCATGTTCTCATTTATATTTGACCACCTAAATATAATATTATATAATATTGTAATATTTAGTTAATACTAAATTGTATGTATTTATACTTTCATCTATTAAAAGAATGTTTACTCTCTGATAATACATGACTGAGCTAAAGTTATTCTCATAAGATATTTTAGTTTTGTAGCATTTCAGCACAATATTGTTATGTAAAATCTGTTCTTTGCACATTGGAATATGTTTGCAATGAAATCAACTCCTCAACAATTGAATTATAGCAAAATATACTAGTCTAGTTATATAGTACATACCAGCAGCGGCTGCTCGTCTTTCAGAGAGGGGAAGCTCATTGTTGGCTTACATAAAAAAAATGGTCAAGTTATTTAAACATAAATTCAGCCCTCCGTTCCTTTTTAAGAAAATGGTCAGTGACCTTAACGTACCAAGTAAACAAGAAAACGTTGAAATTATGTTAAATTGAAACAATAAAGTACAATGAGTCTGTTTTATTTACAGTGCAAGAAATGAACGAGTAATTTCGTAGTGGTTTCTCTCTTGATTTCACAGCAGAATGCACGACGGTATTAAACTGAACTGTCAGTGAAGGAGTAGATCTCAAAATAGCTGTCAATCAAATGGGATTCAGCCTTTCAACTGATCCTCTCATCAGCACATGGAAGCCTAGTGTCCAGCCCAGCTGAGCTCCGCCCACAGCTCCATTCACCCCCAGAGACGCCAAGCGTCCGGGGGCGGGACAACATCGTGGCATTTATCCAATTACCATCCAGTTTTGAGACAATGAAAAAAAAACTGTTCCACTCAGTCCCATTGAAGTGCATGGACACTGAGCGTCTACGGGCAAATGCACTGACCATAGATCGTATGAGAAAACAGCGCAACAGGAATGTATGAGAAGTGAACATTATCGAGTCTGCTGATATGTGATAAAGCTGATTCTGAACGAACTCGTCTGTGAGATGAACGTGTTCTAACACATTTGTAGTCAATGAAATGTCAACACAACCGTACATATTTAACCATTTAATTTTTGTAATTTTAGGGAAAACCAGGCTTCCCTTGCAGTCTATGAGAAATCACCACTGGTACATAGTGTTTCCAGAGCCAAAGTTGGGTTGTATTACAAAGGCCAAATACAGGAATGCCCATAAAGTTGGAATAATTTCATTTTCAGACACATTCCTCTTTTTGTTCATTTTTTAAAAACATCAGTAATCACTACTTACACTTCATGTATCAAGAATAAATCACATATGGACAATACTAATGTTGTCCTTGTAGGTTTGCATTGGACATTGATAACTCCAGTGTCCCTAATGTTTACTTAGTGTTTACTTAACATTAGATTTTAAGCTTTAAGGTTTCATCCAAACCCTGAGGTTACATTGAACATCAGGCCCCAGTTTGTGGATTTTCTCTGTTGCTGGGGTAACACATTGGTAGTCTGAATGAGCAGAGCCAAGGGATTCCGTCATGTCTGCTAGCCTGGTCACATTAATGACTCAGCTCCCTGCCCACAGAATCAGTTGTTTCCATTCCAACACTGATCTCAACATCAGCCATGTTAGTGTTTGTACAAAGGAGCTACAGCTGACATACATACATGCATCTTGCTGTCTTGTTCTTCTGTTATTTTAGGTTTTTGGTAATGAATGAGTGACGGTATGCGTGGGATTGCATAACGCTGTTAACACTGGCAGCACTTAAAATATATTATTGGAAATTAGGTAGAGCTTCCTGATGGAGTCAGAACCTTCCAACTCATTTAGTGCAAAATAAAATAGAATGAAACAGATTCACTAATGTTTTCTTAGCCTTAACGTCTCCCACCTGCCAGCCATTTTAGAGGAAATGGCGAATCAGGAGCCAACATTTGAGTCATGCATGATGTGGTTCTACTGGTGCTGTTTACATTTTACCACCATAGCAGGTGACGCACCCTGCAGCGCAGTCCTCAAATAAACAGAATGTCTCCCATGCTGTGTCGTCATAAGCCAGATAGACCAAAGGCAAAAGATATGGCACCGGAGTACAACTTTTGCTACAGCGTATTGCAAGCTGCTCTTGTCATGAAATAGAAAGTGTTATCTGATCACAAAAGTCACACCGCGCAAAGAAGTGCAAGTGTGTTTCAGAGCTCAGGCTGATGCTGTGAGGCTGTTCTATGAATAGGACAGGATATGTACATGGAAGTTTACTGCCTGCTACTCTGCAAACCATCAGCCTGCCGTGTAATAAACCTCTGTAGGTGCTTGTCTTGAAGATTGTTAGGTCCACGGCATTGATTTGAAATTTGACATTTAGGATGAAGTTCCCCTTAGCGTTTTAATCATTTTCCTTTTTCCAAAACAAAGCAATAAAGACTTTGCCATATCCTCTACAACAGCTCCTCATTACAGTGGCTTAATTGAAAGTGGTGTGCCCTATGTGTGTTTCCTATTTCATTTTCAAACCATTATAAACAAATAATTTACAGATGTTCTGCTTTCTACAGGCACCAGCCTCAGGTCTTTTATTCTACCAGTTCAGAGCTGTTTTAGTGATATTTGTCATGATCCATCAGGTTTGTGCTCTAGATAAATGTGTTCACAGGGCATTTGGCCATCCTGCTTAACCCATAAAGACCTAGTGCTACTTTTATGTCAGTATACTACATTTAACCTTCCTTAATTAATTTATCATACTTTATCAGCACCTTTTATAATATTAACCACTGTTTTACTTTTTTTTCAGTGAAAATCAGGTATTTTCCTCTATTTAATTTACTGAACATGTAGATGTTAACTAAAGCTCAGACCAAAGTTGAGGGTAATTATATCAAAAACAGAGAAAACTGAAGAAAACATGACTTTTTTTTAGTTAAATCTATCATTCACTGAACATAAACCAAGTGTCTCCATCCACTGTCTTTGATCCAACTCCATGAATTTTACCGGTAAATCAATGTTGTAGAAAATGATGGTGTTTCCACGGTAACTACGGAGTCTCTGAACGTCCTAATGGGTCATATCTGATCACCATGAAAAGATGACAAACTGCATTTTACACCAGTTATCTACGTGTATTGATAAGATTAGTGGATCAACAGGTATTAAACATTTTTGATCAGTAGATGATTTTGTTCAGTGGTGGATGTTTAGGTCTGTATGGGTTAATATGACCCACAGCAATGTCCTGTGGTTTAGCAGGTAACAGTCGTGAACTCCAGTTTATGAGTAATAATAATAATAATAATAATAATAATAATAATAATAATAATAATAATAATAATAATAACTTTATTTATGTAGCACCTTTAAAAACTGAGTTTACAAAGTGCTTTGACAGACAAAGCAGAAGGGCACAACAGCAGAATACAAGATGCAAACAACGACACTAAAACAGAAAACAACAGAATAAAAGAGATATGTACGGCAAACGCATAAACATGACACTCCGAATAAATATGAGTCTTTCGAAGTAGAGAGGGCAGAAATAACGCAACACGATGTGTCAAATTAATGCAAAAATGAAGGCGTGAAATAAAAGAACATCATGTATGACAATATAAATGAATAACCAAAACAGGGTAAAATTAAATATTCCACAATAAGAAGGGACAATTTCACATAAAGGCAAGTCTATGAAAATGTGTTTTAAGAAGTGGTATATTGTGACGATTAGACACAATGTCATCTAACATTCTCAGACATATCTCCACACTTTTTTAGTACTGTGCTGGTGCTATAGATACTTCTAGCACCCTCCACTATCACTCTGGAATAGGGATAAAACTTACTGTATCTGGGATATTTGGCTAGTTCTTGGGCGGTGCTGAATGCAGGATGCCGTGACAGTGCATTTGCAAAATAGTATATGGAGGGAAGTTGTTCTGATGGAACATGTAAGCATGAGGAAGTTTGCAATAGTATAAAAATGAGGTCCCTGTGAAATAAAATGGCACATAAAGAGTAGTGTGGCTATGTCAAAACCTACCATTTTGAGCCTGGAGGTTGTGGTTCTTTCCTTTCAAAGTGATAGCACATAATGGAAGACAGGAAAATGACAATCCTGACATTGCTCAATGGAAATGTTAACTCTTCTTCTGGCAGAGTACTTCAAACAAGCCGGAGTAGACAAGGTGGAGTCTGATTTGCTGACTTTATTATATAGGGTCAAGCTCTTAGTGGAAGGAGGACAGGGTGGATCTAACAGAACAGACCCAGTGTCCATGTTCTGTTTTATCCTTGAAGAGAACGTTATTACACATTGTTTTCCTATTAACCCTATAACACCAAACGTATCATATTTAATACATGAGTTTTGAAGCCCTCTACAGGATCAGTGTGATATTTTTTTTTCTTGAAAAACCTGACATATACAATTACATACATGCAATACACAGATAATCCACTAGGGGGGAGGAATTCGTCTACCAGAGGCCTTTCCAGTGACATGACAAGATTGTTATTAATGAGGAACGAGGCAGAACTTTACCAATTTTCAAAAGGAATTACCAATTTGTTAGACATGTTTGTGTTATATTATGTTTTTGTTTGTTCAAAAATAATATTTAAGCATTGAGACCCGATGTATCAAATATGATACAAAATTGAAACTCATTCATGGAAATTGATAATTGAAAAAACATTTTTTGGGGTTGTTCAGAAGAACCAATAAAGGCTCCAGTTTCAAAGAACTGGAATTTTCTGTCAGTGATTTAATGGTCCAGGCTTTACAGGGTTAAATATAAACATGTAGCATTCTTACTTTAACTCTTACCATGATCTTTTTCCAAACCTTAACCCAAGTCTGAACCATAACCACATGCCTGTTACTACTACGTGCACAGTGATTACCATGTGTTATATTATTTCTGAACCAAACTACAACCCTGGCATGACTGCAGTGTAAAAGCACTGGAGGTTTATTACATTTAACCCATAAAGACCCAAACATCCACTGGCAACCAAAAAAGATTTACTAACAGTTGATCCACTAATCCTATCAATACATGTAAATAATTGGTGTAAAATACAGTTTGTCATTTTTTCATGGTCATCAGATGTGATGCATTTGGATGTTCAGAGGCTCCGTAGTGAACGTGGAAATACCGTCATCTTCTACAACATTGATTCACCAGTAAAAATCCTTGGAATTGGATCAATGACAGTGGATGGAGACACTTGTTTTATGGACAGTTATTGATAGAATTGCTGAAAAAGTCACTTTCTCTGCAGTTTTCTGTGTTTTTTTTATTTGTTATATCTACAGCCAACAGAACACAGAAACTAGGGGTCACTGGTTGAGCACAAAATATTTAAACGACACACAGTAGTAATTATGCATTGTTTTGTTTATAGTCCAGCCATTTTCTCCAGCGCTTTATGAAGATATGTTCCTTGAGCTGTAGGTAATAAGTCAATTTTTCCATAGAGCAGATTTCCTCTGTTATAGCCACTGATCCTCATGGGGTGCATCAGTTTTGAGCCAGTTCCTTGCAATGGCCTTTTTGGAAGCAATTACAAGAATTTTAAAGAGGTATTTGTCTTCTTTTTTTAATACATCTCCAGGTAGCAGTCCCGGCAAAAAAAACCCAAAACAAAACGTTTTCTGTGTTTTGATATTATAACCTTTGTGTTTACTCTGAGTTTTCATGAACATATACATGATCAGCTAATTAAATATAAGGAAAAATACATGATTTACACTGAAAATTGCAAAATACAGAGGATGATATACAATAAATGGTGATAAATCGCTTAAGAAAGGTTAGAGAGAACTAGAAAAGCACTCGGAGAGCGCAGACCACCGCCAAGGCAGATCAGCCCCCCCCCACCCCAACCACCAATAAAATTTTACCATTTGTTCCTTGTGCCAGTATCAACATTTCCTGAAAATTTCATCCAAATCTGTCCATAACTTTTTCAGTTATCTTCCAAACAGACAAACAAACAAACAGACAAACCCCAATGAAAACCTCCTTGGCAGAGGTAAAAATTCATTTGGGAACTGACACAACAGTAGCCCTGGGTCTTTATGGGTTAAACATAATCTCTGGTAGTTTTGCATCATTCGTCTCGCTGCCCACCATTTTGTCTAATTTGTCCAGATGCCTGTATTGGCACAAATCCTACAGAAGCTAGTATGGGTTGTGTGAGATAGATGACAGATGACATATTTGGTCATTCAGTTTTGGAGGATTTGCTGATTTACAGGTTTCAAACTCCTCCTGTTTCCACTCACTTGCCTCCCATCTGCAATCAGCCTCAGCATGAAATCCAGCTCTCCACTACTCACCTTTGTCAGGTTGTTTTGAACCAGCACAACAAACACAGCCGTATTATCCTGCCAATACTTACAGTAATCACAGTTTGTCCCTAGGTTTCGGTCTCTTGTCAGGTGTTTTATTACTTTTTTCACTCCCGATCTGTCGTCTGCCTAATCCCTGTCTGTTTTGACAAAAATCCTGAATGACCTTCAGGTACAGAACCCTGCCAGCCTGACTTTTTTTTTTGTCTGATCCTTACCTGCTAAGTTACCTTTTTGTATCTATTTCTTGGTTGCCAACCTGTTCTCCCTTTCTGGTGTTTTTGTTTCGTGCGCTGCCTGAAGCTGGCCAGATATGGCTATTCAAGCAATTTCAATGTTGCACATTCTATTGGAATAAAAACATGAGGTGCACTCCTGTCTGAATTGTCTTAATTCTCCGTTTTTTCTTTCTTAATGTTGACAAAAACATACCAGTTTGATATAATCATAAGTTTCAAGCCTTGGCTCACGCAAACAGTCACTAGAACATAGTCAACAACAAGTAAATGTGCACTCACAGGCACAAAATGCGAGAAAAAAAAAAAAAGCAACAAAATCCAGTCATGATGTTGATGATTTATAGAATAGAATAGAATAGAATAGAATAGAATAGAATAGAATAGAATAGAATAGAATAGAATAGGATAGGATAGAATAGAATAGCCTATTCTACCCTCTAGAATAGAATAGAATAGAATAGAATAGAATAGAATAGATCTTTATTGTCACTGTCACAGGAACAAGGAAAATCAGTTTAGCAGCTCAGTGTGTAAGGCTGTATAAAAAATATTAAGCAAATACTGAAAATGTAGGCATGTGCAAAAAGAAAAGGATAAAATATTAAATATACATATGCTACTAAGTACTACAAAAACGACTGAAACATACTAAAGCTAACTCTATACTACACATGAGAAATATGTACAACAAGTGGTGCCAGGCACAACAAACCCCGCCCCTTGCATGTAATGTAGCTTATTCTGGCATCGATCCAGCTGATGTCATCATGTCTGTGTGTGTGTTGATGTCAGCATATCAGTTGCTTTTATATATGTGTCATGTTTTGAAGTAAATTGAAACAAAATTGATATTTTTTATAGACATTTGAAATTTCGACCATTATAAATAATTTGGAGAAGAAAAAAGATTTTAAAAATTCATTAAAAAAATTGAACTTTAACCTACTTTCCTCAAAATGTAATGATTTCTATTCTGGGTCACTGGCAATCTACAAACCCAATTTAGTATGAATTCAACCAATAGTTTTGCTGCTAGAATGTTAGCAAACAAAGAAACAAACAAAAATTAACCAAAAACAATACCCCCTGCCTCCCCTTTGGAGAATGAGGTAAGAAATTAGGATATATACAGGGCAATCTAGGATATATACATATGTACAAATATTTATGTTAGTGTTGCAGATGATGATGATGTGCAGACAGTAATTCACTCAAACATGTTTTGCTGTATTTTGTCCTTCCTGTGTTGTTAAATGATTAAAGTGCTTTTATCCCCCCCTACAGGCACCACTGATCATCTCTGATCACTGATCACTGGTCATTTCAATACTTTTCAACAGCTCTAGTAACTTTTTTTTAATCACTTCTTCGGACTCAAGGATCCAAACCTCAAAGAATATGGTCCAAACTCTAAATTTTATTTTACTCACTCAAAAAAATAAAAAGAGGCAGAAAGACTTAAAAAACAAACATGACTCATAAGGAAACTAGTTGCAGTCTTATAGTAAGTGAACCTGTAAAATTTTAAGTCTTTAGATAGAAGTCGCTCACCCTTTAGTCTCTTTCACGTATTTTCAGTATGTTATCAGAGTCTTCCAGTGTATGGTAGACAGTAACTGCATATCAATAACCATCACTGATAAATCTTTCCACTCGCTCCTGACTCAGTGTGTTTTCTCGACCACTTGTGCACCAACTTCCTACCTTCAGTCCTCTATTTACCTTCACTCAACATCTGTGCTACCCGGTCTTATCCTCCTCTACCTGATCCCGGTGATGGACCGTCTCTCTCAATTTACCTCACGGTTAAACCATGCTCCACTCTCCATTTTCCTCCTGTCCTGTGCTTACCTATGCCTTCTGATCTTCTGAGACCGCTCCGATCCACTACACCATGTCAAACTGTCTGACAATAAACCACTGTTAAACCACTTTCTGTCTCTGTGTTGTGCATCTAGTCAAGACCCAACCTCATTACAGAAAATCATGTGGTGTATTTATTTGTTTTGTTCCCCCTCACACTTCCCCCTCAGATAGATTAAGCTCCAGAAGCCGCCTCATGGCAATTAAATCTATCAGAGGGCAGCGGAGAGGGCTCTGTCAGAGCATTTCCAATAATTGCAGTTTAAATGAATATGGATTCAAAACCTTTGACAACACAGAGCCAGTTATTTTCAACTTCGGACTGAAAAAAATAAATATCTTCCATGGTGTTTTTGGTTACTTTTCCTTTTTTCCTTGTCCAGGAACCTCACATTTACCATTCCCTTTGTTTCTGTTTACAGACACATAGAGAACTGGACAGGATTGCAGACTCTCAGAGATGTCGATATGGAGCTCTACACTGGACTACAGAGACTGTGAGTGTGTATTCTGTTATCTAGTGGTAGTGGTGGTGGTTGTGGGGATGGGAAAAGGGAAAGGGGTGGGGGTGGAACCAGTGACAGACCCTTTACTGTGTTTGCACATTACGTGTTGCACATTTTAAAAAGGACAGTGCACCCTATACTACTGTTAATCCCTGTTTTCCATCAGGTTGCCTGTCTACTTACTGCACAGAGGTCAAAGATTTCCTCTCAGAGATGAAAGCACTAGCTCTTCTTAGAACACAAGTAGCTGCAGCTGCACAAAACACCAGCAAAGCATCAGGATTTAATGTCCGATACATCTATGAATGTGACACAATCCGAGCTAATACTCTAAGGAGATGACAAGGTGTTAGTCGGGTTTCACTGAGAGAAAAGGGAGTGAAGAGTCTGTTTCGGATCCTAACACAAGCTGATGTTTAAACCAGCTTTTAATTCTTGATAGTCACACACCAATGGAACATTCTCTTCGTTTTGCTTAGCCGCTGATCAAATAATGCTAAAAAGCAGCAGAGAAAATTGAATTAGAGGTCCCTGCTGTAACGTTGTGATTTTTTTTTCTGCATTCCCATCTCTTCACTTCTTAAAGCAATGTCACGCTCCTTTTCTGCTTGGCTATCCTGTACTGTGAGGCCACATCCTTTACATTCCTGTCGTCCCCCACCACTCCTCTCTTAGCTCCTGCCTCCCAACCTCCTCTTCCTCTTTATTTTTTCCTTTTCGCAGAGAATGGTATTCTCTTTTGCCCTCCAAAGTCAGAACTGGCCTCTCCCCTGATCCCCTTGATCCCTCATCAGGGAGGCCAACAGCAATATCTCCACCACTAAATTAGCATTTTTCTCATTACCACCACCTCTCTCCTGCTGCCTTGTCTGGGGACACCGGCTCCTCCCTGCCTGCAGTCGGGCCTTCCCAGGGAACGTTGTTACCTTGTGTGATACTGCCTTGTGGGGCTGATAGTGTGGAGGGACGACTGAACCACAGTTATTCGAGGGCAGCTTAGAGTGCCTCATTTTTATATTTAAGCTTATTCATCTCTGTTTGAATAACTGAATAACGATGCAATATTTAATTCATCTGGACACAGAACACAATAATTGTATATTTCTGCCCAGAATAAGAAGTAGATTGTATTGACTCCAAGCAGACTTTTTCTGGTAGTCTCTAGAAGTTTTCTTTTCTCCTTTTTTTTTTTTTTAATAACACAAACACAAACCATATGCTTTGCTGAAGATCATTACAGAGTTAAGGGCAATGATTAGCCAATTTAATTTCCTCCTAATTATATTTAGGCATTTACCTAGTATTATCTTAATGGAGTGATATTTAGCTTTTTTTTTTTTTAAATGGAATTATGCATTTTAAAACATTTTCCTGTGGTCTGCATAAACTGTAAATGCTATGCTTGGGTTCTTTATTAATTAAACTCCACAGGTCTATCTTCAAACCTATTTCTGAGTTATGACACCAGAAAGGTCATTTTGAGCGCTGGGCCTTTAAATGCAAATGAGACACTCCATGCTCCACCCCCTCCAGGTTGTTGACAGCGCTGTTCTTTCCGTTTTTCAGTATGGACTACAACGACTGCTGCTGACAAACAATTATGACGTACTCTGAGAAATGATAATCGGAAGTCTTGACCTTATAAGTGCAAATGTTATGATGTAACTAGTTATAGATGCAAAAAAATTAAGAAAGAATTGAACTGTGTTGTGTTGGAAAGGAATTGGGTTCTAGAAATCCACTTGATTTTTGCCAAAATGAATATAAAGATATCTTTGCAGCACCTGGAAGGTTCAAATTTAAACTTTATGAACTGTTAGGGTTCAAATACACAAATAAATGAACCAAATACTAATAAAAGTGGGTTCAGCAAAATATGACCCCTTTAACATACCTTATACTTCTCCGTATCACTGTCACATGTTCCCTGTAGTTTTGAAGAGGGGTTTTCAAATTTTCAAATTTTCAACAAACTACATTTTCAGATGAAGATAGAGAAGTAATGGAATTATTTTTCAAATAACTGTCTTTTACTCAAATAAGTAATCAAGTAAAATATGTTTTGGTAACGTGCTGTAATTTTTCACTTACTATTTGTGTGGTGTGGTGAAATAACTCAGAGATTCTGAACTAAATTAGAATAGCGAAGGCTTTGTGAGCTTTAAAGACAATGTTCAGATCTCACACTAAATGTAACTCAAGCCATAAGAATCTGCAGAAATGTTTTTTTAATGTGTGTGTGAGCAATGATTAGCAAAAAAAAAAAAAAATCTCTTAGTTATCTTTGACTGCTTATTGAATTTACTCACCTCGAAATTGTGAACCACAGTTTTTCTGGGAAACATGGTAAAAGTTTAAAGCCCACTAAACTCTGTGGAGCACCTTTAGAGGTGATATAGCGCGTGTGATTAGATTTAAGAAGGTATCTGGCATCAAACTCTGGGTGTAATCAGCACACTGCATTATGAGGTGCTCACTGCTGATTTCAATGACTTCTTTGGAGAGCACCATCTGTGATTACAAGATTAGAAGTCATTACCATTGTCGTTGAACACCCTGGTTCCCAATGGGGCACTGGGAATTCCAGGACTTCTTGACATGATTCCATGGGGTCCCCTCGCAAAATGAGTATTAGTTTAATTTCACAGTTATTACACTCAATAGATGCTAACACAACGAGGAATGCATGCTGTAATAAGAGGTTTCACCCGCTTTCTGTAAAGACACACAAGTTCATAAATCTCTCACCAAATGGTGCTTCAAAGTGAATTTCTATTTCAGTGTGTGCTCCAGGCTGTACACAAGAAGACTCAAGTTAAAAGAATAATTTGAATAGAGAACCATTCTGACTTGGTACAGACAAAAAGATGAAAACTGGTTTTCCCTATCTGTTCTTGAAATGTTTTCTACCAGTACATGATCACGATTTTGTTCTGTTCTTACGGCGATCGCAATCCTATTAAAGCTTTTTTTGTATCACTTATATATTTTAATCACATGACAAAACATTCAGTATGGGCAGTATATAATTTCAAAACTACTATTTATATAAGAAAAGAAGAAAAGCTTCCATAGAAAATACCTAAATTTCAAATTAGAAAAGAGCACAGACCTCCGCCAAGGCAGATCAGCCCCCCCCCCCCCACTCCCTTGTGTCAGTATCAACATTTTCTGAAAATTTCCTGAAAATCTGTCCATAACTTTTTGGGAAATCATGCTAACAGACAGACAGACAGACAGACCGACCCCGATGAAAACATAATCTCTGTTGTTCCTTGGTGGAGGTAAAAACAATAGCAAGGAACAGAAATGGTCAAGCACACAACAATATGAACAGAATGACCCCATGCCAGACAGAACAGAAATGTCTTTACTCTGCTGGTCAGATCACAGTTTCACTCATGTTTAACCGCTTTTCATTTCAGAACAATCATGAATTGCAACCTGAAGGTGATCCAGCCTCGAGCTTTCGCCCAGAACCCACACCTACGCTACATGTGAGTAAATATTCCTTGACAACCGTGCATCCTCTGCCTTCCAAAGATTTATTATGATCTATAATACTTGACAGCTTCTAGTACTATATGGCTGTAGATGAGTTAGTGTTGAGCAGAAGATGATGCAGCTGATAGAGACTGGCTTCAGGAAAATTGTGGCTCTGCCATTACTGCTGCGACAGCCGCCCATCTTAAATGAGACATCCATTATTTGACTTGGATAATTGGATTCCTATCTGCCACGCTTCTTTTTGCTTTGGTAAAGCAACATGCCGAAGACGCAGTTCCATCTAGTCTGCAGTCACCAAATGAACAATTTGTCCAGGAGGGCGAACATCAGAGAGCCGTGTGAAGAGCAAAGTAATTTCTTTAACAAAGGCTGATGTGTCACCATATGACAGCCTGTTATTCCCCAATTTTCTAGGAGTAAACACAGTGAGGAACTCAGTCACAGCCTTTTACCTGAACACACTGCCATTTGCAGTTTCCAGTTGTTGACTGAGAGACAGTTTTGTCCCTCTTTTCTTCTGCAGATGACTGTTGTGAGGGTTGAATCTGTGCCGTTTGCTCTATGTGTGTGTTCGTTTCTATCTGTGTGTATGAGACAGTCAGTAAGTGGTGGTTCACAACATTGTTATTTGATGGAAAGCAATATATGTGATTTAACAGCCTAATTTTGTCTGTTAGTAAGACGGAGAAATCCAGTCAGATTATCGAACTTTAGTAAACGCTGCCTTTTATAGCATAACTGCTGTATTGTATGGGTGTATATTACTGGTTACACAATGTTTCGATGTTCTTTTGCATAAACCACTAACTGAACTAGATGTTGTTCATCTACTTTTTGTGGTGGTTAAATTTCTCACTTTCACTTTCCCTTCAGTAAAAACACTTCAGCAAATGTTTTATTCATTTATTTGTTTGTTTTTACTCTTTTTTTTTGTGATGTGTTGATAGTGAAAAACTTCAGATTTCCAATAAGTGATTCACAAAAAATGACCTCAGTAAAAACCAAACGGTCTTTCCAGAAAAGTTCAAGTATGTTGTAATACATTAGTCAGTTTAGTATTTGACAGTATACTCATACATTTAGTATGTAACCTTTCTGCACTAAAACAACTAAAAACAACAAGACCTGTGCTACATATTATTGATTTGTGTGTTACATTACATCAAGTGTGTCCAACAACCTTCAAATTCAGAGAAATATGTTCTTTTAATCAATAGACCCATTTCCACTAATGAATTTTAAGTGCATTTTTAAGTGAAAAATAAATAACAACAATCTTCAATTTTCTCAGTTCTTTATAAAAAGTTACAAAAATAAAATAAAGTAAAATAAAAATAAAAATTACACGTCATTGGGGTGGGTTTTCTTTGTTCAAAAACGAGTTAATATGCATTATGAGAAATGAAATTAAATACATTTGGACAAAAAAAACTGAACTCACAGGACTTGCGGTAATCTCCTGGATAAACAATGTTCTGCTTCTTCTACTTAATATTTATATTTATAACATAGCTTATAACACAACCTTCTGAGCTGGTGACAGCCTATTTATTTGCTTCAAACCAGTTTATAGAAACACACATTATTCACATTTTGTTTGTTTATATTTTGTTTGTTTTTTTTAAAACATTACTAATCTAATTGCTTATTTTTTCTGGTGGTCTGTCAAAGGCATCAAAGATTATTATTAATGTTACTTGCGAGTAGAATTAAATGAAATAACATAAGCATAAACATAAATGCCAATTAATATATTTTTATTGAACTAGAATCTGAATAAAAGACAGTTTTCACTAGTAGCGTTGAAATCAACAACTCCCATAATCCCCCACTGCTTCATCATCAAACTACTTATGTTTTAGTGTTGTTTTAATTGCAACAGCCCTAGTAGGAAAAATGACATACTGTGTGTTTAAGGCTGAAAGCTGGTAAACACTTTTCTGCAGATTCTGAAACACCAAATTAGGCTTAGTGCATGTAGCCTTCACTATATTCTCACTACTTCAATGCAGAGATATTTTTGCATTGGAACCTACAGTAAAAAACTCCACCACAGAGAGTCACTGACAGGCCTCTGTTGTGGTCTTGTTAATGCAGTTGGACAGTTGCTAGGTGACACTGAGGATGATGATGTCAAATAAGATTAATTATTATGCTTAGAGCTAGCCTTAGAAGGCCAACCTCATTGATGTCTGTGTCAGGCAGGTCTGCTTAAAGCCCTGCGAACAGACGCTCAACCGGTTGCTCCTTTGTGAAGAGAATTAAAGCCACTTTCTCGCAAAAGAAGCTATTTCAGACACAGTAAAGACATCGCTGATCCCACACGACACAAACCTCATTACTGTAATAAGAACCCAACCCAACTACAATCAGCTTTTTTTTAGATCATTCCCATATTCTGTCTCATACTACATATAGTACACATATTTTTTTCACAATTTGTAGTATATGAAATGATGCAGTGATTTCATTTGCCTTGATATTTGCTGTGCAGTTTCCTTTTCAATCTTTTATTGGTGTAATGTAACAAGAATTCAATCAAAAGCAGAGAAATTCTTAACATCATATTTGCTGAAAAAGAAAGTAAACAAATATATCATGCACAAGCACAAAGGAGGCCATTTATCCTGGTAGCCTGGTTTATTATAAACAAAGAAATGTACAAAGTCAGCTCTGTTCAGTGTGTGTTTTTTTTCTGTAGCCTCACGTAGTTTCAGCATTAGTACTGCCATTATTAGGTGACCTCTATGGGCTCACTGTGCTTTATTCTAACACAAAATAAACCTAATTACAGTAGACCATAGTCCTAATCAGCAGGATATTACAAGAATAGGTGCACAGAGGAGGTGTAGCTAATACCAATAACCTCATATCTGACTACCCACACCAAACCTGAAACACTTAAAATAACTCATATGCTACTATCGGTCACATAGAATTAAGGCTGTAATTAATGGGTCTAACATACCAGTATGAAATGAAAAATAAATCAACACTCACACACTACCAATGTGCTTATCAAGAAATTACAATTTTCTTTTGAAGCCCCAAGCAATGATAGAATAGTCATGCTTTATTGTTAATTATTAATCCATTTGTTAATGCATGTAGTTCAAGATCACAAGGAAATTTCTTTGTTACATACATCAAAGTTCCTCTTATAATGATAATGTCAATTATTTCTTTATCTTGAGATAACAGACTGATTTTTTTTCTGATAATGGGTTAATTTATGATTTCCTCTCCACTGTCACCAAGGGTTTGATCCTGGAGGATTCTGTTGGATGTCTGTGAATTGGCTTATTATGAGTCTGGTTTAGACCAGCTCTAAGTGTAAAGTGTCATGAGGTAACTTTTGTTAGTGCTATATAAATGATATAAATTGGATTGATTGATTGATTATCATGAGAAAACTAAAAGTAGATCTCTAATTTCAGTTTAAATTAGTTGCTACAGAAATCAGAATCAAAATCAGAGGTTCCCAAAGTTGAGGTCACATGATGATTTTCAGAAACTTCTTAATGTGATCCCTGAGGTGGTTATGACTGAGTAAGGGAAATATTGTTGCACCGGTACTCTGAAAGAAGGTTACTGATATAGAGAGTTTCAAGATGCATAGGAAGAGCTTCTACTTTAAAAGAGCAAAGGTTTCTTTACTAAGGCATGAACAACAGCCCTACAGCAACAAACAGGTAAGGCATTGTTCAGCCTGCAGGCTTCACTAATGGTGTCACATTAATAAAAATAAAAATAAACAAAAAGAGGGGGCATATGAACGTTGTTAAACCAACACATTAATGTAAATAAACATTAACACAACCCCACCTTGAACCCTTAAACATAAAACAGAACACAATGAGTAAAATGTCAAGTACCCACAATGCAATGCAGCAAATATGAAACAGTATCGAACATTTCTGCTGCTAAGGTTCCTTGCCGCCACACCATTTAATAAAAAAAAAATCATCACTGTTGCATTACACTTATTATACATATGTGTAATATATACTGAACAAAAATATAAATGCACGACTTTTGTTTTTGCTCCCATTTTTCATGAGCTGAACTGAAAGATCTAAAACTTTTTCTGTGTACACACAAGGTTTATTTCTCTCAAATATTGTTCACAAATCTGTCTAAATTTGTGTTAGTGAACACTTCTTCTTTGCTGAGATAATTCATCCACCTCACAGGTGTGGCATATCAAGATGCTGATTAGACAGCATGATTTTTGCACAGGTGTGCCTTAGGCTGGCCACAATAAAAAGCCACTCTAAAATGTGCAGTTTTATCACACAGCACAATACCACAGATGTCACAAGTTTTGAGGGAATATGCAATTGGTATGCTGACTTCAGGAATCTCCACCAGAGTTTTTGCCTGTGAATTGAATGTTCATTTCTCTACCATAAGCCATCTCCAAAACTGTTTCAGAGAATTCATGAAGAAGACTGTGCGAGGAAAATGGTGGTCACACCAAATACTGACTGGTTTTCTGACCCCCCTTGACCACCCAATACAGTAAAAGTGCACATTTTAGAGTGGCCTTTTATTGTGGCCAGCCTAAGTCACACCTGTGCAATAATCCTGCTGTCTAATCAGCATCTTGATATGCCACACCTGTGAGGTGGATGGATTATCTCAGCAAAGGACAAAGGAGAAGTGCTCACTAACACAGATTTAGACAAATTTATGAACAATATTTGAGAGAAATAGGCCTTTTGTGTACATAGAAAAAGTTTTAGATCTTTGCGTTCAGCTCATGAAAAATGGGAGCAAAAACAAAAGTCGTGCATTTATATTTTTGTTCAGTGTATAATAGACCCACTATTTTCAATAAGAAGCTGCGCTCGTTCCGTGCTGTTGTACAGTTTTTACCCCTGTATTGTTTTTACCCCCTTAGCATTATGCACATGCTCCAAACTGTCGGGCATGTGCAACCGCATTATTTTCAATGTAAACATCCAGTAGTGAAACCTGCTGTACTGAATTAACCCTGTTTATTTAGAATTTATTATAGTAAATTTCACTTTATTTGGATTTTCAAAACTACACAGGTAATGGGGGTAAAAATAACATGGGTGTAAAACCAGCATGCTGTGTGCTGTACCAGATTTACCCACGCAGTGCATATGTGCAAAAACACTGGAAGCAGAAATATAATATGAGGGTAAAGATTGTACATGACACCACACCTTCCTGGGGTCATCAGAAGATCAGCGTGTGAAGGGATTTTTTTTTACACTTAGTAGGTCTACTTATTGAATAAGTAGGACAGAAAGTGGCCGACCTGTGCATGGGAATAGGAAACACTGGTATCATTGTGTGACTCCTGTGTGCACATTTTTTTTTTTTTAATGTTTCAGTCACTTTGGGGATAGTTCTCCCTCCAGTCTCTGGCACTGTTATTGTGGGAGTTCAAAAGTTTAGGAACCCCTGGTCTAGATAACGTTTATGCACACATTGAATTTATGCATATCACTCCTCATGTCTGATGGAGATCATAACTGCAGAAACTGCTGTGGATTCACTGCAACAGAGACATCATAACTTTAAGCTGGTTTTATTACACATCAGTTGAACTGCTACATCCTAATAACTTGCTGCAAACACAACCACGGAAATTACAGTTTGTTTTCTTGTGATAACAGGTTGATTATCTCATTATCTTCAGATAACAAAGCTAGTTTTCTCAAAATGTCCTGTTATTACGAGAAAATGAGCTTTTGAAGGAGATGAGATTCTACTGTGCAGTCGGAGCCAGAGGTCACTGCCTCCTGTAAACTGAATGACCTCATGAAAATGATCATGAACGACAGAGATGGGCAAGAAGCAAGAGTGTATGAGGCCAATAACAGTTCATCTATATCATATATTACCTATATTACATTCTTCATCTATGTTCACTAATAACATATGGAATCAGATGCTGTCGTGGAGGAAATTACTTCTGTAGAGTCGTGCACAGTCCTACTGTCTCATCTACGGTACTTCAGTGTGTGATGTTGACGTACACATAAACCCGGAAGGTCTTAGCATCGGTGTCAAATGGTTCCATGTCTAATGCAGAGTTTCATGATAAAAATCAAATCAAACTTCTATCTTATGTTCAGTTTTATGTGCAATGGAACAATTTCTATGTACTGAAACAGTAGATGATTTTTCATTTTTGTAAAATAAATAAAGTGTTGTATTTGTAGAAAAAAGCTGTGTTGTACATTTATTGAAAACATTATCGTATCAAAATGAGATTTTGTACCACCAAGCCCAGGTCCTGCTGAGTTAAGATGATAAGTTCCAACATCATTTGTAGCATGTGCCCCTTCCCAATCGCTAATAATAATAATAATAATAATAATAACCAAGGAGTGATTGAACCATAAGTACACCATTTATTTTTAAAAACACCTTGTCAGACTTAACATATGCAACACTCAGGCAGAAAAATGCCATAAACAATAATTCTGCATCTATAAACTAAAAAATTTAATTAAATTTTTTTTGAAGACCCTTAAAATAAACATACCAGCTATGTATGGTATTTTGATGGAGGAAATAATTATTTGAGAAAATATGGAAATACTGTAATTATTCTAATTATTTTGTAAATGTGTTTTGTGTCTATTTATTTATTCTGGGAAGACTGTGCTAGAGCTAAAAATCTCAACAGTATGCTCAAAAATTGGCTAACATTTTTTTTTTTTTTTTTTTCGCAGGAGGCAGTGAATGCGTTTAACTTTACACTTGTGTTTAAAATTATTAACCATAATTCAGCACAACTAATTTTATTAATTTTAACATTCAAACTTGTTTCATGCAAAGCAATTTAGATATATCTCTGTGGGACATCTGCGGTCCATAATGGACTCAACTGATCAAGTAAACACATTACCATGTTGTCTCAGTGGCACCAGTGATTCAGCAGCAAATCCCATTTCACCAATTGTTGTGGCTGGAGAAACTGATTAAACAGAATCTCTTAAGTACCATAAGGGGACATTAAAAGAACCATCAGTAATATTTTGCACTGTCGTTGCAGAAAATGACCATACCCAGAGCCAGTGGGTTCACCGTTACCTCTGCAGCCGGCTGCTGAGATTTTCGACTTTGCAAGCAGCAGCAATATTTCAATGCGTGTCCAACATCTGTGCCTGAGTCAAACCTATTTAGTTTTGCAAATATGTGTGAGAGCTGAGTAAACAGATGTCAAAGAAGATTTTCTACTCTGAGAGGTTCATGTCTCAATCATCAATCAGACATTCCTTTATGTCTTAGCTGGCTTGGTGGGGGGGGTGTTTAGGGGGGTTCTGCTTCGGTTTGATGGACAGCTGCCAGTTCAGGTGTTGTGTTGGAGAATATACTTCCCCTCACTTAAAACTGATCCCAACTTTATCCTTCACCCACATCTAGCTGTCCTCCGAGTTGCTGAACATGACCTCAGCCAATTATTTCAGCCATGCCTAGCCAGAGTTATATGACTGGTTCAGCACTGTGTCTGGAGCCCAAAACTCTGGCCTGTAACCAGTAAGATGATGGCACTGGGCAGTGTGTGTTCCAACAGTGTAAGAGTAACAATGACACCAGTGTCCACTACAAGGAATGTCATTTTTGTCACTTGAATAACCTTTTGCATCACTGGCGGGACAGGAGAAAGATTAGACAAGGGAAAAATGAAGATATTTTAGTGTAAATGAATAGAGGTAACATCATTTTTGATGCTAGTTGTGTTCCCTTTTTTTGTCTGTAGATCTGTTCCTGTATTTGTTCATAATTATACAGAAAAAATGCTTTACTCACATTTAACTAATAAATAATGTTAGTATATGACAAAATAATAGAAAAAGATTGAGGTTCAGCTCAATGAGCCCAAATGACATTATTCATCAAGTGTGTCTGTACGTATATCATTTTAAGCTTTGGTGGGTTTTGACAAATACAAGCAAACTTAGCTTTTTTTTGTCATTGTTACATTAACCAATAACAGGGAAGCAGAGTCAGTCTTGCGATCTGATTATTTCTCACTAGCAGAATGTGTTTTTGTAACTGCTTTGTTTCAGCATTTCTGCAGGTGTGTGGAACCTGTGATCCGTTGTCTAAGTCATTGTGTCAGAAATGGGGTTTCTACATCTGCAGCATCAAAGGGCAAGCGTTCTTATGATGTGTAGTTAGGTAGAAATAACGGTATGAAAGCTTTAATCTCGCTCAGACTGGTCTTTATTGAGATTACTCACACACACATACACACCTGGTGCCACTGAGGGTTTGTGCTGCATGTCTTTACATATTGCCACTGTACTGGTCTGTTAGTAGTAGTAGTAGTAGTAGTAGTAGTAGTAGTAGTGTAGTTTTATTTCGAGCCCATAGAATCATTAGATAACACAGAACCATACAACATGGTCAACAAAATTTTTCTGCACTCAAAAAGGAGTGGGCAGAAGTATAACTTATTGACTCCCACCCCTTTTTACAAACTAATAATTAAATAAAGTCCGCTTCCTTTGCTTTGTTAGCACCCTTTTTTTTTCTACACAAATAACACAAAACATCCATACAAACCATTCATATTCCCTTTTTTAGTCACCTCACACACAATCAGATTTGCATAATCAACCGTTTTTAATATAAACTATAATATTTATATGCACTTTAAATATTTACTACAAATACAAAGATCAATAAATGTGATAATATCTTCTTATCATGATAATTAATTAATTACAATAATATCTTATTTTATGTGTAATTCTATGTTATAACTAGATATTCACTTATTCAGATAATGTTCTATATTTTGTTATTATACTGGATTTATACATCCTTTGAATTGAAGAAGACATTTTTAAGTCTGAGTTATCATATGGGATTTACAGCTGTGGCGTGATATTTTACTGGGATTCATTGTATAATCTCAATGTGGCAGTAGAACTGCACAGGGTTATTGCTTCATTATTATTAAATCGCTATTGTTTTTTGCTCATTGTTCGCCTGTCCATTTCAGCATCAGCCATGCTTGACGTTACAAGCATCTGAGAAGCTGTGATATGACCTTGCTCTGCAGGCAGAGGAGGCTTACCACTGAAAGGAGGTCATGTTATGTAGGATTGAGTTTTGACAGGTTAAAGGAATAGTTTGGATCGTCTGAAGTGGGGTTATATGGTAGTTATTCATAGTCAGTATACTGCCCGCAGTGCATCGTGGTCAACACGCCCCCATTTAGGAAAAGCACACAGGAGTACTGGCTCTGAATCTGAGATGTACAGCTGTGGACAAGGCTGGACAAAAAAACCTGCATTTAAAAAGGCTCACTTAAAAAAAAAAAAAAAAGTCAGTTTAGCTGTACATTATGCATATACAAAAATATTATGTAAAGTATTAATAATCATTTAACTTGTTTTGATCTATGAAATGAAGTACATGTCAAAATACAGGATAAAAAGAATAAGTTGTGATTTTAGAGTAATACTGTAGCGCATTCTTTGAAACCCCAGTCTATAATACATTATGAACCTCATCATGAAAAATACATCAAATGCATTCTAATTTATGATTATTATTTTTTAATTCAACCCAGGAAAGACTCATTGAAATTTAAAAAATCTCTTCTATAAGAGTTTACCGGCAAATAGAAGAAACATTTAGCAAGGTTTCAGACAAGGGAGCAACTGAACATACATATGCACATTTGTGCTGCATATTCATAGTTTTAAGGGTTGGTGGTTCGAATCCCACTCTGTCCTAGTCATGTGCCATTGTGTCTTTGGGCAAGACACGTCACCCACCTTGGTTATGAACGTGTATGTATGTGTTTGGTGGTGGTCAGAGGGGCCATTTGGTGCAGATTGGTCCCGCTGGGTACCTTGAAAATGCACTATAGAAATCCAATCCATTATTATTATTATTATTATTATTATTATTATTATTATTATTATTATTATTATTATTATTATTATTATTATGCTGTACAACAGTAATCATAACACATTATTATGCCAATATGAATTTTAATTCCATATTTATAGATTACGGTGCATACAATAATCATGACATACAGTTTTCATAAGGAATTAATAAGGTAAGTTGTCACTACTTTATTTTTCACACACTATTCACTTTAATTGTTGTAAAGTGTTCCAGTTTAATTCACTATTCATATTATTGTTTTTATATTGTGTTGCAATGGCATTATAAGTCCACTAATAGGTGGTCTTTAATTAATCAGTTTAAAATGTTTTACTTTATTTAAGTCAAGAACTACACACAAAACTATGTACAGTGTGTAACAAATTTCAAGTATTTGATGATAAAAAACAAATTAGATTTTAATTTTGTTCATAATTCATGAAAATGTTGGCTTAATGATATGTTATGATAGTTGTCAGAAAGCTTTGGGAATAATCTTGGGTGCTTATAGCTATGATTATACAGTACTATTTGATCATTATAACACATTACTAGAATGTTAATGTTGTGTTGTATTGCATCATAGATATGGGCTTCATAAAAAGTATTGCTGAAATGGTAAGTACTCTTTGAAGGGGTTCCAGGTTTGTAAACCAGTCATCTCCCCTCAAATTCAGTATTTTATTCTGGCTTAAGCATATCTGGTTTCTTCCTGTGTAACTCTTGCCAATAACGCAGATACAGGCATTTCCTCTTCCCTGTAAGAGCTCTGACTTCCTCTTCGCCCAGGGGCAGAGTGAGTTGTACTTCTGATTAACACTTTAAGACAATAGCTAGCTGCTGGTTAGGTGGAGACCTGTCTGTGCCAATTTAATCACTTCCTGTTCTGCTGATCCTCTTTGATAGTTCCGTGTGTCTGACCTACTGTTCATGCTCTCCTTCAATGACATTCCTCTCACACATACATCCTACACACAAAGCACCCAGTGGAAATGAAGTCCATCAACAAAGGCTCCACAACAAGGTCTTGGGCTTTCAACTCATTTCTGCCACTGTTGGGTCCAGTTTTCTATTTGATGCTGCTGGCGGCCCAGGCGTTGTGCGTCGTGCTTGTCCCCGCCTGTGTCAAATTAAAGGTCAGAGTCTGGATGGTAAGGCAACTCTTCTCTTTATTCCACTGCTGCTGAGGGAGAGGCCCAATAAATCTGGAGGGAACGTTGTCACCGGGGAGTCTGAAAGGTCACTCCCCACCGGGAGAAGGAAGTGGAGAGACTCTCACTCATTAAATCTTCTTGCCTACATTTTTTCTTTTTCCCTAAATGTCACTTTCATACTCGGGTCAGCTGGTCAGCTAGCCCGAGACCACCTTTAATTAGAAGTCAGATTATTCTCTGTTTACCTTGTCGAGACTTTTAATGGCTTTGCTTTTTTACCCCCAACATTTCTTTAAAATAGACTTCCTCTTTTACGTATTTATGGAGATACTCCTTGGGGTTGTAAGGTGGCCTGTTCACTTTAGGAGGCAGCTGACTGAGATGAAACAGTCATCCAGATGACACCAGCAGTCTTGATAATGTTTTGCTTGGTGCATCCAGAGGCACATAAAAATAGTGCAGTGATCTCCAAGGTGTAAATTAATGCTAAACCCTGATATACAGTCTGTGTCAAGCATCTTATATTCACACTTGAGGCACTTAGCTATTGCTCTTTCTCTGTGAATGTAGACAGAATACAGTATGATGTGTGAGGATGTGTGTGTCTCAGACTAACATAGTGCTGCTTTGACACATCAGCTGTGGAAAGGACTGAACTCGTGACCTTCTGAAAAGTTTTGCAGCCACAATTTATTTTTTTCTATAGTATTTTCTCCTGGTCTTAAATGAAATGTGTGTGCAGATGCATCAAAAACTTTTAATCAGGTGATAACTCTCTTGTATGATAAAAGTGAGGCTGAAATAGCCTTGTAGATAGAAGCATGGATTGTACCCAGTTTGGAGAATTGCCATTTGAAACACAAACAAGTTAGTGAAATATGTGAGGGTGTAATGAGGCAGCTTTTCCCATAGATGCTCAGTTTTACTGAGGAGCTCTTAGGGTGAGTATATATAACAATATGAAAATGAAGCAGGGTGCTGTTAGAGAGTGCACCCACACTGAGTTTATCTTCTCTGAAAAGAATAAATTACTCATTACAAGTAATGTACCTGCTGTTACTGGAGCTATTTCTATCTGGAACTGGGTATGTCTGAGTGTTTATGCTCATTTGTGACTTAAGATTGAACAGACCAGTTCACGATACAACACATTCTCAGGCAACAGTACAGACCTTCTCAAACCAGCCTTACCTAAGTTAGGGTGCAGCTTTTAAAACAAGTGTTTTTTGGTTAGGATCACACATTAATATCACTGTGAAGAAGGTAATTGCAATTCCTAAAATCACAATCCATTAGTGTGATTCATTAATGGAACAGCCTCCATTAACAAAGGTAATGTAATGGAACAGAAGAGCCTTAATTACGATAAAAAACTACAATTACTACAACTCTAATCTTTACCACTACTTTCCCAAGAGGAAATTATTTCCATTGCTCCTTATTTCCAGTTATGATATTGTAGTAGTTTACTAAAATAACTATTCAGTTGTGTTTGCAAAGCATTAATGATGAATCCGTTAATGTGGGCTACCTTCAATATTTAGCTTTTGTGGGAGTTGTTGCATGACTTTTGATCCTTGAAGAAATGCATAGCAGCTGTTTACTTCTTCCCATCCTTTCCTGTCTTAATTTAGCATTGCTCTGGGGGAGGAGTTCCTCCCACACTCATGCTGTACCCTTTGGAGGCCAGCACTCTACATCTCTACATTGCTCTGAGCTTCCATTTACTTCAGATAATGCATATATATGCTGTGAAGTAAAATAAATGCTATATACAGCATGCAGGCAGGGTGCACACATTTGCCTTACATTGCAGTATCCATCCTTGAATCAACAGTTATTCAGATACAATCACACTATAACAGATCCTGCCCACTACACTCTGTGTGGGCGCATTCCTGCTTTCCTAGTGTGTTAAATTGGAAGTTGGCGTTGCTCTGTGGGTAAAGGTTTCATGGACCTGATTCCCACCCACAGGCCGGCCTGCTGCTTTGCTCTGCCAGGGCTGAAGCCATGTGACTGTGGGATATAGCTGATTGGGGGGGTGAAGGGTACTTCAGGATCTCCTTCTAATGTTAGACTTCGTAGTAGATCGCCTCCGCCATTTTTCAAAACCTCACCACCCACGATGCACCACATGAAATCACTATTAAATATGGGAAACACATGATGGGACATGCAGCTGCTGCATCAGTATTATAAACTAAACTGATGTTTGATAAAGTAGACTGCTTGACCTTCCTATCCCTAATCTGGAGACACTTTCACCGATTTTACAATGAGAGTAGAAAAAAAAAGCCTTTTGATACATGAATTTGTAACTTACAGACTCATTGTGCAAGATATACACCCACCCACCCACCCACACCCACACACATATACATATATATATATATATATATATATATATATATATATATATATATACATATATATATATATATATATATATGTATATACACACACACACACACACACACACATATATATATATATATATATATATATATATATATATATATATATATATATATATATATATATATATATATATATATCCTTTATTTAACCAGGTAAAAAAAACCTCTTTGAGATTGTAAATCTCTTTTTCAAGAGTGACCTGGCCAAGAAAAGCAGCATAACACACAATTTCTGACAAGACAAGACATTATCAACATAATACAAAACTTACAATTGATAGTGACAAAACAATCATTTGAGCAACAGTTACATTGACCAAGCTCACTGATTGTACACTCCTTTAAAATAGCTTTAAATTCACCTGTTGTAACGAGTTCAGATAGATTTAGGTTTACAGGACATTCCATGCAGAGGGGACAGCATATTAAAGATGCAGGAGGATCTGAGGGAAAGGAACAGAATATTCATTATTCTTTCAATACTTTTCATCCATGTATAACTGCATGAAAATAAGAATTGTTTTTCTCATGTTAGACAGACCCACTAAAGGAAAGAGCCCCCTCCTCTGAATCCACTGTGCTGTACCACTGTTTTTTTTTAAGTGTAGATCAGAAAAGACTTCTTTTTTCCATTTTATAGTGGGTCGCTTCATTAGAGAACATTATGCTCACCTACAATTCTTGAGCGTGGAATGTTTGAATGTTTATTTGCTAAACCAAAAAGCCTAGAATGGATAAACCAAGCACGTGTTTTGGAAAGTTAGGATTAGTATTTTCAGATTTTTTGAGATTCCAGCAGCCCCAGTTGAGAGAGTGGGGAGGGTATTCAATTAGCTGCTGTTTGAAACTTCAACAATAGATGTAAAAAAAAAAAAAAAAAAAAACATAAAAGAAAAAAGAAAAAGAATACAAAAACACACACACAGTGAACACATCCAACATTAGGCACTCTGGTCAGGTAGGGCATACAGTAAGACTTCTATCCTAAATTCTATGTTTGGCGGAGCAGAATAGCAGTTGGGATTGAAGCAGCACATTCATAAATTCATGCTGAGCTTAAATTTACATTACATCCCCATGCTTGAGTGCTAGAGAGTGTGTGGCTAATCTCACTGTAAACACAAACATGCAGGGTTGCTGTCTGATAGTGGTGTCATGGAGTGTGGTTTCTACTGCCTATGTGGACTGCAAGGAGAAACGCTCCGCTGCTCACCACCAGACTATCTGCTACGTCTTGACCACTGGGACATTCGCTGGCTATGAATGGAGTGCATCAACTCATGCTCTGGGTCGACACCAGTTGTATTGACTGTATATTTAGAATGAGCTTTCAAGAAGAGAGAGATAGAACGGCGTTAAGGGATTTCAGCCCAGAATATGACACATGAAGGACGCTGGTGAAGGGCACCGATGCTCTGTCAAAATGGCTCCTTAGAATAGTTTGTATTCTGGCTGCTGGCTTATGAAAAGACATGCCCATAGTGTTTCATAAAGCTCAAATGATACTTGTCATCTGCATGTGCAAGAGGCTTCTCATGATGTAAATTTCTGCTGTCTGCTGTCCTGTCATTGTCTGTTTGATCTCAACTACCCTCTAAAATAATATGTGCAACATCTCATCATGCCAATTCTGTATTGTCTGCCCCGTCTGAAATGGTGCAGAGCCATTTCTGGTCTCTAGAAGAAGCTGTTGCGGCAAAAATCTCTCTGTGGTCGAGTGAGAAAGAAACGTTATTTACAATGAAACACTTTTCCTCTCTTTCTAGTGGCTGTTGAAAGCTACAACCATATGAACAATGGCTCAGTGCCGGGTATTTTTCGTCTTCCCAGTGGTCAGAAATCTGTGAATGTGCCTTTGTGGTTCTTTTACTAAATGCAAGTGAACTGCCAGTTTGTCTTTAAGTGTGTATTCGTTCGTGTTGCTTTGGGTTTTAATTACTTTTCTTACTTCACTCAGTCAACGTCCTGGTAAATTGATGTGGGTGTGATGCATCGTTATGAAAAGCCCCGGTATATTTTGCATGAATATTGGGAAATAATGCATTGCCCATAATGTGCTGTCCTCCTTTGACAAATGGTCATTTGACACTGAAATGTTGATACAGGATTCCAAGTCTCAGTTAATGAGAGGAAAGCTCCGAAAGAAGAAGTGTGGTTTAATGCCAGACAGTGACTGGCTGAAGCCAAGCTGAAAATATAAAGAAAAAAGGAAGTGGGTGCAAAAGAAGACAGTGGACAGACAGGGAGCGATTCAGACTTGAGGCCACAGCAGATAATGATGGTGAGAGAGCAAGAGACAGAGAAATTAGGCATGAAAGCACCACTAAGGGAAAAGGAGGCTTTCACCTCAAGGCCCATTCAAAGAGACAAAGAGTAGTCAGGCTATGCGGGCGATCTTTACATCCATAATCACAGCAGTCTAGTAGAGCCTAATGCGTTATGACGGCTGTGCTGGTTCTGAGAGAGTGGTGGGTGGATGTGGGTCGTGGTGAGCCACAGGAATAATGGCTTCAGTTAATCTGCTGTACAGGACATTCAGTCTCAAGGGATGCCATGTCAAGTGGCGTAGCTGGATCGATAGTATCCGTAACACTGAGCCTTCTCCTACCACCTCATGTTCAAACCTCCCACCAACAGTTCACCGCATCCTCACCTTGCTGTCTTCTCGTTTTTGATGTCGCTTTTGATCTCTTGAGTGTTGAACAACTAAAGGCAAAAGGATGATTGAGGCGAGACAACATTTTCTTTACTTGAGCTGACGGAGCGGCTAAAAATAGCTGCTTTCATCAAGGTGAAGGATTGGTTTTAGGCGATGTGCGGGAGCCTGTCTGTGGCCTGCTGTCCTCTTAGCCAAGATGCTGGAGTGCTTTCAAGTTGCGGTGTAGGGGTCGAACATGCAGTGTCATCATGCTACTCTCTCACAGCGATCACCAGCAGTGTGTCTGTCAGTGCCTGAGACTAAAAGCTGGAGCAGCAGCAGCTCTTCTCCGAGGCAGCCAAATCCCGTAGGCCAGATGAGGTTCTGTGATTCCTGAGGCAGCACTTTGCCCTGGCCTCCCTTCCCTCCGCTCACATCCACCCTCGTCTCTCCTCCCACATCACTCGCCACTCACTCTGCAACCTGTGCGCTGACAGACAGTTGTCTGGCCTCGCTCTGACATTCGGTGTACACAGTGCCAAGCCCTCCGACACAGGGGCTGTCAATCAAATGACACTAGCGAGGCACTCTCAGATGTGTTTGGACAAGAGGATGAGGATTTCAACTGTGCAGATTGCTATTTACTGTGCCACTAGGGGAGAGGATTGGGCATTCTCTCCCCAGCCCTGTGGCTCTGCCGTTTGGCCTCTGGATGGAGCCTCCGGCCTCTCACACACTGACGCTGTGTGAGTGTGGTAGTGGGCTGATTTCTCTGTGACAGAGACAGATAAAGGAGACAGACTTTGATAATGTGAAAAAAGGAAATACTTCCTTTCCCCTTCTGTTTGTCCTGGGAGACTGATAAGATGGATGCAATAAGCTGTGCAGGCTGTTAGTCAGGAGCTCAACAGTTCTCTTTGGAAAATTTCAACTGTAGATTTCATTGTAATTTATGTATGTATGAAATATATATTTATGTACATGTTTATCTGTTTACTTGTTGAAAAGCGTAGTTTAACAAAAAGATCCAAAATTAGCTGCAGATTCTTCGTTGAGTATCTTTGCAAATCTTCTGCACCTTCATTTATGTATGTATGAATTTATTTATTTATTTATTTTCCACAACAACAAATCAACCATTAGGACAAACAAAGAAACAAATTGTGCAGGTGAGATCAGAAAACCCTGTGGGGCTTATAAAATTAATCTCATCTCATTACAGCATTATCTTAAAGAATGACAATAGGAATAAAACAATAATATACAAAGTACAAGAATATATAGAGAATACAAGAAAAAGTATGTGTAAGTGTGTGTAAGGGTGGGAGAGTGTATGTATGAGAAATATTTATATTTGTTGAATCAAGTATGTCCTAAGCCTAAATTTAAACTGACTAATTGAGGTAGACTGAGATGCGATTTGAATGTAACTGTTCCATTGATAATATTGTAATATTTTCAGACATCAGATTTTTTTATTCCCATCTTCTGTTGAATTGAATTTGAGGAACACCACATTTTTCACTAAATCTTGATGTTTTTCAGATCAAAATATGATTCAATGATGAAAAAAAATAATAATTGCAGTCCTACATCCCTAATAGATTAATTGCTATCTGAGTTTTTCTAATATGTCCTTCAAGTGTCTTTGTTTAGCAGTGTGACTGTGATATTAACATGGAAAAATCTGAAATACAATCAAATAAAGCATTTGCTCAAAGTCAGCAGAGGGTATATGCATTATTGAATATCCACTAAAAGGGTTTTACAGTCTAAATAGCTGTTGATTTTCAAAATAGCTGTTACATTTCACAGAAAAATGACACAGCTCAAGTGATAATTTTCAAAGATGCTAACTCGCTGACTCTCTCCACACTCTGAAGTGATGTTAGCAATCACAGCTTAAGACTCGCTCAACCCTTTGATAATCAGTGGAGCCTTTCACTCATAAATGTCACCATTAGTGTGCTGTGCTGCACACATCACATACTGTCATCATCACAGTCCAAATCAGATATTTGCTATTTATTTCACTTTTCAAAAATATTTTCCCTTTTTTTCTACACTGCAAAAAATGATTTCTAAGAAAGTGAAAAAAAAAAAAAAGCCTTATTTTTAGAACAATTGTCTTATTTTTCATCTAAGTAGAAAAAAAGCTTGCCAAGAAATTTTTACATAAGAAAAATATTGTTATTTAAATATATATACAACTTTTTTTTAAATAAGATTTTCCAGCTAATATCAAGCCGCATTTTACTACTAACAAGGTATGGCAATATTTTGCAAATTATCTCAGCAAAGGATCCAGATTTTTTTCCCTGCACAACTTCTCAATTTAAAAATATTAAGAAATGACAGCAACTAACTAATTTTTTTAACCATTTATTGTTATTTACAGGCTTAAAACATGACAAAAATGATAACACAGTTTAACATGACACTTGACTAATTTGAAAAATGACTGAAAAATTCTTACGGTCAGTAGGAATCTTGTAGAGACATGAAACCAAAGCCCAGTTTTTTTTGTCTCATTCACTCCCATGTTAAGTTTCTGCCACTAACATGTTTGACAAACTCCACATTCCCACAGTCACTGCATATTCAGTTCTGACTTTTTTCCCCACATATTATACATCCATACATTCACAAGACTCCGCAAGTCTCACCTGCAAGAATTTTGGAGATAGGATGTACGGTTATGGATTAATATCAGTTTGTTTGAGAGGTGGTTCCTTAGTCACTGTAACATGGACACCCATATCACCTCAACAAGGAGGAGCTAATTGGTCACATGACCCCACAGTAGGTGTTTAGCTCAGTAGGTAATGCATCGGACTTCAATGTGGAAGACCTGGAATTGATTTCCCAGTTGAAGCGGGCATTTCAGCTCAATCAAATGCTTATTTAAGAATTTTTTTTTTTAAACTTTTTTCTTATATCTGGCTCAGAGACTAAAATTCCTCATTTAAAGTAATTCTGTCTGAAATGAGCGTGATTTTTTTTCTCGTACTAAGCACTGTTTGCTAAAATTCTAGCATTTTTGTCTAGTTTTAAGGCACGCTATGGTTTTTTAGTTGATAGACTTTTTTGCTTGTTTTAAGAATTCTAGCCAAGAATTTTTTTTTAACCCCACTGGCAGATTTTTTTGCTCAGTATAAGCCAATTTGACCAGATTTACAATTTTTAAGCTTATTTGTAAAAGGGCATTTTTTGCAGTGTAGTTTCAGTCTGTTTTCAGAATGTTTGTTTTGTGTTAAGTGGTCCATCAGTAGTAGTAGTGTACTGGGATTCTTTTTGTGTATTTCCGTGCATTTAGCATTTAACAGAACGCTCAGTTAAGACTTGTGATGATTAGTCCTTTTTGCGTCTCTTTGAGGAATTGCTTTATTTTGGTTCAACTTTTAATATTCAACCAGGTATAAATTTAATGCAAAACATTGGGCCATGGCTGTAATTAAATCTGTTCTGCTAATGATCCAATTAAATTGAAAGGAGTTAAAGAAAGGCTATGCTACTTTAATTAAGTCATGTCAGCGGTGAGTAAAACACTGGCAATACTTCTGCTGGCTTCACTGTTGACTAACTGGCTAACTCAGACTGGAGAAGTTTTGCTCTGGCCTCCGGTTTGAATGGTGTTCTTGTGTGATAGCACACACCAGCTTTGCACTTCCTTCCGCACAGCTTGAGGCCGTCTGCTTCCGTGCTCTTTTGACTAATCCTATAGACGCTCAACACATTAATCCACGTTTTTTTTAACCATCTTCTTTTTTGCACCGTGAAAGCTCTGTTATGGCTTACCCCTTCACCCGAAGGGAAAGAGGAAGAAGAAAAAACAAACACAGCAACAACACAGCATGATATAAGTGGAGCAATAGGTCACTTTAAGACTATTATGGGTAAATACATCAGGGAGTGTTAAATATTGAATGTCCCTTCCATCTAATTGGCCTATTTTTATTATTTCATTGTTGACCCCAGAGGGGAGCAGGCACAAATGTGATTTTGAACCCGCCTCTTTGAAATATTTATTAACTGCGTTTGCTGAGGGCAAATTACACCAAGGGTTATTAAACTATAGGTTTTACACACAGTGGCTTATAGGTCAATCAAATTATTCTCTTAACACTTTTTCAGACATAATTTTATGTCATCAAGCAGCTCATTTGGAAGCTCATAGTCATCAGGTTGTTCCATTTTAGTGCCATAGGATCTGAACTTAGCCAAGACCCACAAAATCATCTCCATTAGGTTGTTTGGCAGAGTGCTGGTCAATAACCCAGGGGGTGCTGGGAGGCTGGGCTGTCTGAGTTGTCTTCACTAGGGCCTGGATCTACATGGCCTTCGGTCCTCTATCTCCAGTGGGGTGATGGGAATTAAGATCTGGCAGCCCCGGCTGGGTCAAGGTGGCTTCCTGCTGTCTGAGATGTACAGGGATGCCCGGCTCGATGCCAGCCACGTCACCCCTGCCAGTTTAACACTACCATCTGCCCCTGCTCCTCCTTTTGCTCAGCCAGCCTCGTCAAAACAAGTCAAGATGGCAGCCCCAGGTGGCTGTGTATGACAGCTACGGCAGAGGGGATGCTGGGAGATGCTGAGAGCTGCTGTGCAGCAGTGGCAATCATCCAGGCAGACCCAGGCTGCTGTTACCGAATAACCACCTCAACACCTTCTCAGCTGGGAGACAGCTACAGGAGCAAAGTAGCAACCTGGTGGCCCTGTCAGCCCCCACCCGCCACCTCCCTCCACCACACAGACCCCTGGTTGGGGATTACAAGTTAGCTTTGGATCAGCTTAGACGACTGGCAGACTGCCCACGCTGCAACATGGGAGACACAGCAGTTTGATTTTTAAGCTTCCATTTGTCTGTAACTCTGTTTCTGTTTCCTTATGTTTAAACATAAGTTCTTGGTGGGAAAAAAATTTAAAAAGTGGTCACCAGTCTTCAGTCAGCACTTCCCAAACTAGAAAAAGTAGCTTTTTTTTGTATTTGGAAAGTTTGCAAATCCTGACAAACTAAAAAGAATGTATATAATACATTTCATTTGCATAGTACTTTTCAAGATACTCAAAAATGCTTTACATGAGTTAAAACAAGTTGGAACAGAAAAGAACATATAACATTCATCAGAGTAAAGAATACATAAAACATGTACAATGGAGTCACCAGTCACACATGTAGCACACACTAACGGTAACACACATCAGCTTAAAAGCAATTCTAAAAAGGTGAATTTTGAGTAGATAGTTGAGTAATGGCATTAGTAAAATATTTTTCACAACCAAACTGAATGATACGTCTGACCAATGTATTGAACTGGTCAACTGAAGAGGTAAGTTATGCAGTTTAATAGTTATATAGTATACTCAACAACTGAAAGTGTTTCACAATCCATAATAACTAGTCAGAGAACATTATATTTCTGATGTCACATCTACACTCACTCAGCTGTTTGCTTTCATTCACTGAACAGTTTACCATAATGGAAATTAATAGTTCATAGTATGATGCGATCACTCTTGCCTCAGTAAATTGATATATTTTATTTGCAATCTGGCATTCTGCTCCACGCTTTTGAGTGCACAGCCCCCCTTTAAGATTGAGAAAACAACATGCCTTTGTAAATATGAATGATAAAAAGGAAACATAACAAATAAGGATGAGGTGCAAAAATAAGCATTTACCAAAGCAGACTGGATCAGTGGTTAGAGTCATGCTCAATTACTTGTGATATAAATTCTGGAAAAGTAGCAAGAGGATGAAACTGCCTCTTCATCCATAGTGGGTTTAGGTTTAACAGAATCAAATACATACTTAATGTTGTAATGTTAATACTGGTGTTACTCTTTATGGTCCAGTTTCACATCTTGTCCTCTGCATTTTGTTCATCATCTGCCATTATTGTTTGAGCTGTTTGCAGAAGGATCTGCTGAGTCATTTTTGATGAAATGGTAAAGCATTTATATGAGATGTCAGAGTATTTCTGAAGAGATAATAACAGTTAACAGGTAACATGAAGTAACACACAAAATAAGCTCTCCAAAATGTTTCTAAATGTCACTCTGTCTCAGATGTAAAACTAAAAAGTTGAACAGCTGCCCCAAAATGCTGAATTTCCACAAAGTAGATGTCATTACTGTCATTTCCTTTCTTCTCACGTCCCTCTGTTATCTGCCCTTCTTTTCTCCTGTTGTGCTCAGGTGGAGTTTAGACCCTGTACAACTGAGCTGATTATCTCAACTTCCTTACTTTAAGCGATTACTCATTACTGGAAACGCTGGGGATAGGCCACTTGGCCACATCCACCTTGGTGTGTGATGCATGGCAAGGTGATGGTGTTATTGTTGCCGGAGTTTAGTGTGATGAAAGGATAAATGGATCCTCGTGGCTAATGGCAGGGAGGCGGCCCAACGTGCAGCCCACTGAGCAGAGCCAGCTGTAACCGAGCTGGGAGGAATCTCCCCGGCTGGGCGGCAGAGCTGTTTTTCATGTTCTGAATGTCGCTCTGCTCATTTCTGCTGGCGAGAACGAAAATGATTTGGATGTCACCTGCTAGGGTTATGTTTTTGAAACACGAGGTCCATCCACCTGAATTTATCATTGTCATTCAGCTCACAGCCCTGGTGCTCGCTCCCTCTGCAGAGGCTTCTGGCTGCGCACATGTTAGACACGGGTTGAGCCGACAAACAGCTGCTGCTCCCTAAACCTTTACTGACCATTAACAACATTAAGAATTATGTTTTTTTCAAAAATGAATCTGAATAAATGCCCTCACTTCTTTGAGGAGGCACTTGACGTTTGTATTGCATAGTATAATGCGTAATATTATTTTCACCATGTGCTGCAGAAGGTCTTTAAAAACCTCTTATTTGTATTTCTTTTGGCAACAGGCAGGCTGTAATTTAACTAGAATGCCAAGTTATTTCCACCACTTTAATCTGCTCTTATTATGCTTTTATGAGCAATTCCCAGCATTATTGTGGGAGTTGGTCAAGTAATTACTTCCAATTGACTGCCTCTGGAATATTATTCATTTTGATGCAGTTCCTTGGTGAATTTTAGAAAATGTCTCCTGTTGGATTAATATGATTATTACGTTTAAATAGAATTCTAGAAATATTGTCCCACTTGAAATAATTTACATTATAGCTCATTTTCCTGTCTTTCTTTTGCCTCTGGCGGTGATTTAATTTCGAATCATTTGATTAATAGCCCATTATTTTGCCATTTTCATTTGTCACTCATTTCATGCATGGGTGACCTTTGACCCCAGTCCTTGAATTCTTGACCTCAGCTTCCCCCATACATCTCAGTGTTCTGTATGTAGGTGTCAAGGTGTAGTTGGCAAGCTATCACTTCAAGATAACAACACATTATGTAAAGATGCTTAGGCAGTAAATCTTCATTCCCCACATCCTTACCTGCATTTCCATAAATTTGCATTGTTGTTGTGTTAGTAAGTGGGGCATTGGAAAGTTGAGTGTCCTTGAGGGCAATGTTTTTGAGCTGTCAAGGAGAAACTGCTGTTCAGATTCAATTCATTTTTTCTTCTTTTTCTCTTTTAATGAAAGAGGAAGACAGGCCTCATTTTATGCATCAGATTGTTAAAATACTTGAAGGCGCTAAAACACACTCACTTGACACCGTGGGTCGCTGTTTTCCTAACTGTCTAGCTCTTGCATGTTATATACCGTTAACAAGCTGTTTGGACATCCTATATAGTGTGCACTGAACAGATGCTTTCACTAGACACAAATAAGCTTTCTAGCTTCACCGGGAACACTCTAATATAGAAAGTCTTGTGAGTGCTTTGAATAAAAAGAGTTACAGTGACAAGAAAATGTGAACCATACCCTTTATATGTGGAGCATTTTATTTATGTTATGCTTGTATCGTGTATCTGTCTGTCAGGCAATACATAATACCAGGGAAATGTTTTTATCATATGTAATTTAATAAAGAACAATGTATTTCAGCATTAGCCATTGGTTTTCTGGTTTCCACAGTAACCAGTCCATGCAGAGTATGTTCAGATGGTCACTGTGAGGCAAAGCTACACTAAAGCCATAGAAGTAAGGCTTCCTTGAAATAAATGAAAGCTTCTCCATTACTAGTGTTGGCACTATGCTCTGTTGGCAGTGCTATTCTACTGGTGCTGGCATCACATCCCCATAGAAACAGCTAAGCATGAGCATTAATAGTGAATGCATGCATCCATCTCCTCACAGTAGATTAAAATAACCATAAATAAAGTTGCTGCTAATTTATTGTTGATGTAAACAAATCTAAAATGAGCAGTAATCTCAAAAGCTTTGATATTCTTTTCCACATGGCAGAGAGCAGGAAAGGAAATAAAGCTCTTGGTGGATAAATCAATTAGATTCAGGGTCCAGGTAGAAAAGACACACTAAAAGAAAAATGAATAAATACAACACGAGAGGAAGGTGAAGAAAAAAACAAAACAACAACAAATTAAAAAAACCTGATAGTTGTACAGTATATTGCAGAGATGTGGAATCGTACTGTAGAACTAGGTATTATAGAAAATAAATGCGTGTAACATTACCTGCATTTGAGTCTGTTATTCATGTAGATAGGAGTCATGGTGTATTTATGAACCAAATGCATCATCCTCAAGACACAATATTTACATTATTTTAACAGGAGATCCAGGTTGTTCCTTCATCCTTGATGCATTTGTATTTAAGAGAGGATCATGCCAACAGTTTCCACAGTGCCACTTTTTTAATAAATGTGGCCCACTGTGCTTTTTTTCCTTTTTTTTTTTTAGTTTTCTGCGACACAATAAAACCTCTAAATCCATTTCCAGACCCCTCCCTGCAGCCCCTGATAGCAAAAGTAAACAAAATTTAATTCTGTCAAGCTATTCCTCCTGGAGAAGTGTACACGACTTTTAGCAGGACTGCAGTAAAAACCGAAATGTCTACAATAGTTCACCCTGCAGTCTCTGACAGGATTCCCCTGCTCCGTATCAAGATGATAAGCGCTTTGATTGCACAAGTCTTCGGTGCTCAAAAGGGTTGTGTCCATTTTCCTGCAGTTCCCATGGCTGTTGTTGTTATTGGTTGGAAGAAACAATCACTGTGGCAAAGACAGACACAAGACCTGGGTCTGTAGTTCAGTACAAATGTTTTAATTAACTGAAACAATGTTCAATCCATTCCTCGGGACACTGGAAGAAAAAAAAAAAATGGTGCAGCAGAAGCTCAGTGTTGCTCTCTGGTCAGACTGTCTGCTCCAAGCAGCGCTGGATTTGGATGCAGGTCTGAGTCACATGAATGCCTCGATTGCTTGTCTAAAACGTCCGGATTAGAACTAATACACATTCAGCTGGTCAGACTCACACTAAGGGATTTATAGAGCCCTGTTTTGGGAAAGGGTGCCAAAGACATGCAGCCATGCTCAGTTTCTAGACTATTGTTATCTGCAGGCTAAAAATAAAAAAAATCTCCAAGCCTTTTCGATCACATATGAGAGTACTTTTCCATAATGTCTTACAACGTATGAAACAAATATGGAATGTATTTACAAGAATCCCAGTCTGGTGCATTGCTTCTTTCTGGAAAGCGTCCCGAAAAGCCAGCATTTGAAGCTAAAAGTGTTTCTCACAGTCTTCCGAAGAAAAATACTCCCGGGTGTCTTTATTGGTGTTTTAATCAACTCTAACATTTTATCGATTTCAACAAGAGGCATTTCATAAAGCAGCAGGCCAGAACAGGTTGGCAGTGTGTACCTTCAGCTGAACAAGCGCTGAACTTTTCTCAGTGGGAAACGCCAACCAGCTCACTATTGGAAAACACCACAGCAGCTTCCTATTGTTTCCTTCCTCTCAGTAAGGATGACAGTATTCCACCGCATTATTCTTCCGAGGATCATATTTCATCTTCGTAATTAACAAACACAGTCAGAATTACCGCAGAAAAAGGTTGGGGACTACCTGTGGTAATGCTGCCGGGGCCAGCAGCAGTTTCCGTCTGTGTTTGTCTCATGAGATTGATGACAATTTTCACTACATTATTCAGTCTCCATTAACATCTCCATTCTTATCTGCAGGAATAAACAGAATTGTGGCTGAAAGGCTTCCGTCTCTGCGTCAAATGTTTGCTCACATGTAACCAGCAATTCAGGGAACAATACTGTGCATTAATTACACTGGCAAATGAAAACCTCTAATGATATTCTGCAGATATTCTAGCTTTCTTTACCATGATCCTGCATATAATCTGTTTAATGGCTTCTCACCTCCTCCATTTTCCTGATATTACCTCCCTTTTCATTCATCTTACTAAAGTCTCCCATCAACTAATGACAAAATAACCTCCAAAAATGCTGTTTAGAGATTAGAATCAGCCAAACAATGCCACTACTAATTTGTTGGTGTTATCCTGCTGATAGCGGGACTGATAAAAAAGATACTGCAAAAGCGGGATTAAGCCCTTATTAAAAGTAATCATTCCTAGTCATACACAGCTGCTAGTGGAATGAAAGTAACAAATATTTCAGGCTGTTATTAATGTTATGAGTTTTGGCTGGCTTTTGTTTGCTGAATAGTTATGGGACAGGAGATAAGTTCATCTATTTTCCAAAAATTAAATGACTCAGGTAGCAATTTTCCTCAGAGTGAATAGACTTATTAAAAGAAATGGTTTGCTAACAGGAAGGTTTCACTGAGCTTTGTGTGTGTGCTTTTTTTTTTTTTTTAACGCAACACATTATTTCACACTTCTCTGCACACGTCTACACCGCGTAGTTGCTCCTATACTCTGCAGAAACATTTAGGCTTGTTTAAGCAGCTAAGACTTATGCAGCTTGCTCAAGGGCACTTTGATAGAACCTCCTGTGTCGTCTAACCAGCTGATGTGGGTAGACTAGCAGTGAACAGGTGTAAAGACAGATGAGAGGAAATATGATGTGAGATTAGTACAATACCTGCACACAAATATATACCACAACCGGAGGATAGAGATTAAAGAACTGACTATTTTTATCCCTCTTACCCGGAGCCAACTGTACCTATGCACGATGCAGAAATGGGGCGAATAATATTCTCTAATATAATGAAGTAGTGGCTGTTTGAAGTTTCTTGGCTGAATTAAATTGAACGAATTCCATACGGTGCCTCAAACATAATTCATAGAACTCGCTTTCTCGCTTTGTATTCCATTGATTGTACTGAGGGAGGATTAGGAACATTTATTCTAATTCCTTATTCAATATTACTACATAGAAACTATCATGCTGGGTGCATCGTGATTTAAAATATACTCTGACACAGTTGAAGAGGAGTTTATCCTCATTGTGAATTGTTGCTAAACCAATCTGTTTTCTCTTTTGGATCCCTATTTTATGTAAATATTACTACCAGGAGTGCCTTTCATCTTCCTAAATATATACTTTTTTATGATTATTATTTTTTATTAAGTGATGCAGTACATAGCAAAACATGTGAAAGACATGACAACAAATAAGACAAAACAAAAACAGACACTAATTACATATTTATCATTATACATTGGTGTGTGTGTGTGTGTTTGAGAGAGAGAGAGAAATGAAAAAAGACAAAGGAATTGGTAACAGCAACAAATGATGATTAAAAAATCCTTATCATTAACAATAGTGATAATAGTTGTAATATATTAACAGAAATCCTAATAAACAAAAATAAATAACCAATCAAAAAAATAATAAAATAATAATAGCCAGATAAAAGGTATTGGTAGAAATTGATAATGTTGTGGACAAATATCAATGATCATTGGTTTTCAGGCAAATAGTTGAGTAAAAATAAATAAATAAATAAACAAGTGAAACTAGCATAGGCAGAGTGTTTGTTGGAGGCCTTTGAAAGAGAACTTTGGCCTGTATTTTCATGCTTTATAATCTGATACTTGTCATTTTTCTTTATATGCAAAACTGAGGGAGTTACAGGCAAAAAATGGGAAATCATGACCTTGAGTTCAACCTTTCAAGGTTGTCAAAAGTCAACAAAATTGGTACCAAATGAAAGATCATATCCGACTTCCTATAAGTCAATAATACAAAGTAAATCGATGTTCGTCTTAGTTTTCAAGATAGAAGCCGTTTCCTGAATATGAAAATTAGGCACTTTGAGCCTTGGTCACTTTAGATGCCAATAACTCATAATCTGTATATACACATGTGACAAATGTGGAAGGTAATAGATAGAAAATTGAATATCCAATAATTTGGCATTAGTTTGAAATCACTACAACAAACAGAAGGGAAATTCTGAACGATAAACAAATTTCAAATACATTACCATAGCAAGCTAGAATTGTGAAATTTTGCATATGAGAAGGGACTTGCACAAAAATATAGCATGTTAAATTTTGGTATGATGGGATGAATATTGGTGATATTACAGCCATTTGAAATTTCAGAAAACTGAGTTTACTGACCCCCTAATATGTACCCCGGGGCGCTAACGAGGACGTGACCCTTATGATGTCATGATGCATACCATCAGATACAGAATGGAAAAATGCACAATTTGGCTTTGGTTTGAAGTCGATATGATGACTTTGACAGAAGTCATTGCGAAAAATCCATTTTTGAACTTTGGCCTATATCTCAGCTGTACTTTGGCTTACTATTGGTAAAAACTAATCAGGTCAACAAGAGAATATGGACAATCATTTGGTCATGGTTTGATATCAATAATGCTTAAAATGTGACAGCTAGAGCACATACAGACAAACAGACAGACATACGAACTGACCAATATGCTCGCCCTCTGGCAAGCCATAAAAATGGAGGGGGGGGGGTTTAGGAAATCAATTTTAAAAAGTAGAGAATTGTGGAACAATTGAGGGGTAAAAAGCATATAAGGAGAGAAAAACAAAAGTTATGACTGTAGAAAATTAACAAAGGGGGGACCAGATGGAGAGGGGTTCTGTTGCGGACTTCCTAAATATATACTTAAAAGAATGGCCCAAAGGGAACAACCAGAATATTTACTGACATGATCCTCAGTTGTATTTTTTACTGACACACATTGTTACTGATGCTGCACCCTGTTGTTCAGTACATGCACTGAATTTCTAACTAGAGAGAAATAGGCGAAAGGACTTTTTTTTTTTGTGCAAATGAGTCTATTCTTAATTATGCCCTACTTATTTTCATTAATAAATCATTACCTCATTGATTTTAAGACATTTGGGTAATTACTGTAAACTAATGAGGCAGTCACTTAATAGTCTGACAGTCTCTACACTCATGATGTGTCCTCAGGTCAGGTTAGCCACAATCATCTGTTTTGTTTTGGGTTTTTTTTTATAATTTCATGGTCCAAACTAGGGAAAGAAAATTGTTTGCACAGATGGGTGTTCATGCAGACTGCAGAGGTGTTTTTAAACCAGTTAATGCAAGGCTGTGACGGTTACTTTGACAAAGCTTCTGTGTATTAACTTCAGTTTGTGAATACAGTGTTCATTAATTTAACTGCTTTAATTCTATAAATGTATTGATTTTGTATTTTGGGATTTTTATTTGCTGCATTGATGGAAAAAATAACAATAAAACTTTGAAATAGACCTTAAAATGGTCAATGTGAGTCACTGCAACAGCTTTACAGTCGACCCAGTATATACCCTGCAGAGGCTGACATTACTGGTGTGATATATTACATTAGCCTACACTCCATATCCTGAACCATGGTGAAATGCAAATCTAAAAAGCAGTATGATGTGCTTACAGCTCTGCATACAAGTCATGTTGAGTGGTGGGTGGACATTTTGGGTTTGAATACTGTATCTCAAACAACCACAACCATAACCAAAAAAGGAATTGGCCATTTTTTGGATGGTTATATAACTGATTTGGCAGAAAGAAACATTTTTTCTCTTTGATGCAGCCCTTAAAAAATCCAGGCAGATATAATATTTGTACCATGAAAAATCATCCCATGCATAACAATACATGATCTTATGTTGAATTTACTGTGTGCGTTGTGCATATACTGTATGTATATATTGGAGTGTCAAACATGAGCAAAGTCAACACGTCTAAAAACATCAATGTATAAAGATACTGGAGTCATAAAGCAGCAGAGATTGAGCGAGATTTTGCACTAGTGCTTTATTGTGTGTCTGTGACAATGAAATGATTTTTTTTCATAACTTAAAAATGTAGCTTCTTGGTGATAGTGAAAAAAGAATGGAAAAGTTGGAAAGCAGAGTGGTCAAGGCCATTAAAAAAATAAATAAGGGTGTTTTAGAGCGTTGAATGATTGGTGTTGCTAGTTGAAATGCAGAAGCCCTGTCACATTGAGTGAACACACGACAGCAACACAATTTTTTTTTCTTTTCATTTTTTAAGGTCACACATACAGCCCACACCTACTCAGATATTTCTATGTATTTTCACCTTCAACATATAAACACAGTTTTGTGTCATTGAAAACAAACCTTTTGGAAAACTTCTTTTAGGGTAAAGATAAAAGGTTAAAGCAGTGGTTCTCAACCTTTTTTGGCTCAAGACCCCATTTTAACATCACAAATTTCTGGCGACCCCAGACATTCAAAACAGAGACATGTTTTTTGCTAAAATTAATTTGTTTTTGATCATGTAATAGAGTGCTATACTATGTTGCAATTAAACGTTAATTTTAGATGACATTTAGTCTATATAATGTATATTATTATGGATGGAGGTAGAAAAGCCAGGTGTAGATTACTGCACAAAGTGAGAATTTTATTTTCTTTGGTCAGGAAAATACATGTTACCACATAATGGGGACACCAAAATGTAATGCAGATTAATATGGATAGACCCATTTACAAGGCTGCAAATTAATACTGAACAAACAATAACTCAAAAATATGAATTATGAAAGAGCTGCAGCATCTGAAACCGACCACAATGAACGTTTGAAAGATAAACAGTACCACAGTGCTTAGGTTTCAGCTTCAGAGTTTGTCATGTCTTTTATGTATTATGATCGTCTCTCAACTCACCATATTTTTTATTGGTAACTTTTTTTTTTGTTGTTGTTGTTTTTTTTAACCAATTACTAGAAATTTCAGGCGACCCCATTTAAATTCCAGGTGACCTCACATGGGGTAGCGACCCCAAGGTTGAAAAACACTGGGTTAAAAGTTAAAGATTAAAGTTACTTTGGTTTATTATCTCTGTAGGGAAATTCTGTGTCTGTATTTTACGCATTCCTAATACATACACACCTACCTAGCATTAGCATAAACACATAGCACACTAACCCCAGATCTACAGCACTGCGGTCAGGGGCACTAACATGAGAGTTAACCTATATGTATGTAGATATTAAATAACTGCAGTTTTTAAGTGAAGAGAGAAAGTAGTGTTTGGTTTGCAACATCACTATTTGCATCATTATTTCATTGATGTGTTGTCGTACTGTGTGATTTGGCTTTGGGGCAGAGTTGGATTGTTATGATCTTGGCAGCAGGATTTTGTGAGAATAAAAGAGGAAAAAAGTCAAAACACATGTATATGTGTGGACTATAGGTATACAATAATCAGTATTATGTGAAATCGACAGTGAGGGGAAAAAAGTAAACTAATTGTAAGACATCGTACATATGCATTTTCAGCCTTTGACTGAGGCCTTGCAGGTCAGGTTGGATATGCATATAAACATATACATGTGGTTCTCTATTACTATGTGCACTGAAGCAGGATTCATGCAGTGGATTTGAGCTATAGAGAGTCACAGTGCACTGAACCAGTAGACCATGAGCTGCGTAGTTGCAGTGAGTGGAATGAAAGGCATGAAATAAGTTTTGAGCATTATCAGGCTGAGACATGCAGAGGTTCCAGAGGCTGGAGTGGTATAGATGCACGGCAGCTGTACTACTGGAGCAGGAACTTTACATTTGTTACTGTCGAGTAAGTTCTTATACTGACCTCACTGATTAAGGACAGTTTTGAGGTTGCAGTTAGTTCAGCATCAACAAATGAGGGGAAGTATTTATTTCGGGAATACCTTTGGTGATAAACAGTGCTGGCTTTGATGTGTTAGTCACTGGATCAACATAATGAGCACAGATGTGGAATTAAAATGCATTTAACTTTAGGCCCAAATGCACTTGTGCTTTATCAGCCGCAGATATGAAATGATCTGTATTATCCAAAACCTATGAAATTACATCATGTTTCTAATTTGTGCATAGATATAACTTGTATATATTATTAAGGTATCTTTTTTTTTTTTTTTTCATAAACTGCACACGCCTGCCATATGTAAAAAAACAAACAAACATCAACAACAAAAAAAATACCCTACTCCAAAATGTCAAATTCTCAAGGCTGAAGAAAAACAACTTCATCTTAAGATTGACACCTATGATATTTTAAAGTTTGACATCATATTGTGAAAGGTGTTTTTGGAGTGCACCGTCATCAACATTACCTAACATAAAGGCTTTTGAGATATTTGTAAAAATGAAATTGCTTTATAACTTGCAGTGAAATGAACAAAAAAAAAAAAGAGAAAGCAATTTATGATCACTGCAGCAAATATTAACAGCTTCTCCTCGGTGTGACAGATGACGACTAGATTTAATGACAGCCATATTGCTGATCCGTTGCGACACCTCGCTCAGTGGCTGTCTGGTTCTCCCCTGCATGGTCCTGAATGTCAATCTGCAGAGCTCCCCCACACTCAGACAGTAGCTACCAGTGATGCTGCACTAATTAGCCAACCCTCTCGAGTAGCCAAGTCTTCCCAATGGCATCTGTGCCAAACAGAATTATTAAAGAAGCAGGGGGAGGAGTCGCACCTCCTCTGCATAGGAGCAAACACCCAGGTTCAGTTTAGCATTCACATCATCGCCCCCTGGCTGGGGAGCTAACGCTGCCATCAATATTAACACCTAGATACATCCGTCTGTGTAAGGAGTATTTTTTACCCCAACCCAATGAAAATTTCATGCGATCTCACAGTTATAATTCCTTATTCAAATGAGTACTGGTGTGAAAAGCAGAGATGATTTGTGGCTGCTGATGCTCTGCCTGTTTTACAGTTTAGTCAAATGTATTTGTGTGGTCTGTGTGTGTGTGTGTGTGTGTGTGTGTGTGTGTGTGTGTGTGTGTGTGTGTGTGTGTGTGTGTTCAGTAGATGAGAGAATACTGTATGTCCTTCCAAGCCTGGAAACAGAGCCGCCTATGTGGCTTACGAAATTGATTAATTTTCTACACTGCTAATTTTTTAATTTAATAATCATTGCCCCTCCTCTCCACAGCTCTTGGCACTCCTCACCTCCTGTCTTTTGGCATTTCATTGGCTTTGATGGCTTATTTGTTGATTTGTTTATATATTTATTAATTCATTTACCCCCACCCACACACACACACACACCCCAATCCAATTTTAGCTGACATTTCTTGTCGAGATGCGAAGGATGACCTTTGAAAACAGAACACTTCCTGCCAGAGATGTGAAGGAGGTCTCACTCTCTGCCCAGACAAAAAACTCCTCTCCTCTCCTCTCCTCTCCTCTCCTCTCCTCTCCTCTCCTCTCCTCTCCTCTCCTCTCCTCTCCTCTCCTCTCCTCTCCATATTCATCAGTTTTACCATCAATAAAAAATACTGAACATACTACTTACTATTGAGAGCTGTTCAGGGTTTGCTCCAATGGTCAGAAACCTTCAGGGCTCCTTTAAAATAAGGAATGGTTTAATTTTCATTTCTCTCTGTCTAATTCATCATGTAACACTCTGTCAAGACTTTGTTAAAAGATATAAGGTTTCATATTAAGACATGAGTGTCACGTAATTGCTTATTTTACTGAGATCTGTGGTGTAATGTGTGCATATTTGTAAGTCTTTGGTTTAAATTGCGTATATTTTTAGGTTTGTCATTTGACGTGTGTCTATTTAGAGATCTATAGTTAAATGTGCAGCTATTTTCAGGTCTGTGATTTGATGTAAGCGTTGAGCCGTGCTCTATATCGCATAACGAGCTGCTGTTTACTCGCCCACCTTTTCTATCTCTTGCTCTCTCGCTGTAATGTATTCTCTCAGCGTATAATACAGTCCCTTTGGGACAACAGGTTTTCTTTGGGAGGTGGAATTTCATGCAGGATTCCTACATGTTTTCACACACATGCCTGGTATTAACAGAATCTGTATTCATACCAGCGCACACGCATTTCAAGGTGACAGCATTTTAATGTGTGTGTGTGTGTATGTGTGTGTGTGTGTGTGTGTGTGTGTGAGTCACTTTATGTAAATATATCATTTCATTGTGTGTCTGTATTATTGTGTGTTCCTGTGTGTCTGAAAATGCATGAGTGACACTGGTGTAATATCACAGGAAGTGAGAAAGACCTGCAGCATCCTTACCTGCCTGTTGCCATGGTGACACCTCTGGTTACAGGATCTCTTCTACAAATTAACCTACTATGGCGAGTGTGTGCATATGAACATGTCCATATATGTATAGATTTATCATAAGCCATGTATGCAAATTGACACCTATTTGTTTTTGTACTGTCACAGTATTCATACATATTTATATAAAAACAATGGTATACTCTGTTCTACATCTACATCCTTACAATACCAAATAACTAAAAGCTGTGAGTATGGAAAATGCAAATTCAAAAAGAGAGAAGTAATAAAACATATTTTGACTTGTATTTTCATTGTAGAAAGTATGAATACAACATATATCATGCTTTGTCCGGTCACTGTTATTTCATTTGTAACGTCCAAGCATAGTTCAACGAGACAATGCAAAACAATGTTGTACAAACATTACAAAGGCGTGGCTGAGGAGAAAGAGGGTGTGGGTGCTGGACCGGCCTTATGCCCTCCAGACTTGCCCCCAATGGAAAATAGAGGAGTAGCATATCAACTGAAACACAAAACACAACCACAAAAACCCCACACTGTTGCACAATTTAAACCTTGTTTGCAAGAAGAATGGGAGAATGTAATACCTGAAAAGCCTCCTTACTTGGTGTGTTGTGAAAATCAATGGCAACATTACAAAGTAGTAATTGCTTTAGTGTCCAATTTTGGTTCTTTTGAAAAACCAAAACACTTCATGAGGTGAAATGTCAAATAATTCCCAGTTGTATTGTTTTCAGTGTAATACAGGTCAAAGACGATTTATTACACTTTTAATTTTAATGTAAAATACCATTTCAGCTTTTTCTGATTTGGGTTTTACATCCAGTCCTCTCTACTATTCTGTATCATGTGTATTTCAGCGAGCATTTCTAAATAGTTTATTCCTTTGTGCCCCTGTGAGCAGTGATATCAGCCTGTGTATTACAACAGTAAGGTTCAAACAGTGCATTATTAAAGTGTAAAGTAAAACTGCACACATGCACCTGACAGAAAACAAATAACCAGATAAGATGCTGCTCTTTCACTTGTACTTTCATCCTGTAATTCAGCAGGTTGATGCTGCACGGGCTGGGATAATGGTATTTGACTGTGTTCCTCATGACAAACACTGTGTTAAGCCCTCAGTGATGTATTTCTCAAAAGACTGATGTCTGATGTTCATATTTAAACTAATTCAAGGTTCTGGTCAGATCACTTGTAAGTCTCTGGCAATCTACTATTGAATTTAGTGGCTTCCTAAGCCTGAGGGGTTCCTTAAGTCCATTGAATTATTTGACTTGAAAGCGGTCAACTTTCTTTTATTGAGTTGGGTGAGCCCTGAAGCGCCACACAGCCTCGCCTGTTTCCTTTTCTTTGTCAATATTACTTTGTCCTATTTTCATCCATTAATGCAGACCTCTGTACCAATTTACCAAGCCTCTTTATTTTATTTTATTCCAAAGATAAGATTTTGATGGAGATAGAGGTTGTTTATTTTATTTTTTTTAATATAAAATACATTGTTGTCCCCCTGTTACATAGTGGTGTATTTGTATAATGGACAGGACACTATAAAGGACAAAAAAAGAATCTGATAAATGTATTTCATCACAGAGGATGAAAAAGACAAAAAAACAAAGTGACCTAGGCTACAGACAGACTTTCTAATTGAGTTTTTGAAACCAAACATAAAAACTAAAATGCTTCCAAAACAGTCTGGGCATAATATCAATCAAAGGACATAAAGTGATTTATGTTTAATAATTTAAATAATTCATTTATCTTTGTGTTTTTTTTTTCTCTTTACAGAAACTTGTCAAAGAACCCTCTCACCACTCTGTCATGGCAGCTCTTCCAGCACCTCCAACTCTCCGAGCTGTAAGTCTTCTTCCCTCGTCTGATCTCTCGTTGGCTTTTGTTTGTATTTTATTAGAGTAATTTATCATCGCTCTGTGTGCTCTATCTGCCTCAATACAAATTGTCTTCACTGCAAACCATTATAATTCCTGTCTTTGTTGTACAAAACCTCTAATTTGTCTGAGCCCATGTAAAAGACTGAACCTATAGGCAGTAGAGTGGGGGCTGTGATCTTATAAGTCATTTGTTGACTTAATTAACACACACAAAGGAAATGTAATGGCCTGGCAAGAGGAGAGAGTCTGACCCCATTTTCTTGTTTGTTATGAATATTTTAGCTATCATTGTGTTTGTGAGATGAGTTTGCTCTTTCACCACCAGGGAGAACATTGCTTTGTCGACCCGCTTGTAATTTACACATCATTACGCCCATCACCACTGTCCATCATTTGAACCTTCACTGTGCACGGGAGCGATCATGTGCCTTGTGGGTTATAAACCTGAGGTATGGCAGGATGCGATACAACACTATTTCAAGCAGGCCTCCTTATTGTGCTATTTTCAGAGGTAGAAGCAGGGCAGGTCCACAGAGAGCGTGGCACAATGTTGATCTGGGATAGTCCTGCTACTGTTACACTACAAGCAGCAGCGTGGAGGGAAAACCCTGCTTACCCTGCAACACTATAGTTTGCATTTCGTGCATTTAGCTTATGTGACATCCTGAGCAAATCTTACTCCCTTGCACATGCGGCATGCACTGATATTACAGTGTGCTTATTCTTATCCGTCCTGTGTAGGAAGCAGTTCACACACCAGACCCCATACCAGTACTACACAAGTGTCATCTCACTATGGGCTCTCATCAGAGGCAGATGGGGCTCTGAATCCCTCATTGTGCCTGTTATTGGGTTGTGAATTTCATTCTTCACTAAAATGTCAAACTTTTATATTTTTGTTGTCTTACCAGCTGTCCAATTGTGCTTTTGTTGAAACTGCTTTAGTAGTTAACTTCTCATCTTGCTGCTGCTGTATCTATCCTATCCAGTATACGATCCAGTATAACATATACATATATATTATAATATATTCAGAGGTGGATGAATGATTGAATTACTTAAACCAAGTAAAAATAACAATACCACAGGATAAAATTACTCTCAAACAAATAATGAGACTGATCTCATGAAATTGCAATGTATGCCATGCCAGTTCTTATGGCATTTGGCATGCTATACGTACGCATTTTTGTCCTTTCGTGTGTTATTAAACAGCATTTGATCACGCGTCAATTTATGCCAAGATCTCTGGTTCACATAACCCTAACCCCTAACCCAGTGCTTCCCAACCTTTTTTGGCTCGTGACCCCACTTTAACATCACAAATTTCTGGCGACCCCAGACATTCAAAACAGAAACATTTTTTTTGCTAAAATTAATTTGTTCTTGATCATGTAATAGTTTGCTATACTATGTTATAATTAAATTTTAGTCCACATTTGGTCTATATAATGTAAATAATTATGGAGAAAGGCAGAAAAGCCAGGTTGAGATTACTGCATAAAGTGAGAATTCTATTTTCTTTGAACAGTCAGTCCAGGCTGCAAATTAATACTGAAAAAACAATAACTCAAACTATGAATTATGAAAGAGCTGCAGCATCTTAAACCAGCCACAATGAACATTTGAAAGATAAACAGTACCACAGTGCTTCAGTTTCAGCTTCAGGGCTTATCATGTCTTTTACGGATTGTGATTGTCTCTCTCAACTCACCATATATTTTTTATTAGTAAGTTTTTATTTTTATCAATTTCTAGAAATTTCAGGCAACCCCATTTGAATTCCAGGTGACCCCATGTGGGGTCCCGACCCAAAGGTTGAACAACACTGCCCTAACCCTAACCCTAACCCTCAGTGTATGGTATTTGATGCGGCATGAACATACACGCGGAAAGCTTATAATGCATAAAGATAACACACTAATTAAAAGTGGTGTGTATATTTACGTAAGTCATGATATCACTTTGCAAATAATAGTCATTGCAAGTTGTGTTTTATTATAGTAATGTTATTAAAATGTCCTCTTGTGAGCCCATAATGAGGGACTTGACGGTTGGAGATGGTTTTGTGACTGAAGGGTCTCTGGTTCGATTCCCCAGACCAGTAGAGAAATTATTTGCTGATGTGCCCTTGGGAAAGGCATTTAACCTGACATGACAACCCACTACTCCTATTCTGCAGTTTAACCCATCACTAGCCTGTATGTTCAGGTAGTGATGGGTTAAATGTAGTGTGTCTGTGTTGTATGTCCACATGTATAATATACTGATAAATGGGTGCTTCTATGAAACTGGGTTCAGTTTGGTATCTGGCACTTTGCCAGCTTTTTAGACCCATTAATAAAAGAGAAATGTAGACATATCTCCCCCCAGGATGTACCTAATGATGCAAAAAAATTATACTCTTACTCTGATCCATCCCAAAATTAATGATTTTTTATTAAAATATCGGGGCCAAAAATAGGATACAATAGAAGTGGGACATGAAAAGCTACCTAGGTGTCAGTGCATTTGATCTGGAACACATGGATTGGAATGGTCTTATATACCGCTTTAAATAAAGACACTGTGTTAAATGTGTCAATCATGGTGGTTTTTCTAACCCAGACATGCAGGTTTTTCATGAATTGGCAGTCTCATTTGAGGTTTTGTGTGTAACCCATTGTGTCCACTTGTGTTACATGCAGAACCTGCCCATTTAAACACATGTAAATCTTGAATGATTTTGCGACAGCGGCCATTTTTGTGAAACACTCTGCCTTGCATAATTAGTTCAATTCCCAAACTGTACCTATGAGAGAATAAAGAAATATAAAAAAATGAATAAATAAATAGCAGCGTGTAATTTTTGTGTCCTTCTGACCGTGTTACAGGCGGATTTTTATGCATGCATGCATGCTTGCATATTTTTATATTATTATTTAAATATAATGTAAAATAATATAAATATATGTTTTATCTGAAAAATAGTTGCTCTTTAATTTCAGTAAGTATTTATTTTTAAAATAGACCCAAAGTGCTTCCAAACTTGCTTCATAACATTAGTCTACATCTGGTCTGAATATTTAGGTACCAGTTCGATAGAAGCACCCAAATAAAACATCTTCTTCCTCTGATGACTAAAAACTAAAACATAACTGAAGTGCAATGTGGTGCAGAAGTACTGATAATACTGTCTTCATATAAAGTATCTTAATGTTAAAAAGCAGAACCTCAGAAACATAAATACGGTACCCAAGTTAATGACCGTTTTCCATGTCATAGTGGATGTTTATTTCAGACTTCAGCAGGAGAGCATGACCAGGGCCATTTTAGCCCAAAGAGGTCCTTTAGTAGCATCATGGTGGAGCAGGTTAATGATTTTGCACTTCTAAACAGACTGCATACAACAAACTCAAATAAGTAGCGCAGGTCCCTCCCCATCACCAGCACAGCTCAAAGAGCACGATTTGCTCTGATGTGCAATCCTATTTGTTCTTAAGCAACCATTTTAGATGCGTACAAATGGTGTCTTTGTTGTTCTACATGAAAAGCAGGGCCAGGGTGATGCCAGTTGTTCCTAGTGAATGCTGATGAGGAGTGAGGGTTTATGTCTATTCCATTTGGTGTGTTTGGTTAAGAGGTGTCAGTTGGAGTGGCGTGGCGGCACAGACGTGGGCTGGGGCGTTATGCAAGAAGGAAGCCATGTGGAATCAGGCCTTGCTAATAGGAAATGAGTCATTCTATCATGGGCAGAGCCTGCGACGTGGCCCTGACATCATTACTGTTTTCACTCCTCATGTGCCTGCCCTTACCATATTAGCTTCCTACGTGCCAATCATTCAATCATGGCAAATGAAGCATGCTCACCAGGTGCTTATTGCTTTTAATTATTAGAATAAGGCACAATGCAGTATCAGTGGAATGCTCCCACCCGTGCAGCTGAACCATACTGATATTATGTAAATAGAGGAAGATCAAACCGGCTGAAATAATTTCCGTTTTATGTGACGAAAGGGGAGCACAGGCCTTTGCCATGACATTGTCGCTACACTGTGTTATCTCAGTCACTTTAGGCGGTGCCACTGTAATTGTATTTAATTTTTTTTTACAGTGAAAGAGAACCCATTTCAAAGCAACCACTCAATGACAGTGACCTGCATTGGATAAGCAATTAACAAGTAGTTTAAAGCCAGCAATTACATCATAGGACCTTCAAAAACAATAAATGACTACTGTTTTCAGTGATTTGAGATTCAGAATTGAAAATTAAATGTGAAAATGCCCGTTGGGTGTGCATTAGTGGTTATTATTAAAGATGCAGTGTGTAAGTTTTCAAAGGCTCTATTTGCACAGATGTGCATGTATGTCATTACATTTTCATCAATCACATGAAAATAATAAATTAGAGTTTCTGTAGTTTGAAATTAGTCATTTATATCTGCAGAGGGAGGAGGTCCTCTGCAATATTTCTACAGTAGTACAGAGCGATCCAAACACTGGCTTTAACGAAGGCTTTTTACATTTTCTTTCTTTTTTTTTGGGGGGGGGGGGGGTGAGGATATTTCAGCTGGTTGCAGTTTTCAATGTACCATGACATGCCATTAAATATCTCCACATGACACATTTAAGAGAAGATATGCATGCTAACCCCAATGTAAGACCAAGGCATTAATGTCATATGTCACAGGACCATTACCCCCCCTGAATATTGTCTCCTGTGTAGATAATGTTTTTAAGAAAAAAAAAAGTGGGAAATCAATAAAAGTGTAGTTCTATCAAAGATAACTAATTAGCTGTAAAATCTATCTATCTATCTATCTATCTATCTATCTATCTATCTATCTATCTATCTATCTATCTATCTATATGTTATATATATATATATATATATATATATATATATATATATATATATATATATATGTTATATACATATATATATATATATATATATATATATATATATATATATATATATATATATATATATATATATATATATATTGCGCTGGGCCTTTAATTCAGCTGCTTTAATGTTACAACCTCCTTGTGATCCTCACATACAGCAGGGTTACCCACTGGAGTATGTAGTCCACTACAGACTCATATGAAATGATTCACTTTGTGAAATCTTGCTTTTAATTACACAATTACCATCACAAATGAGATCGCAGTCATTCGCCTCTATATAATTAGACATCATTGGAAAGTGAAGAGGAAAAAGAAGCTTCTGTAACTCACTCAATGTACATTAAGTATGTTTTTATTCCTTATCAAATACTCCTTAATAAGCCGAGTAAAGTGTAACTGCAAAACAGTTGCTTTGTTTTGCAGGTTGGTTGCACAGATATTTCACACTCTTTGCAATATCTTAATATCAGTAACAATGGCTAATACTATCAGTGAAATCTCAATAATCTGAAGTCTTTTATGGCTACTGTGAAAAGGCTCTGTCACATTGAAGCTGTACAATGGAAGTCTGCTGTGTGCTGCCTCTGGATGAGACACAGATAATCGGCTCTGCCTCTTTGTCTGTGTGCCCTTTAGCCAAAGGACTGGAGCTGCTGCAGTGTGGTGCACAGCCCAGCCAATCACAGGCCTGAGAACAGAAGCAGGGTGAAGGGCTGGCTAAATGCTAAATCTGCTGCTATGGCTTCCAGGGTGATATTATTGGAGATTATTCGAAGCTGACTTAGCGGCAGTCACCGATACGACCGTCTTCGAGGAAGCTCACTCCGTCTGGTCTACAAAAAGAGGGAAATATTCTCCTCGTCTTTAGCAACTAAAGCAATCTGCCTGAGGCAACGTGCATCCCGTATCCCTTTATTCTGTTAGCACTTCTTTAATCCCAGTTCTCTGGGAAGCAGGGGCCGACACAAAGTCAAACATTTACGCCTCTCACTGCAAAATGGATTTTTTCTTTGAATATGGATGAAATAGGAATAGATCAAACCTGTAATCTTCTGATATGACTGCCAGTGGATTAGGATGAATTAAACATTACATTTCCGAACGGGTTATATGACAGGTAAATTACCAAATTTTAACCTTCATTTTATTAGAGCCAAATTGCACTCGGGGCAAACTCTTATTGAAATATATGACATTTACACTGAGTCTTAAAAAACATCAAAGACTGCCTTGCAAGAGTAAAAGAGAGTATTAAAATGTCTAATGTGGCAGAAAAGACTGGTTTGGGGCAAAAGTAGCCTAGACTTTTAAAAGGTCATCAGCCTGAATCCCAGAAATTGTGTGTGTGTGTGTGTGTGTGTGTGTGTGTGTGTGTGTGTGTGTGTGTGTGTGGGTGGGGGGGGGGTGGGGGGGCGCAGCTGCTTTTACTATAGATAGTTATGCTAATTATTTAAAAGAGCTGGAAGACATGGTGTTGAAAAACCATTCAATGATGAATGCTGACTTTAATGAATATGTCATCCTATTTTGCTACACAAAATATACTACACAAATTGACCACACATTCAACTAAACTAAACAACTTAACTTAAATCTACTTAACTGCCCATATAATGAGTGGACTTAGAATATGATGACCAGACTACAGTTTACTAGTGTAATTAGTCAGATTTGATTGATTTTGTGAGTGTGTTCTAATTATACTACTCCAATACTGCGAGAAAAGCAATAGCCAGGATTACATGCATGCAATAACTGACAACCAATAAACTCACTTAGTTGACAGAAATGATTTTATTATCCAGAGGAAATTTTGCTTGGCTGAGAAAAGCACAGCACATTGAATTACAGACTATGTATGTCTGTAGCTGTTTAATCAGCTGAAAGGGAAAGCTTTCAATCATGCAGCTAGCATCTGTGGATGACATTATGCTGAAGAATCAATAGACTTTTGAATGTTGAGCAGACTCAACCCAGTCATTTTATTTTAAAGATTATACCTGATGGGTGTAGTAACCATGTTGTTGTCATAATGTGACGCTACATAGCGCATTCAGATTTATTTAGAATTTGTAAGTAAGTGAAATTTATGAAACATGTTGCTGCTGCTGTTTCACGATAGGAAAAGTATTTGTAAATGGCCGCTTTTTGACAGCTGCAGTGTTCTAAATCATTTTGGATTTTGCCATCTGATGCTTTAAATGTGCAAAAAACAAATCTGTGAAATCCCTTCAGTACAAACATAGCCGAGCAGGCCAAAACACAATTCTCTGGATGCTGGGCAGCTCTTATACTTGGATGTGAAAGTGAAAAATAATTTTACCAAAGTGGTCAGCCTATCTGAAAAATTAAATTACCAGTATCATGAAGGACAGGTTTAATCATTAAAAAAAACAAAAAAAAAACCCACGTTGCAATAAAGTAATGTCCACAATCATAATAGAACACGTTAGTTAAGGATAGAATAAAAAATGATGTATGATGAACACTGTCAACTAAGTGATGGAAAAAGTTAGTTTAGCAGAAAGTTTAAGTTATTCAGATTTAGATTCAGATTCTTTATTAACCCACCCCCCAAAAAAGGAGGTAAGTGGTGTTGTTTTTGGTTTAGTTTCTTAGTTAGCAGCAAAACTATTGCTTGAATTCATACCAAATTGGGTTTATACATTGCCAGTGACCCAGAATACATGTCACTATATTTTTGGAAAGTTAGGTTAAAGTAAAAAAAAATTATGAATTTTTAAAATCTTTTATTTTTTCCCATTTACTTACAATGAACAAAATTTGACATGTCTATAAAAACATAATTTTTGTTTCAATTTACTTCAAACTTGGCACAAAAATAGAGGCAACTGATATGCTGACATCAGCACACACATAGACATGATGACATCAGCTGGATTGATGCTAAACTAAGCTACAACATGTGTGTGTGTGTGTGTGTGGGGGGGGGGGGGGGGGGTTGTTGTGCCTGGCACCACTTGTTTGTCATTTAAACATTTCCATCATAGATGTAATGTAAAAATGAAATGACAATGCATTGGCCTCTAAAAAAACACACAGATTAAACACTTATAGACATAATAAAATAGTCAATAAAAATACATAAAAATCCTTAAGTAAATAATACACATAATAAAACCTGTGATAAAAGTATAAAAAACGGTACTAACCTGATATTAAAAAGTATTACAATGAGTATAAGTCAGTCAATAAGTAATACTGTAAATACTTATTCAGTGTATTTAGCCATTGTGTGTTTAAGGAAACCACAGATAATTTAGTTTCAGTGTTTCTAAACTGAAAATACATTTCACCCACCATTTCATACATTAACCAACCCTTACTTATGTATGTCAGCATTATAGGGTTTTACTCTCTCAGAAGTCACATCTATATTTATTCAGCAGTTTTAAAGGTTTATATTCTGAATTTACACTTTGAGTTCAGAAAGTACACCACGATTTGGCTTCATTTAGAAAAAACATGTTAAAAATGACTCGCAAGTAGTAATATTTAAACCAGCCTAAAATCTTTTACTAACCATAACTTCTGATTTTTATCATTTAAGCCTAAAAACCTGCAAGAGTCTGGATGCCTATGCTGACAAAATCCTAATTTATGCCACATTCCATCTACAGAAGCTAAGTAAACTTATGGATCCCTCAGTGACAAATGTGTTTGCAGAAATGTACAGTGGAAACATTTTATTCTGGCGCCGGCTTGATATATCACTCAATCTTACTTTCTGCGAAATCATTATGAACAAACACGCAAAGTACCCCTCAAAACATCAGCACTTAAAAAAATCACCACCAAAACCATTTCAAGTGTCCTGGCTAAAATATTTGACTCTGAAGAATAAATTGCCTTAAGCTGCTGCTCACTTTGTCCATTTTTCCAAGACGGAGCTCTCCCTGACCTGACTCGGGTGTCCCCTCTCCTCTACATGATTGCAGTGCAGGTGGTGTTGTCGATAAGCCAAAGTCAGGTCTGACTCCTGAGACAAATTATGCTGTAGTGGTCTGGGAAAAAAAAAAAAAAAAAGTCAGGCAGAGAGAGAGAGAGAGAGAGAGAGAGAGAGAGAGAGAGAGAGAGAGAGAGAGAGAGAGAGAGAGAGAGAGAGCCTGCAGGGACGCTGACTGGCTGCAACCTTACAGAAAAGAAACGACAGGACAAAATGGTGATTTATTTATTCACAGCGTACTGCTTTATCCATGACATAAGCAGAAGATACAGTGTGAGAATGATGGAGCCAGTCCAGCAACAACCAGGACTGTGGTGAAGCAATAATATACACTTAGCACGGTGTAGTAAAAGCAGCTGTTTAGCAAATTTTGCAGGATCAGGGGAAAATGTAAAAGCTCCTGCTGACGACAAGAGTGTTAAATTTGATGCCGGTTGGGTCAAGTCACCATTTTTTAGCATTTATTCCTCCTGACTGATAGATTTTATTCTTCCTTAAAACTGTAATCTCTCAAACCCTTGCGGTGAAATGGACTTGAAGCATAACGTGACATTTCTGACAAAGATCGAGTAACAGAACAACACAGATGCAGCAAAACAGGCAATATAAAATGAGCCCAGTTCATGGCTACATCTGTTTATTCATCCCATTTGCTATGAATAGGTGTCAAGTTGTCACTCAGTTGCTTCAAGTCTCTCGAAGCCAATTTGATGGATTGACAGCAAGATTATCTCTTCTCCATATTTTAATGATAATGACAGTGCTAGCCACACTGTTTGATTGACAATGTATGGGAAGTCAGATGCAGGAACACAGCAGCAATTTGCATCAAACGTGTAGACATGAACAGACTGATCTGATTAAAAAGGCAATAAAATACAGTGTGGTGTAATATATTATAGGAGGAAATCATAAATATCTGTGGACTGCATTTAGATACGTTTACTAAAGCATTACTGCTCATTTGTATGCATCAACATCTGGATATAATGTTGTAAATGTGTCTAATAGTATGACAAGCACGGCACCTGGAGCAACTATCTACACATCGATTTTCTAAATTACCACAAAAAGCCCCTGAGAAAATAACACACTGTCACAACCAAGATCAGTGGCACTGTGGTTGGAAAAAAAAACAAAAAAAACAAATAAAAATAAGCCAAATAAAGCCATTTATTAAACATGGAGGATTTAGAAACCCGACAACGGTATAAGGAGAGGAAACAGTGCATTCAAGCTGAGATCAAAGTGCGCAAGCAACAATGCAGAATATAGCTTATCGTTGCTTGTGATCCACGGCTCCACAGCCAAAGCACCTGTGTGTACATTTCCCAAAAAAACAGCCTCTGGTGGTGATCATTACCTCTCCTCTGGAGGAGTGAGGTGGATCGTTAGCCAGCTTCAAGGAAACATCATGCTGTTAGCTCTCTGTATCTGAGGTCGCTTTGCTGTTTGGTTTTGTTCTTTTCAAAGTCTAATCTGCTCTCCTCCAGACATTTATCAACTTCCAGCTGTCAGTTTTTTATTTAGTTATTTTGTTTTACCCTGCTGTCTCATAACTTGTCTATATATAGTAGGACTGTAAAACCTATGCCAGTCTGGGTGGTCTAAAACAGGGGGGTCAAACATGTGGTCAAAACCGTCCAACCCAAGGGTTCAATCTGGCCTGTGGGGTGAGTTAATGAGGTACAAAAATATTAACGATTAAGGGGGCGGACTCATTTTAGTTCAGGTACCACAGTGGTTCTCAAACTTTTTTACCATGGAGTACCCCCTAAAATATACTTTTCAGCCAAGTACCCCCAACTTGATTGAAAAAAATTAGGCAAAATTTGTTCCTGTGCCAAAGGTGTCTGTTTATATTTTCAAAACTTTGTAAACAAACAACATATACTTAACTGTAATATATAAAAAATATTTTTTAAAGCAAAATATAAAAAATAAATAAATAAATTGGTCATTAATTACTAAATAAACATTTCATCAACAAAAAATAATTACTCAGCTACTCAAATAAACTAATTCTAAACATATAAAATATAAATGTTCTTAAAATGTTACCAAAGCTTAAACAAGATAATTGGCAATAAAACTGTTACATGAATGTATTTATTGTGTTTTATATTTCTGCATTAATTCTCATTATTTATTTTGTATTCAGTACATGATGACTTATTTAATGTATTTTTCTAATGTACCCCCTGGGCTTCTTTCAAGGAGCCCTGAGGGTACACATACCCCACTTTGGGAACCCCTGAGGTACCACATATGGTCCAATTTGAAGCATAAGAGCATAAGAACAATGAAAATTACATGATGAAAATGTTTACATTTAAAAACTAGCCTGTGAATAAGCTAAACAACCATGAACAACATGAAATTTCTTAAGAAAAAAAAAGTAGAATTTTACCAATATTTTTGCTTGTTACAAAATGTTTTTTTGCCTTCGTAGATCTATTGTGATCTTTAAAGCTGCGCATGACGTTTGTCACCAATTTTTCATCAAATCTGTAAAACCCAAGTGATAGCCTAAGTATCGCAAATCTGTTAGTGGTTCCGTGATTACGCACCTGAATCACTGCCCTCACAGTGAACAACTCCTACACAAACACTCCATTTGTTTACATACCAAACCGACACCTAAATGAAACCATCACTCAGGTGTTTTTTGGGGAATTCCACGCAGCCGCAGTATGGCCGTAGCAGCAACAAACACGGAAACGCTTTCATTGTTTTTTATACTGTGGCTGCTGGAATATAAAATTGAAGAAAATTTAAGATTAGACAACTTAAATAAACATGTCTTTTTTAATGATGACTTACTGACTCAACAGAAAACCACATGTGCACTGGTGAATTTAGTTTACATTCATGTCCCATAACTATTCTTTTCATGTCTACATCATAATTATGGAAGTATTCAAGCTTGTCATGGGTTGTTTCATCAAAATATTGCATTAAAACCACCTGCAACTGAAGATACAACACATAAAATGGGCCACATGCTAACCTAGTCTAATTTCTCTGCACATTAACTTTATCTCAATTTCTTTCATGCAGTGAGTTTGTAGTGTGATTTCACTGAATATTGAATGTCATAAACTGAAGAAAATGACTTTTCCTTCATAAACTATTTAAAGCGAGAAGAAAAAAAAATCCCGACATACACTTTCAATTGTCAGAAATAAGCAGACAACATAATAGTTATAGTAATGGTATATGGGCTTCAGAGACCACGGTAATAGTGAGTAAAATGTATAGATTTTCCCTTGTTTAGCTTTAGCACAATACACACTGAACTATCAAGAAGAAAACAAGAGAAAATTGACTCTGCCATCATCAACCAACAATACAAATCAAAGTAACAGCAGTAATTGAAGAAAAGCAAGTCTTAAGTGATGGGTATGGTGCTACGTCCCTCTTTGAAGCACTGTGAGTAATCAGTTATAGGTATAGTGAACACTAAAAAGACTGCAATCTAACTACAGCATCAGATCCAGTGAGCACATGATAATAAGTGAGATCCACCTGCGGGAATCTATTCTTATTACTGCGTACAGCATGGCATACATTATTCATGCTTTCTGCAATATCTTATTGACCTCTGTCAAGGACATTTGGACAGGCATTCATCTTGACAAATTTGACCAATCACAGTGTCTAAATTGGACATATGCAAAATGCAGCGGTGGAATACAGTGTTGAATAATGTGGCTCTACGCTACACACCAATGTGAGGATAAATTGTATCCACAGAAGACCCTAATGATACCTCCCTACTGCTAATACAACTCCAGACTGATGGCCTGAACAAAGCTTTGACCTCTGACCTTCTCACATTTGACAGCACTTTCCCTCATATCTGTTGACTGCTGGAATAGATCCAATTAATATAAAATGCAATGAAATGTAAAAAAAAAAAATCCTCATGTATAATGCATAAGGGTATTATATACAAGGCATTTATTAATTACACCAATCAAATTCCTGACATTCATTATTTAAACTATATACCTACATGCAACACTGAAATATACACTGGATGTGGCCTATTGTATATTTTCTTCTGAGTCTTTTGAATTCATATGACTTAAGATTAAGTCAAATATTTCTTACAATGTTCACATTCAGAGAAACAAGTACTTATTTTAACTGTAATGGTCTCTTGCGTTTGGTCACCTGTAACTGGCATCACATTTAATACAGTTTTTCATCTGTAAATACCAGTCAGGTCAAACAGATTTTCATCTGCAGTAGAAGTGAAAACAAGTCCCATGATCCTACTTCATGACACCACCGTTTATTATTGTTTAGATTGAGAGACCCCAAGTGGCAGAAATTACACAGTACATTTAACAGAGTTGTTATGATTTATATGTATTTTAATATGATTCTCAACCCTTTATAGGGCACTTACAGAAATACTCTGGAATTCAAATTTTCAATCTTAGTGTGCTATTGGAGGAGCTAATAGACTTTATTACTTTTGTGAAATTTTTCAAAATTTGTTACGGTTATGCAGACAGTCAAAGTCATTGAAGTTACCATATTTCGTTCCTTTCCCATAAGTGGCAAAAAACAAGAAAATATAAAAAATACAATAAAAACACATGTAAGGTGAAAAGAACATGTCTTTTAGAACATTAGACCAACATAAGTACTGATCCAGACGCCTGTCAATATCCACATTCTCCCTTTGAACATCATTCTTTACATTAGTACCATTACTTCATGGTACCTAACAAAGCAGGTACACTCACTGTTCATGCAGAGGTGGACCTTACAGACCCTGTAGACCACATTGGACCTGAGATTGTTGCCTCACTGTCCTCACTGTAACTGTTGCTGTCACTAGTTGCTTTTCCATTGACCCTCAAATTACGTGAATATAAGTTGCGCATAAAAATTTGCCTAATGGAAAAATCACAATTTCACCAAAATTTTTGTCTTTTGATGAAAATTTTTTGTGCTGGCAAGAGATGGTTTTTTGGGCATAGCGATATTGGTATATCACGCAAAACTACAATGGAAAGACCTTTTTCTGCAACTAGAGTCACATGAATAAAAAAAAAAAAAACAGATGCTGACAGATGTTACAACAAGCGAAGAAGAAGAGTTTTAAAAGAAACATGGTGCAGTATGTGTGGACACACCAGGAAACTGAATCATTTTTTTAATTTAGTATGGGATAGAGGGGTAATATATAATATTAATAATGAACATATCTGTAAATCAATGTGATATTTATGTTTGTCTCTATGTTTATGGAATGATTTCTTGTCTCATCTCGCAATAAATAATAAACAAATCATCGTATTTGTGATTTAATGGAAAAACTGACATTACGCACTTCTGTTTTTTCAACATTTTGTAAATATTGGTAAAGTTTTGCACAGATGTCCAATGGAAAAGCCACTACTGTCTTGTAATGCGTATGGAAATGACCAAAAATAGTCACTTGCCTGATAAAGGGTTAAGTTGTTTTCATGTGCTGGTTTTTGCGACACTTGGCTGTTATCGCTTCCACTCTTCCTGACTGACATCATTTCCAATATTAATTTTCATTGTGAGAACATCATTGCGCCACATATGTTCTGTTTTCCCTTGATAATAGCTACATGTTCACAACTGTGTGTATCTTCAGGTTGCTGTGCAGTCTGTTTGCTGATGATGACATTTTGTAATTGTGTTTCAAGGCGTCTGGATGGTGTGGTGTTTGACTGCGGCTGTGATATCCGCTGGATCCAGCTGTGGCAGCAGAGGGGAGAAGCCGGTCTCCACACACAGCAGCTGTACTGCAGGAACGGAGCATCAGAGATACGACTGCACAACATGTACATCCACAACTGTGGTAAGAGGCGGGAGAGGAGGGGAAGAAACTGTGTTTATAAGAGGGGAAAAAATGAAAAATAAGGGCAAACAGCAGAGATGAGAGAGTCAGAGAGAGAGATAGAGTTAGAAAGGGAGGAGGAGGGGGACATCAGAGAATGATACATGAGTGTCAGAGAGGGGAAAAAAAGCAGTGGAGGGTGAAAAAAAAGGATGGCTGACGGATGGAGAGAGGAGACAGGAAAAGCAGGGGAGGCGGAGGAAAGGGTGAAAGGTGAAATAGGAAAGTGAAGAAGAGTAGGAAGAGGAGTTGAGGCGGGAGAGGGGAGGAGGTGTGACAGAGTTCAGAGGGTGAATCTGATGTGAGGAGCTGTGTGTTGGTTCTGACAGAGGCTCTGCGGTATTATCTCCCACTGGTGACTCATCCCATATCTAATGTGTGTGTGTGTGTGCATGTGCTCCTCATTGCTCCTTTGTACTAATTTTATTACATTAATGAAAAGTGATTAATTGATTCGATGTGTAACTATGTAGACACTGGCAGTGACAGCCGTGTATTAACATGACCGTCCTCTCCGTGTGTGTGTGTGTGTGTGTGTGTGTGTGTGTGTGTGTGTGTGTGTGTGTGCCTTTTTCAGACTTGCCAGAGATCAGTGTGAGCCACAGCAGTGTGTTGGTGACGGAGGGCGACAATGTGACAGTGATCTGCAATGGGACCGGATCTCCCTTGCCTGAAGTGGACTGGACTGTTAGTGCCCTCCACTCCATCAACACACACCAGGTCAGACAAGTGCACACACTGAAACACACACACAGCTGCAATCAGTAAGCGTAACAAATACTGCCATTGCACATTTCTGCAATGCATTAATACATATAATTATCAAGTGTATCAAAAAATACTTCTCATATATAGATTTGTTCATACCTGTACAGCAATATTATGACATTTTAGCTGCTTATAGAGCTTCTAAACTGGGAGACCGTATACTACCTTATATAGAAAACTGTACTGGGACACATGGAATTCTGATGTTTCAGTAATGACAAATGTCCTAACATATACAGGGTGGGGAAGCAAAATTTACAATGAACATTTAGTTGTTTTTTCTCAGCAGGCACTACGTCAGTTGTTTTGAAACCAAACACATATTGATGTCATAATCATACCTAACACTATTATCCATACCTTTTCAGAAACTTTTGCCCATATGAGTAATCAGGAAAGCAAATGTCAAAGAGTGTGTGATTTGCTGAATGCACTCGTCACACCAAAGGAGATTTCAAAAATAGTTGGAGTGTCCATAAAGACTGTTTATAATGGAAAGAAGAGAATGACTATGAGCAAAACTATTAGAAGAAAGTCCGGAAGATACCATTAAAGAAGAATGGGAGAAGTTGTCACCCGAATATTTGAGGAACACTTGCACAAGTTTCAGGAAGCGTGTGAAGGCAGTTATTGAGAAAGAAGGAGGACACATAGAATAAAAACATTTTCTATTATGTCAATTTTCTTGTGGCAAATAAATTCTCATGACTTTCAATAAACTAATTGGTCATACACTGTCTTTCAATCCCTGCCTCAAAATATTGTAAATTTTGCTTCCCCACCCTGTAAATCAATCAATCAATCAATCAATCTATCTATCTATCTATCTATCTATCTATCTATCTATCTATCTATCTATCTATCTATCTATCTATCTATCTATCTATCTATCTATCTATCTATCTATCTATCTATCTATCTATCTATCTATAATTTCATATTGTAATAAATATAATTACAATAAGCATGTTTATTTCATGTTTCAGGTTAGTTTTGTTTACATTGTCTTTTTTGTCATTTAAGTTTTTATTGATTTTATCATATTTTCAGACATTTACAAAAAGGAAAAAAAAACAAAGTGAAAGAAAAAAAAAAGGAAAGACAAAAAGAAAAACAAAAAACAAAACAACCCACAACTTAAAAAGGCAGATGCAACCCCCCCCCCCCCAGCACCCACAATTCTTATGCACACATATACATACACTAACAGCATGTACATAAACACAAACATATACACATATTGCCCACCAGCCCCCCTCCCACACTTTCTCTAAGATATTGCCCTCATAATATGAACCATGAACATTTGCCATATTTGACTATTTTTATTTGAAACTTCATTCACCCTGGCAATCATGTTTTCAAAGGCAGCAGTCTCTGTCATGAGTTTAAGCCACTCTGTAAAGTCTGGCCTATGTGGGCTCTTCCAGTTACGCAGAATAATCCTGGCAGCTACCATAAGGCCCGCTACTATCAACCCCAGGATCAGGAATGTTTACGTTGTCATACATCCTTACAAAAAGCATCACAGTTTTTATTAAATTTTTACATTTTTTATCATTAGAAATCTTTTTGGATTTTTTTTATTTTTCTAGATTTCTGGAATCTAGAGAACTCACATTCTTGCTCTTGAGGAAAAAGCCTATAACTATAAAACTAAAGAAATATTGATTTGACATTTGTTTTGACAGCCTAATTATTAACTGAACATTTTTATCATGATAATATATCAAATCAACAGGAATAGGATGGAAAGGGGAATGAATGTAAGCTATAGATGTAATGTGTCCCTGGATTTTTGGCCATAGTATGTTTTCATATGTATAAATATTTCATCATTTTTATATTTAGGTTTCAGCAGAATTTTTAAGTATTTATGAAGGTTAGGTTTACACACTGACATTGCTGGTGTTAAAAAAAGAAGCTGCAGGTTTGGTTTAATATGAAAAAAGTCCAGAAAGATGTAATAAAAATATAACTCATCGTGAATTTATTAATATTTAAACCAAACCACACTCATCATCCACCACAACACCCACTTTGTCGGTGAACAGCAAAATGGTCTATGTGCCTGGTTGGTTAAAATAGTTATTGAGCTATATGTAATAATTGTATAAAAAATATTTATATGACTCATATTTTGGCTCATCCATAGAGTTTATAAATCCAAGGTTTGCAGAATTTTTCACTGAGTGCAGCTGAGATGTTCTATGACATTATTGAAATTATTTCTCCATTGTACAGGTGACTGATAGTATGACCCAGTCTGAACCTGAACGTAACCCACTTTGTGGTTGTCTGATTAGCTGTGCAGCATAAAGCACATCACCATGGTGATCTACCTCTGTGTAAAGAGGCCCATATTGCAGACTGAAAGGCATGGGTTGGACTCAAAGTAAGCAGACTAGACAACTAATCTGTCTTCTTGAGAAGGGCCCTAGGGATGTCAGAAATAACAACAACAGATAAACAGCAAAAAGAGAAGAACAGCCATTTTCTAAAATTGCAGTGTGGCTGTATTTGTCATCTATGTCTTTAATGCTCGCAGAGACTTTACAGATGAAAGTTACTGCAGCCTGAGGCTTGATGTTTTAAGGCAGACAGAAACTGTAGCTCATCAGGATGAGTGAAATATTGGGGAACCTAGCCAAGTGAAGGCGAGGAGAAAAGAATGAGCTTTGTACAGTAGATGGCTACCTTAAGCTAAAACGTAATAAATCAGTCAGACCTGTTTCACTTTAAATTACTGCCAATTTTACAATATGCCACATCCACCGTACTGCCATGTTTTTTATGATAGTTCCAGACGTTTTTTTTTTTTCAAATTAATTTTAATCAACCCCACACTAAACCTACTCTGTTATTGTAGTGAGTATACACACAATCCAAATTATAACAGAATATGTTTTACAATAAAGGTTACGGGTTTTCTGAATCACACTAGACCTGGAGTCATTTTAGCTAATTGTACTATGTACTCATGTACATGTATTTCATTGTATTTCTGAATCTGTACTGTGTTATGGTTTTATGAGTAAATAAACTGAACATTTTGATATACAGTCTATGTAAAAGCCTAACAGGGAACAAGACAAAATTAGATCCCACCATAAACACACAGCACGTGGGTTTCATGTTCTGTATTGGGGTTCTGTTAACCTGCATTATCCCTATCAAATCAAATAAGTTTGGAAATTACAGACCTAAACATGAGTAGTAGTAAAAAGGCTGTGTTTGTTATTCTCTTTCCACAGTCTAACGTGTACTGGCCGAACATCCACTCTATTAACCTGACTCTCTCTAACATCAGCCGAGATGACAACAACTTTCAGCTGACCTGCATCGCCGAGAATGTTGTGGGGATGACCAACTCCTCCATTCAGCTCAACGTGCAATGTGAGTTGGATTTTTACCTGAATAAATCTCTACATCAGGCAAAGGAAAACATATTGTGTATAATCTACAGAGTCAGCACTGACAGTTCATTGTATGGTGCTATGATCATGTCATCTTGTGCATACATTTAGTCCACGTCAGTGTTAGTTACATCACAGGTAGGATTACCTGCTTTGACCTTGGGGCACCTTGTTGTTTAAATTTGCATATTAATAAGAAAACATCATCAAGTTTTAATAGTCATTCTACCTGAATGTATTATGTTAAGGGAAGAAGTATGTTGACATTAAATATTTACGTATAATAAACTAATTTGTTTAAATCATTTTCTAATTTGAATTACTGTTTGTGTTGAATATTATTAAGGTTAATGATGTGACATTAGGATTTGCCTTTTGTTTACATACTAAAGCCGGGAGCTTGGCCCCAGGTGTGTACATAGTGTAGAAAAATGTTACTATGGCAACAGCAACAAAAGACAAAACAGAAGATCAGTAGAGTGGGCGAATACTAATACTTTCATATTTATCTTAAGGTATCAGTGGGTCACAGAGGCTGAGCTTGAGCTAATAGTGTCATCATGAGGTACAAATGCACCATTGTATCAGTGATTTATTGTATTACATCCATGAAGAGTTTAGTGCTTTAGGTAGGCTATTAAGTACTTTTTGCTCACTTGTCATGATACTGTGGATGCTCAAATTGTAAAATTATGTTGCTCTGTTGTAAAAGGGCGATAATCAGTGAACCCTGCTGCTGTAGTGATTGCATGGAATAAAATCCTGTTGACGACCACTGAGCTGTGGTTTATTCACATTAGAGGCTGTCAACTTGTCTTTGGCCCAGCAGATTCATACAATCTGGCAACGTTTGGCTTTGCAGGTTTTAGGCTTGTGTCTCCTGGCTAAACAAAGCTGACACGGCTTTAAACACAACAGTATTGCTGCTGTAAATGTGTCTGACCATAGTGAAGAGCTCACATAAGGTAGAGCAAATAAAAACAGTGATTACTGAGCCAGTAAATACATTACATTTTTTTTATCATTGTAGTGATGGAGTTTTTGAAACAGTGAACAAGTAAACAATGAAGAGTATGTTTTGTTTTGGATTTACTTACATACTGAAAAGGTCAGCGGTTACTTGAAGCCTAAGATTTGACATATTTCAGTATCAACTGAAGCTATGATCCTTTCATAATCCTTCTGTAAATGTTGCAGTAGCCTGAGGCTAATCAGACATGGGCCACAGGATCTGAACTCTGGTCTGTGGTGTTCTGTGTGTAAGCCTGACCTTCCATTTGGACTTTCTTCCTGGCTGTAATTGCAGTAATTATGTTTCAGCTAAAATTCATTTGCTATTGCAGATTGGTGGTATATTACATCCAGTTTTGCAAAGGTACACAGTTGCAGCTGTTTTGATTAACTGTTTGCAATGAGGGGGAGCAGAGAAAGCTCTGTGACATATTGCATAGCCTCAGTCTTCTTAAATTCCATAAATTATCTCATGAGGCAATAACAGATTTTATGTTTACGTCAGATTTATGACATGAATTTGGTCAAGACTGGCTGCAGTGCTTACTTTTGGATACGGCTTGTCCAAAGCTTTGAAACAATTATTCATGCAGGCTGGCTGCACACTAAAATATTTATTTAGAATGTATCAGATGAACAGAATGAATGCTGGGAGGCAGAATACTTGGTGGTTTTCACTTGCATTAGATAGCAGCTTTCATGATGGCTTTGATGGACTTGAGAGAATATGTTGGGGACTGAAATAAATCTTGTATTAATGACACTGACAGTCTAAGAGAATAATTTACAACAAGATAAAAAATCTCCTTTATCAAGCAGAACAGCCAAATTATGCAGGTACATTTAGAATGCAATGAGGTGTTGCACTGTTACAAACCAAGTGAAACTGATGTAGCCAATTAGCAAGAATATACCCTCCAGCCCACATGAAAGCACAGCCTTGATCTGAGCGGAAAGAGATAAGAAAAAAAAAAAAAAAAAAAATACAACCCTCAGCAATGATAAAGTAATGATTGGTAACCATCGGAAACCCATGTTTCCCTAATATCCAGACCTTGAATTACAGTGTATACCTCTGCTCTTACATAAGTTTACCCTGTGGAATGGCTCTGGGCAGATTCGAAACAGACTGTATTCAAAGGAAATATTTATCAAAGGTGTCTGACATTTTACTCTTTGTACCAAGCTTGCTGTTGTAAAGCATAATCTATTGTGGCTGTTTGCAATGCATCACACAACAGGACAGGAGAGATTTGTCACCAATTCAAACACTCCCTACTGGAGCAGAGCTGCTAAGGACCACGCTAGAATGACAGATTGACTTTGCAACATCTAGTCTTCAGGGCTTCCTCTACCCGGACACTCTATGGATGTACATCTTCAGGCATTTTTTTTCTGTTGACACTCTCTGCTGGTGCTGCAAATTAACTTATTAATTTTTCACCACATGCTCTGATGGTAATTACATTTCCTCCCCTGTGCAGGCTATTGTCTCTGGAAATGTCATAAAATAGCTTAAACCGCTGCTCTGATTAGGGAGTAATCTGATTGACAGCCAAATTACCAGCCGTCAAGTAACATTCTCTGCATTCAAAGATGAGTTCCCTTTTTTTTTTTTTTTTTTTTTAAGAGAAACTGTAATTAACTACAATGCAAATTCTGCACATCCATTGTTCCTCTGCTCTCTGGAACAACTGCCACTCTGCAGCATTGCAGACTCACATGACTTCCACAGTTCCCTCCATCAGAGGCACTAGTATTGGTTAAAGTCTCTATTAAGGAGGTGACCTGGGTTTTGTAGTTCTTTTACGTGAGTAAGGTTCAGATAAAGCAAGGTTTTAACCCTAATTATGACCTGTTATTAAGGGAATTATGAAATTGCCCTTCCCCCTCTGGAGACTAATCTCACTGTGCTGGTTCTTACAGGTTAAAATATTATTCCCAGTGTGGAGGAGCCCTTGGGGAATATGTAGCCGTTCTGGCTCATAAAGCTCTTTCCTTCCTTGTCACCGGTGGCCATGATCTCCTATCTCTATCCTGACCTGAACATGGCATTTGAAATATGCCACCAGTGTTACCAGCAGATAACATTGCACAAGTAGCTTGCATTCAATGTCCTCACTGATCTAAACCATGTAGTTATCAAAGCTTGTCATCAGTATGAGCGCCACGAGAACACCATGTTGTTATGGACCAGTATGGAGCGCTGTAATGACTTGTATTGTATTGACTCAGACTAGGCTGACAGCCATGCTGAAGAGAAAATGGATTGGTCCCTAACTGTCCATCACCAACTTTTTTTTTATTTTTTTTTCCCCCTCGCTTTTCTTTTCTCTCTATATTCCGCCTTCACTTCATCTTTTTGCTTTCTTCCTGTGCTCAAAATCACAGCTCTGCACACGCCCCCATACCAACACTTTCACACACACACATGCCTTAGCCTTTAGTTCAATTGAATGACTTCATTGTCACTATTGTCTGGCAGAAACAATATCACCAAAGCAATTTATGAAGTGACAGCTTTCAAACACCAATAAATAGCTTATTCATCTTTTTACTGGGTGATTATTTGGTTTGAAAACACGAGCTATCCCTTAATACACAATCAATGACAGTTATAATAACTAGAGCTCTAAGTGACATTTGTTTTTATTATCATTGTATTTGTCAATCATTTTTAAATGACTCAAATACAGTCTATCAGAGACTATAATGAGAACAAACAACAACATTTTTCAAATTTAAAACAGTGTTTGGACCTGCAAATTGGACAAAGGAAGCAACTGTTCACATATCAGAGGGTCCAAAATATTTCAACTTTAGTACATGGGGCTAAGTTGTGTGAAATGTGATTAAAGTATGGATTTGATGAGTAATTCATACCTCAGATGTTGCTCACAAATTGGGCTTATGCCTCTAATATAGTCGGCCAATAACAATTTTCATTCAATAAGAATAAGAACAAGAATAAGAATATTGAAGTGTATAATCTCCACTGTATAGCACCAGGACTGAATTTGTGTAATTATGTGCATTTTGTGTCTGTTAAACCTTTAATAATTTGCATTTAACAAAATTACATAAATAACCTTTACCCAAGTTATTATATAACCAGAAATCAGGAACTGTTCAGTAGCATATTGGGGCTCTGGGTGAAACTGCAGGTGGTGATTCATCAAGGCATCTGCAGTGTTCTTAAAACGATCTGCAAAGATGGACGTACACCATAAACATATCCATGCAGCTATGTAGTCATATGCTGTAAATAGGATTCACACATGTTGGTGTCTCAAGAGATAAGGAATGGTGTGCTATGTGTATAAGGGATGGAGGTGGGTATCTGGATTTGGTGTGTGTGTGGGGGGGGGGGGGGGTGCCTGCTATGTAGAACAGACAGAGAGACAGAGTTAGACTGCCAGGTAATACCGTCTGCCAAATATTTCCTTTTGATGATGTAGCTGCAAGAGTGACTCATCGCAAAGACAAATCAGTAGATGAATTGTTTATGAAATGTATCTGATGGTATTAAAGTGATAAATTGCCTCTCAGTGTGGCAACGGTGTGGATTCAGAGGTGCGTTGCTACATGTCAGGAAACAGAGGTTCTGTGGCTGCTCATGCAGAGGACATTCCTCTGTCGGTTTCAGCCAAGACGAGCTGCTGAGATCTGTTTGTTTTCTTCACTGCCCTGCGTACTGCAAAATATAACAAAAACTAAAAAGTCTCATTGCCACTCCCAGGCAAGAAACCTGCATTCTAAATGTCAGCTTTCCCAGAACAAATCAAAACAGCTTTGAGTTTAGTCTGCTGCTGCTTTTTTGAGGTTATCCAAAGAATTATGAAAGGTTTTCATCACCCCAAGGGTTGTGGTAGTTTCTAAACACACGAAAGTCTGCATAATTCTTCCAGTAATGTAATAACATAAAATAAGGCCAACCGAGTGTGGAAGGGGAAGAAGAAAAGATTTGTGGTTAATCTAGGAACCAGAGCTGATTCTGCGTTTGCTCTCATGCTCCAGATGGATGACGAGCTAAATGCCTGAAGTGTTAATGAGTCATGTTTATTTGCTTTCTCTCTGCAGTTCCTCCAGTCATCCTGAGACTTGCTGAACCTGAGCAGCGCCATGATACCTGCATTGAGTTCACAGTCAGGGGTTATCCCCACCCCAAGCTACGCTGGTTCCACAAGCAAAAGGAGATAATCCAGAACAAGTACATCCGGACTGAAATGGATTTTTACCAGGACTATCTGGAGGGATGTCTCACCTTTCAAAACCCAACACACATCAACAACGGCAACTACACTTTGGAAGCCAGCAACCCTCTGGGAACGGTCACTAAGACTGTGTATGGTCACTTCCTGACGGAACCTGAACCGGGCTTAGTTGATGAAGGTTTGTGTTTCTTTTTGCTTTGGAACTTTTGTTTAATAAGCTTATTTTAACAGATCGGACATCCCCATGCTTTCAATCCAGTATATACCCATATAGATGACATTTATATAAGGATTACCAAGATTTGTTGTACCATTTCAACACAATCCTCATTTATGTGGGCTTTAGGAAAATATGAAAGTAGAGAAAAAGGAAGTAATACAGCTGAGTAACTCCCTGAATTCCACAGAGTCAGAATGGCCTACTTGTTTGGGAATGAACATTGCAATTAGAACAGGTCTTTGACCTGTTGAGTTTCTCCTGAAATGACCTGTTGCATTAAATATAAGTTCCAATCTAAGCAGTAAAACTACTGGGGGTTTTTAGTTTTTATTAAAATCTGCCTTCACAGGATACAGGTTGTGGAGCTGATCCCTGCTGGCTGGAAAGCAGCCAGAGTTCATCCACAGTTCAGTCAGGTAGATTGTTCATTTGCAGTTCATCCTGAGTTCACAGGGAGGGGAAATAAACCCACAAAGGCTGGCAAATTTCTCCCCATGGTCAATATTCCAAGGTTAATACCTTGTGTCAATTTATTGACATAGCATGACTTTCACTGTCTTCTCTTTTGCAGATCTAGTGGAAGTAGGTGAGTATTTGTATTTTGAAATTTAACCCTGCTTTTATTTTTGTGTTTGATTTTCCTGTATGTTTGTTTGGCAGCACCACACACACACACACACACACACACACACACACACACACACACACAAATACAACTCTTATTTGTGGTTAAGAGCGTAACCATGGAGAAATTTGTGGGCTTTGTGTTGCTATCAGTTTGTTATAAAACTGTTAGCATCGCAGCTTAGCTGTCTGGACCCTGGCAGAATTCCTCTCTAGGACGTCTGCACTCACTACTAAGCATATATCATATTGTATGCCTTGCTAAAGGGCACCTAAGGTTTTTGAAGGAGCTGAGACATCAATTTTCTGGCTTGATCACCCCTGCCAGGCAAGACAGTCAAATTGGAAACCTCTGGGTCAAAAAGCGTATTTTTCGGTTTATTTACAGTTTGCTGAATCCTTGTTTCACTCCTCTTTCACGCTGATACCGCATTACTGTCCCTGTCAGATTTAGGTCTCTATTAGATTGAGAATAGAATTTACCAGAAACATCACAACCCCTTCTTTATTTGGGAGGCTTGAGGAATGTGATGTCCTTCCTCAGCTTTATACATTTTAATGCGTGCTCATGTTGGCTGTTCTATACTACAGGGGCTGCTGGGTCTTTAATGGACAGGAAAAATGCAATATTTTTGAGGGAGCTTTATCAGCAACTCAGTGCACAATACTGCACCTTAAATATATACACAAGCCAGTTTCCCATCGTCTTAGCTGGTGAAGTGTGATTATTCTTACAGCCATAAGTATAGTCACACAGCTGGTCTACTGGCTGCGTTGACTCGCTGTCACCCGGCGTCGTAAATCTGGTGTGTGTGTGATGTGTGGCTTGGCAGGCTCATTGTTGATGGCTCAAACAAAGTGGGCTGGTCTGATCTCTGACCTTCATCAGAGGCTTCCTCCATCTCCATATGAGGCAATTTTTTCTAATCAGCGATGGATTATGGAGCCGCAGCAGGGCCAGGGATGGAGACGGATGGACGCTGCATGTGCGGCGAGCTGCACCGGGCAGCCAACGACTTTGTTCTGCCACACATTACGCACATTCTCACACAGCTTCAGGGACTGAGGCAGGTGAGAGAAAGGTGTTTAGGTGATGAGAGTGTGAAACATTATAGCATGTGGTGTGAGGGAGTTCAGCCGTAGAAAGGAGACTGACAAGCTGACTGATACCAACACTGCTGAGGAGAGAGGAGGGCAGAGGGAGGAGAGACGAGAGGGAAAGAGGGAGGGCGGAGGGCTGGAAAGGAGGGACAGTGAGATGGTAGTTAGGGCAAACACACTCACACACAGAGTAATGCACTACTACTGTGTGTGTGTGGGTCGGAGCCAGTGGCAGCCAGTCTACCATGTGGCCATTAATTTACCCACAATTACTCTCTGATGTCCTGGCTGGGGGCTTCAGACTGGAGTTTCCCTGACACCAGTTCATTTCGTTTCATGGCTCTGTGTCTGTCCTCTCCTACTTTACTGCCTAAACCACCGCTGTCTGCTTCAATTCTTGTTTTCTACTGGTATGTGATGTGCAGAATTTTAACATCAGGAAACGTTCTGCTAACTTAATCAAATAGGCTCCAGGTCTATGAAGGATTAGACCAGAGTTTTTGGAGTAAAGACATCAAGTTTGAATTAGTTTGGTGCATTTTTAAGCTGATTTAATTTTACCTAATTTACCACTGGGAGCTCCAGGCTGTTTGAACTTGTTTTCTGTTTTTCTTTTTATGTAACTGTGTATAATTCTGAGTAGCTTTTTTTAATTGTTCCCTGTCTTTGTCTAAGCACTAGCATGCATTTGTTCAAGTTTGATATTAAAAAAAAAGGTGCCTATGTTTTTTTTTGTTCTCTTCCTGTTACTTTAATATGTGGCTGAAAGTACATAAAATAAATACATAGCTGTCATAGCACTAATAGATTTCCTGTCTCCAATTCTCTGGCACTATGCACATGTATGCATCTATGGACCAGGCAGTGTTATTCCATACCAACATGGAGTAAAAACATTATGGAACAAGCACCTTTGTTTCTATTAATTTACCCACAAAGCAGTAAAGCATTAAATGGCATTTGGAACTATCACTGCGAATGTAAAATTAAATAAAACAATGTGGCCTTGTGGAGCTAACTCCTGTAAATAGTCTCTCACTTATATTAGAGTGGAGACCTCATTAGGTCACCTTATAGACTGTTAGTCTGTGAATTAACCCGGGAAAGTGTTACATTTATACTGCTTAGGAATTTAATTTGATAATTGAGTGCAAAGTAGATTCATGCACTAGAATCGCAGGACTGCAAAGTGAAAAATTGTTTTATTTCTATATTCCCTGAGCTGCGTGCTTGAATATATTTTTCACAGATCAGACATGAGCACAGAATGAAATCTTACCATTAGGAAATGCAAACCACACAGTTTATTACACATTAACTTTAAGTGATTGCCAGAGTAAACCACAGCCTTTGAAGTTCTTGTTACATTCACTTATTAATGCAGCCTTGTGTTTTTGTGTTCCTTTTCCTTTCAATGCTATCAGATGGTGATTCAGGCCGACCAGACGAAGATACATTCGGGGTGAGCTTTCTTCTTAATGATGTTGATGAAGCAGCTGTTGCCCCTGGACTTGGCTTTTCATTTCAAGACAAATCCAGGCGGCTTTTTCTGTATTAAAAGGACCCTGTTTGGGGTTGTTTTTAACCCTGTACCGACAGGCAGCACTGAGGCGCAAACACTACAACATATAAAACGATGCCACAAAAAAAAGCTGTATGGACAAAATGATGATAAAAAAGGCTATTGTATCATGCAGTGGGTGTTGCTGTTTGTTTAGGTTTTGACACACAGGGTGGCAAGTTATTCCACTGCAGGTTAATTGATAGAGGTGCTAACACTACAATGAATAATGGGCTTTTTTCTCAGCAGGCTTTTTGACATGGCACTGCAGGAAACATACAGGTATAATTAATAATGTTAATAATGGCTGCAGTCCATTGGGGTGTGACAGTTCCAGTTCCATGTTGGATCACTGGCACAGCTTATGGGGATACATAAAGAGAAATCAAGCGACTGTTAGAATAATTAGCAGTTGTTTGATGTCTTTTTGCTACTTTAACAAGACTAAATATCTACTGTGAAACATTGATTTAAACTAAAAAAAAAAAAAAAGATTTAGAGCAAATAATAATAATGTGTTGACTAGTTTCTAAGCCCTGCCATGTTCCTACCAAATTGCCCCCTCCTGCATAGTCCACAATTATTTAACACTGATACAGTCACTGTTTACCACTTTCACTTGTTATTTTTTGTGTGTTTGATCATAAACCAGGACACAAAAGCTCATTTCTAGCTTTTACTTTTGATTTTGCTGGATAAATTAGCAACAAATGGTTTTATCAGCTACAATTATTGAGCTAAATAACACACTCTCATACATTTTTAAGTGTTCCCAGTTAATTTTGTTTAATATTGGGGCTAAAAGTGGCTTTACATGTGGTAAAGGACAGAGATGATATATATTTGTCTGGTAAAAGGTCAAAGACACAGTATGATTCCTAGATTAGAACTTTTATCATTGCAAGTGGAAAAGCATTGGGATTAATCAATGTAAAGTAACTAGTCATATTTTGGACTATTTCACACCACAAAAATAGTATAGTTACTCAGAGTATCACAGATCTGAACCATGTGTGATTATGTGTTTATGTGTGAGCACAAAAATATAGTCTCTGTTAGTTGTAATATTATGCATTTTTTGTTTTAGAAAGATTAAAAAAAAAAAAAAAAAAACTCTCCCTCAGTCCCTTAATTCACTTTAAGTCTAATGCAAACTTCACTACCTTAGATATGGTTGTTCAGATATAATTAGACATTTACTTTGCTAAAATGCTGACCAGCAAATAATCAACTACATGTTTGGCTTTTGGCTATTTTCATTTGTATTTTTTGTTTTATTTTTAATGTGGGAGTAGCCACACTGTGTTGTATTACATAACATGACAGGTATGACAAATAAAAATTTGTAGCATATGAAAAGAAGCAGATAATAGAGGCTGATGTTAGTAATTTTAGTATTTAAAGCATTTATTTTCCTTTTATTTATATTAGTCCAGTTTGGATCACTTATAGCCAGGGTCCAATTTGTCCAAAAACCAGAGGGGGGGATGTTTTTTGTTTTTGGTCGGACGGAGGGGGGGAAGCAGCAGTTATATACGTGGGGGCGCAGTCCATAACCAACGTAACTAATGCTGGCATGAAACGAAAGTGAAACTTCACATACTTTCAATGTCCAACTCCTGGGTTCTATTCCTCTATTATACAGCGGATCTTACACGAAATTTTCACAACTTCTAACCTGTATCCACTGGACACACAAATGCTGGGCCCCATGAATATGTCATGTTTACCCCCCTTCACGGTGCCCTAGTGCATGGGGACGTTCGTGAATTCTGAGACTGCCAACAGTTTGGTTCAGGTGAACGTTAGTGCCAGTGATGTAGGATATAGGTGGAAGAAAACTGTCACAACCTGCTGTTATTTCCATTGACTGGTTGCCCCCCCCCCCCCGTGGATGAAATTCATTGAGCAGAAGTAGGGATGTAAAAACGAGAGGGGGGGTGGGGGTGATCCCTCCCACCCTCCCCAACAAATCACACCCTGCTTATAGCTGGTGATAATGATGATGAAGGGCAGCAGCTTTATCAGACACATGACTACAAACTAACTTCTGCATTTTCCCCAAACCACACTGAGAAGAAATATGGCTGTAGATGAGGATTATATTTAAATTACTTCCTGTCATCTTGAATATATCACAGCCAGGAAAGGTGTTTAACTTTTTTTTTTCCCAAGATGGTATAATCTACAAGAAAGCAGTTGCCACAATCTAAGGATTAAACTCTGATTTTCAGTATTTAAGGTGATCAGAAATCTGGATGGGATTATGATGTGATAACTGCTTGAGTCTGACACAGCATTTCATTTCTCTCAGGTTTCCATTGCTGTGGGTTTGGCGGGCTTTGCTTGCGTCCTTCTCCTCGTCCTTTTTGTTCTGATCAACAAATACGGCCGGCGCTCCAAATTCGGTATGAAAGGTAAGTCTACAAAAATAATCAGACAGGCAGATAGTCAGGCAGACTGTTAGCTTTGTTTTTCTGCAGCTTTTCTGCCAGTTGCATCATGGTGCAGAATCCATTCCCCCAGCTAATCTTGTCTTCAAAACCTTTGTCCAAAAAGAAAATGTACTACAGCTAGTGTAGAAGTCCTACTTTCCACTATGAGTTTAGTGAATCACTGCTGTGATTTTCTCTCATTCCCAAGAGGACTCATTTAGAAAAAAAAAAAAAAATTCTCTTTGGAAGGTAGAATTAATGATCTTAGAAGCTGCTGCATTGCAGGACATCACACTCATGTGTTGCATCATCCTACTATAGATGACTTCTACTAGAGCGTATAGATTACCAATCTCTCAGTCACTTGCATACAAAGAGACAACTCAATCAATACTAAAGAACAGTGAGCATGCAGAGAAGGTCTATGTACTGTACATACACTTCATGGGTTCTCCGTGTCTGCTATACAGAGCGATTGCAAAAGGGATCCTGAATTAATTAGTGGACTCAGTGCTGTCGATCATGCTGAAGAATTCAATAGGATTAATATGGCTTTTGTGCATGCTGAGCTTTCATTTTGGGTCAGCTCCAGGTTTAGCTTATCTCTCTGGCGTCGGCGTCGTACAAGAGGGAAAGGCTGTCATCGTGCTTGTCTAGAAACAGAGAGCAGAGCAATGCAGCAAGGAGATGTTAACGGCTCAAGTCCTGTGGTTCAGGTTTAAGTGTTTGCCCACCTGCCAGCAACAGCTCTTATCATTCGTAGGGCTGGGTAGTGCCGTGTGATCTTGTTTGGTGGTTTGTATCACTTATGCAACACAAATCCCTGTGTCCTATCATGACAAGATGCATGGATTTCAGCTCATGATCCCCCTCCATATGCATTTGCTCTCTGCTGGCTTTATAGAAAATCAGTCTGCTCACTTCTCCACATACTGTATCTGCCAGTTTGGCGCATTTGTGTCTTGATTAATTTACATCAAAATCTTTAAGAAGACGCCAGGATGATCCATTAGTTCAATCCATGAATCTTCCATGTTATACAAAATGAGCATAGTATAACATGGAATTATCCGCTTTCATCCCATAATTAGCTTCTTCACAGGTTTGTTAGTTACCTCCGTAAAGGACACTGCCGTAATTATTTAGGGGGTGGCCATTAATGCAGTCGCCTAATGCTGGCTCTAATCAAAGATGAGTCTGACATTTAATGAGGATTTACATGTAAAGTCATGGCAAGTCATAAGAATTTACAATCTGAGCACAAATTAGATGGCAGAGGAAATAAATTGCTTTAAAACATAATAAAAAATAAATTATAGTTAAAGCAATATGATGAAAAAAAATATGAATTAAAAGCTGTTTGACATTAACCCTTTATAGGGCACTCATAGAAATACTCTGAAATTCAAACTTAAACCCTACTGTATTATTAGAGGACATAACAAGACTTTATTACTTTGGTGAAATTTTAAAAAAAAATTGTTGTTATGTAGAAAATCAAGGTCAATGAAGTTACCATATTTGGTTCCTTACTCATATGTGGCAAAAAAAAAAAAAAAAAAAAATACAAGTACATATAAAAAATACAAGAAAAACACATGTAAGGTGAAAAGAACATCACTTTTAGATCATTAGAACAAAATAAGTGCTGATCCAGACACCTGTACACATCCACATTCTCCCTTTGAACATCATTCCTTACATTAGTACCATTACTTCATGGTACCTAACAAAGCAGGTACACTCACTGTTCATGCAGAGGTGGACCCTACAGACCCTGTAGACCACATTGGACCTGAGATTGTTGACTCACTGTCCTCACTGGAACTGTTGCTGTCACTAGTCGCTTTTCCATTTTCCCTCAAATTACGTGAATATAACTTGTGCATAAAAATTTGCCTAATGGGAAAACAACAGTTTCACCAAAACTCTCTTTTTGTGCTGGCAAGAGGTGTTTTTTGGGCGTAGCAAAATTGGTACATCACACAAAACTGCTATGGAAAGACCCTTTTCCACAACTAGAGTCATGTGAATAAAAAAATGGACTTTGACAGATGTTACAACAAGCGAAGAAGAAGAGTTTTAAAAGAAACATGGTGCGGTATATGTGGACACAGCAGGAAACTAAATTATTTTTTAATTTAGTATGGGATAGAGGGGTAATATATAAAAATAATGAATATATCTGGAAATCAACAGGAGTGTGGAAATGACCAGAAATAGTTACTTGCCCAATAAAGGGTTAAGTTAGTTTGACAATGTTTGAATAAAGTAATTAATTGGTGCTGCTTCCAAGACACAAATCTATAAAACTTCTTCAGACAACACTGTATTTAACTACGAGAAAGCAATTTTATATTTATGTTCCTCTACAGCTGCAAGGTGCTTTTAGTGATCTTTATTTAATTCATAATCCAAGGTACTATGCATCATCAGAAAATCAATATGATTCAGTTTAACACTCTGAGGCCTGCACAGATCTGCCTTATTTTTTTTTATTTGCTCTTAAATAAAGGAGATTCTGCTCCATAACGCTGGCAGGATTGAGAGCGTAGAATGTTTTAATACTTACAGCACCTGACTTTATCATAGGAGTTATTTCAGCTCTTAGCAGAAGGGTGCTTCAAATGCAGTTTTAGTACGCAGTGAAGAAGGTAATTTATCTCCTTGATGGCAAGGTCCACAGTTCTCTTGGACACTGTGGGGTATTTTTTAAAAACCGCGCTGCAGGGCCATCTCACCGAGTACCACATGGTTCCTAAGCAACACTTGTAAAAATATGTTAAGAAAACCCACTTGGCTCAGGGGAATTTCAGCATTTTTTTTCTCATCAGGCTGAAGAGCATTTCTCATAAAAAAAAAATTATATTCAGATTTTCATGAAGTAATTATGAGCTTAGCTGCCTTGTGCAATTTTTTTTATAAATTGTTTTACTCTAATAGCAAAGTAAATTGAAGCATATTGAAGGATGAGCAAATTACTTGGTTGGGCATTTACCACAGCTGATGAATGATGAATTTAGTCTTTTTTTTTTTCCCCCAGTTTTAGCCAAATTCAGTACAATGGGACCATGTTCTGCAGCCTAGAAGATAACCGTTCAATACTGTGTCTACATTTTGACATCTTATTGTTGCTGTAAAATTTAGCTTTCTGTCTTTTTGTATGGATTAACCAATAGGTAGAATCAATACTTGCTCTGTTGTGAGTCCTCTTTTAATTTACCACCTTGTAGACAGCACTGAGGGCGCCACTATACTTTGGGTATGTTAAATGGAGACACTATTGGAGACGCTGTCATTGTGAGTGATTGAATGTATAAAAGACTTAAAGAGAGGTGATGTCAAGAGTGAGCTCTTTCAGGACCTCATGTGTTCTCTACAAAGGCCTGATTTGTCCAGTGTGTGTGTATGTGTGTGTGTGTATGTTTTATTTCCCTCCCCCCACTGTTGTTTTCGAGAATCAGCTGGGAGGCCTGAAGAAGTCATTACCTTTGGATGGAGCCATAATGGATTTTTGCTCCACTAAATCACTGTGGCTCTTTTGGTTGTTGGAGTTTGATCACCAACCGTTTCTGGGTATCCAATAAAAACTCTTTTTTTTTTTTTTTTCTTTATGTGATTGCAGAGTGTGTACGTGTATGAGTGTGTGTGTCTGTGTGTACGTGCGTGAACTACATTTGGTTGATTTGCTAATATCCCAGGGCCCCCAGGTATGTCCACTGGCTGCAGCGCCTTTACGACTCTGACTGATTCACTGCTGCTCACTTTATATAGTTGTAATTATGGTTTTATGAAAGATACCATGCCTCAATGTGTGCATCTTTTTGTCTATGTGTGTGTGCATTAAAATAGACTCATACTGTAGATAACCTGTTGGTCTGATCAATATGTTGTCACCTTACCTCCCAGCTAAAACGTCGTGCAGCCTAAGCAGCAGGCTCATCTTTCACATTGTGATTCTCGCCAGTGGGCTCTGAATGTCTTTCAAAGAGATTTTTGTCAGCAGGAAATCAATAATGCTTCTTTAGAAAAAGACACTCAGCATGTCTCTAATAAGTATTATGCTCTCCTGTCATTTTATCCTATGTTCTGGTCGAAAATTACCCCACCCCTGCTGCTGTAAGTGCAGTAGGTATAGAGCAAAATGTGTATAATTTCCCCACCTTACCTGTATTCTCAATATCGCCCCTTCAGAACAGATAAAAGTCACTCATTTCTCTTTGGAGGCACCATTTATTTTCAACGTAAGTGCAGTACCTGACATTTGAAAGTGTTATTGTCAAAGCAGAATCTGAACTTTTATCAAGTTTATACCATTAATATGCAAAAAAAAAAAAAAACGGCACTAACTATACTGTATTGTATTTTATGATGCTCTCCTACACAACTCAAGATCATCAAAAATCTGATTTAAATCCTTATTATTTGCTCATTTGATGCGAGAATTCATTAGAGTGCAGAAGCAGTACATCCAGAAGATGAGAATTATATAAATAGAAACCAGTTTTAGCTAATTCTGAAGGTCCTGATAGGGCTGCGTAATCATTACCGCTCTTCAATCTGGGTATTTCTGGGACTCATCCACAATAGTTGCTGGCAGCTGCTATTTGTTTATGTAAGGAGCAGATGATACAAGCACTATTTATGGCTTCATTTCACTACAGAGTTTTGACTCCAAATATACACTGAACAAACAAAAGGCGAAGGTAACGTCAAGAGGGGCTGACAAATGATGGAAGAACAGTGTTGACTGACATTTATGTTAGGAAGGCAAGACTGCTGCGTATAAATCAACAACTTAAAGATGGATGCTTCTTGAAATAACTCTTTGCAGGGTGTTTTTTTTTTTTAGTTATTTTTTAAAGAAAGTGTTATTTTTAGTATATATGTATATTTCACTGTAGTATTCCCATCACTTGCTGTCATTTCTGTGGAATATTTTCAAGATATTTGTTACTTTTACTACAACAATCCTTCTTTAATATATAATTCTATAGGTGAAAGAATACAGTTCAGACCCACTGCATAAGCAGTAGCCCACAACGTAGCACTACACCAACCTATCTTAATGGCTCTGGGGATGGGGAGGGGTGGATGAGATGTTAAATTGTTTTTTTGTTTTTTTTTGTTTTGTTCTTTTCTTTCTTTTCTTCTTCCTTCCTCTTTTCTCACTCTGTCAATGCTGTTTATTTCTGAATGTGTGTTCGTTGCGTTTTGCTGATATTAAAAATGAAGCATAATGTACCAGCTGGGGGATTTCAAACCTGTACTATGATAAAGCTTCAAAATAAAAAATATCTGAAACAAAAGAATACAGTTCACATTGCCCTCAGTGTGTAAAGGTAATAATACTAAAAGTTTGCAAATGCTGATTGAAGCAAATGACTGACCCATAAATGCTGAAACACCAAAGAGCCAGGGTCACATTATTCAGAGTTAGTGGGATCAGGCAGCAGGTTGGCTGTGAAGGTGACTACACTTTATCATATTTAGCCATAATTAACAGTGTGACTTACAGTTTTTCCTCTGAGGGTATCGGGATGGTATCACGTTACAACATGGGATGCCAAAGCAGGACAGCCTCTAAAAACGTCGAAGCAAATTTTAAAATCAGTGCAATCTTAATAAATTGACTGCAGGTGTAGGGTCAGATTCACAAAGGCATTGCACATCATAAAAGATACAGAAAATGCGCTAAAAGGACTGGTCAGTTTTGTTTTCAGTAGTGCCCAGAGCCAGATTCAACATAGATACACCTGATGAAGGCGCAGGGAATCTACGACAACACTAGCACAACTGTAATGTGTAGGTTTCACGCAGAGGTGTAGTCCAGGGTGTACGGCGGTATACCTACTTATTTTTCAGTCATTGCGTATACCCACTTCTAAATCCCCCCTGATGCGTACCATTCAGTAGTATCTGTAGCCAAATTGCCCATGTTTTCCTCTCGGATGGTGAAGCCATGACCCGCCCTACTTGGCCTCTAATTGGCTAGTACTCACTACCTTCACTGATTAGATTGGTTAACTTTAGGGATGAGGACTGATGAGCTAGAGTAGGGCCGGTCATGCTAAAGAAAATATTGCTAACTAGCGCTGGCCACCTCTGGAACCTGATTGGACAGGTCCCAGTGTCAATGCCACCCCAGATGACTGACAGGTCACTGCACGTCTCATTGAAAGATGCGCGATTATTGGAAATGTGAATGAGAAAGGCTGAATAAATGTCTTTTAAATGAGTTACACATATCAAGAGAACCTACTTTCATGGAATACATAATTCTGAGGTAAGTTTAAGGTGGTTTCAGAATGAGTCACTGTTTTAAACTACTGAACATATGACTGCACATTTAGAGGAGAACAGATGTTATTACCATTAGATAAACTGTGTGAGTAGGCTAATTTTATGAAAGGCTAACGTTATGAAAGGCTAATTTTATGAAAGGCTAATGTTATGAAAGGCTAATTTTATGAAACGCTAACTTTATCCTATGTTTGCCTCATGTTGAATACATTTACATTCATGCAGCTGCTTGTGTGGCCAGTAATACCTACAAACTGCTCCTGATCAAGTCATGATAATTTTATAATAATGAGCAAATACTACTGATGGATTTTTGAGTAAACTAAATAGAAAAGTCTTATATGTCACTGTTTCTAAAACAAGGCGTTTTTCTGGACTACTTAAAAAAATATTTTTAAAAAATAATAATAAAAATAAAAAAAGGCAAAAATGGAAAGTACACCCACTTCTCCAGGGACCACTACACCAATGGTTTCACACATGTATTTAATTCTGGAAATGGCAACACAGACCAAAAGAGGCATCAGAAGACATCAGACCTGGAAGACTCGGTGGATGTGTTATCTGGTCAAACATAGTGACTAAAATACTGTAAAACCACATCGCCCACCCAGCTCAGAAAGGCATTTCTAGATCACCATTGTGAGGTAAATAGGTTACAGGAGGGGAAAAAAAGGTGTAATCCACAAAGAAAGTCAAAGAAGATAGCAAAGTACATCACAGAAAAGAGATACAGGGTGGGGAAGCAAAATTTACAATATTTTGAGGCAGGGATTGAAAGACAGTGTATGACCAATTAGTTTATTGAAAGTCATGACAATTTATTTGCCACAAGAAAATTGACATAATAGAAAATGTTTTTATTCTATGTGTCCTCCTTCTTTCTCAATAACTGCCTTCACACGCTTCCTGAAACTTGCGCAGGTGTTCCTCAAATATTTGGGTGACAACTTCTCCCATTCTTCTTTAATAGTATCTTCCAGACTTTCTCGTAATAGTTTTGCTCATAGTCATTCTCTTCTTTACATTATAAACAGTCTTTATGGACACTCCAACTATTTTTGAAATTTCCTTTGGTGTGACGAGTGCATTCAGCAAATCACACACTCTTTGACGTTTGCTTTCCTGATTACTCATATGGGCAAAAGTTTCTGAAAAGGTATGGATAATAGTGTTAGGTATGATTATGACATCAATATATGTTTGGTTTCAAAACAACTGACGTAGTGCCTGCTGAGAAAAAACAACTAAATGTTCATTGTAAATTTTGCTTCCCCACCCTGTACAGGGTGAAGTGACATTTGTATCTGCTATAACACTAAATTCTGACTTCCATTATTCACAACACTGTGGTCAAACCCAAGCAGTAGATATATTTATTCTATGTAGTGGGTGATTTTTCAGTTGTTTTTAATATCAATAATACAAGGGAAATACTGCGCACTATCTGTATCTGCTACCGAACCAGGAAAAATTGTGGAAATTTTAATGCCATTGTATTTTATTAACATCCAACAACCTTTTTAGGCATAATGCTTCATGACTGTATCTGAAAGTAAATCCTCTGTTCGACTACTTATTGTTCCTCCTGGTGAATTGGTAAAGTTACATCAGTGGTTCTACCCAATCATACTCTAAGGACCAGGAACAATACAGCAGAAATGTAGCCTGTTTTTTGGTCGATCTGCTCTGATAAGACCTTCCTCTAAAATTCTGGCTCGTCTACCCCCTGCTCTCTGTTCTCAGCAGCACTTCATCTGTGCATAACTGTCAGGGTCCTGCCATTCGCAAATGTGACATGCTAGGTTTTTTTTTTTTTTTTTTTTTTTTGTATTAAATAAGGGTGCAATCAGCGGTAAATCAAAAGTCAGTATCCTTAGTGAGTCATGTTGCATTACTCATTTAGATTTTCTCCTCCCCAGACTTTTGAGATGGAATATAAATATATGTATAATTTGGTTAGGTGTGAAGGTAACTGCACCAATTCATCCCTTTGGTAAATCCTGTCAGTACGTGTTTTTGTTTTGTTTTGTCTTTTTGTGCAATGGTGTAAAGCAGTGATTCCCAATGTTTTTTGGCTCGTAATCCCATTTTAACATCACAAATTTCTGGTGACCCCGGACATTCAAAATGGAGACATTTTTTGCCAAAATAATTTGTTTTTGATCATGTAATAGTTTGCTATACTCTGTTGCAAATAAACGTTAATTTTAGATGACATTTAGTCTATATAATGAAAATTATTATGGACAGAGGCAGAAAAGCCAGGTAGAGATTACTGCACAAAGTGAGAATTTTATTTTCCTTAGATAGATAGATAGATAGATAGATAGATAGATAGATAGATAGATAGATAGATAGACAGACAGACAGACAGACAGACAGACAGACAGACAGACAGACAGATCAAGATATGTACAGTCAGTCCATCTTGTATTTACAAGGTTGTGAATTAATACTGAAAAAACAATAACTCAATCCAAACACTGGCTTTAGCGAAAGCTTTATACATTCTTTTTTTTTTTTCTTTGGGAGGGGTAGCTGAGGATATTTCAGCTGGTTGCAGTTTTCAATCTACCATGACATGCCATTAAATACCTCCACATGACACATTTAAGAGAAGATATGCATGCTAACCCCAATATAAGACCAAGGCATTAATGCAGTGGTTCTCAACCTTTTTTGGCTCGTGACCCCATTTTAACATCACAAATTTCTGGTGACCCCAGACATTCAAAACGGAGACTTTTTTGTTTTTTACTAAAATTAATTTGTTTTTGATCATGTAATAGTTTACTACACTATGTTGTGAATAAACGTTAATTTTAGATGACATTTAGTCTATATCAGTGGTGGCTGCTCGTCTTTCAGACAGGGGAAGCTCATTGTCGGCTTACATAAAAAAAAAAAAAAATTATGAAAATGCTCAGTAACCTTATTGTACCAAGTAGGCGTCTTTCCCAGGGACTGGACCAGTGTCCTCTGTGCTTAGATTGCCTTGGCCCATTGTGTTGTGGGTGTAAGACTTCAGCCTTTTTAAACTAGAGATGCTCCTTTCACCCCGACCTAGCCGACAGTTTGATTGATTTAATTATCTACAAAACGATATTAAACTCGAACAAGAAATGATTAAATTATGTAACTGAAACAAGAAAATGCTGAAATTATGTTAAATTGAAACAAGGAAGTGCAATGAGTGTGTTTTATTTACAGTGCAAGAAATGAACGAGTAATTTCGCAGTGGTTTCTCTCTTGATTTCACAGCAGAATGCGCGATGTTATTAAACTGAACTGTGTCAGTGAAGGAGTAGATCTGAAAACAGCTGTCAATCAAACGGGATTCAGCCTTTCGACCGATCCTCCAATCAGCACGTGGGATTCTGGCGCCCAGCCCGGCCGAGCTCCGCCCACAGCTCCATTCACCCCCAGAGACGCTCGGCGTCCGGGGGCGGGACAACATCCTGACATTTATCCAATTACCGTCCAGTTTTGACGCAATGAAAAAAACTGTTCCGTTCAGTCCCATTGAAGCCCATAGATGCCCGCAGTCTACGGACAAATGCACTGAGCAGAGATCAAATAAGAAAACAGCACAACGGGAATGTATGAGAAGTGAACAACATCGGGTCCGTTGGTCTGTGATAAAGCTGATTCTGAACGAAGTCATCTTTAAGATGAACGTGTTCTAACACATTTGTAGTCAATGAAATGTCAACACAACCGTACATATTTAACCATTTAATTTTTGTAATTTTAGGGGAAGCCGGGCTTCCCTTGCAGTCTATGAGAAATCGCCACTGGTCTATATAATGTATATTATTATGGACGGAGGCAGAAAAGCCAGGTGTAGATTACTGCAATAAGGGAGAATTTTATTTTCTTTGGTCAGGATATGTACAGTCAGTCCAGCTTGGATTTACAAGGCTGACAATTAATACTGAACAAACAAGAACTCAAACTATGAATTATGAAAGAGCTGCAGCATCTGAAACCGACCACAATGAACATCTGAAAGATAAACAGTACCACAGTGCTTCAGTTTCAGCTTCAGTGTGTCATGTCTTTTATGTATTGGGATTGTCTCAACTCACCATATATTTTTTTATTAGTATGTTTTTATTTTTATCAATGACTAGGAATTTCAACCAACCCCATTTGAATTCCAGGTGACCCCACTTCGAGTCCTGACCCCAAGGTTGAAAAACACTGGTGTAAAGCCTTAATATACCTGGGCATAAGTCTGTAGTGAGTGTGAGAGTATAAACAGCTATACTTGTGCCTAAAAAAGTCTTAATATAATATTTAATATCATATCATAAATTATAACTCATACTTTCAAGCTTCATCCTCCTCCATTCTAGCTCATAGCTGCAGTCCCACTAAAGATGGCGTCACTCTGATTTTCACTGCATCACTATGACAACCAGCTGCGCTCCGGGAGTACTACACCTGCAGTGAAAATGCAACAGGCTGGTGCCAAAACTAAGCCAAGCTGTGCCGAGTCGAGGCGAGTTAAGCTGCGTCAGTGGAAAAGCAGCATTAGAGTGTACATTTTCTGTAGGGATGTTTCTGACTGATGGGTAAAACATGCAGCGATAACCAAACCCAAGGGATCCTTTCTAGGAAACTGCAAAGTCCACTCCATTTTCAGATTTTGACTGAATCAAAATAGACAGTTTTTATGTTTTTTTTTTGTTTTTTTTTTGACGCACTGATAAACATGCAGATAAATCCCCAAGCGCACTAACCAAGATACTGATACACACGTTCACAAACACATCTACGCTGATGCACACACTCGCATACAAACTGTACCCGGCGGCAGCAGTGTAACCTTGGTGATCCAGGCGTGTGTGTCAGGGTAGCTTACCCTCCTCTCCGCTACATTACCTGAACCCAGCCTGGGGATGATCAGCTCGCGCGCACACACACACACACACACATACACACACACACACGGCACTATTTACTGCATCACTGCCTCACTTGGCCTCGAGTGGCTGGAGTGAGCTCTGCCGCCAAGCTGTAAGACATGTCCGCAAAACAGACGGACAGACAGACAGACTCCGACTAAGCGTCCATCCAAACGTCACGCAAACACCCCGCTCTGTACTGAATATTTCATTGCAACGTGTTGTCTCTTGCTGAATGTGGTCATATAGTCAATTATTAATGTCTATATACCTATGTTTGTCTTGATCCTGAGTGCATTTGCAGAGCACTTTATATAATTGGCTTCATATTTTCTTCATTGTATTACTGCTTTGATGAAAGTATCGTTTTCATCATACAACACCCTGATAGAAGTTGAATACCAAAAAATGCTAACATTTTCCTCTAGGTTGCAAACATACTGAATCAATGTATCATGTAACAAACTGAACTGTATTGTATATTGCAGCGGAATTTACACAGCACAGTAAGATGTAAATGGAACCGTAGAAGAGCACTCAGCTGTTATTAGACACATCAATCCACCTGGTTCCTGATTAAAACTGTTAAAATGATAAAATTCTAAATCATGAAAAAATTCCGGCAGATAGTAAAATAGTATTCCTTCAGCTATCACACTTTTAAACTCTGACAGCAGCCATTTTAGTCATTTAAGTGACTTTTTTGTTTTTGTTTTAGCAGAACCAATAGGGTCTTTTAGTCTTCCAGTCTGCATTAGTATTAGTTGATTTTTTATTGTTGATTATTTAAATGCATTATTCGTAGTTGCTTTCAATGATCTTGTATTTGTGCACTGATTTATTTATTTATTTATATTAGTCACATTGCACTTTGGATGTGGGCTGCAAGGCTGTAATAGTTTGGGATTTTTAATTATAGTTTAGTTTTAATTAGTTTTGACTTTTTTTTTTCTCTAATTCAGTTAGTTTTAATTAGTTTTTAGAGCAGGTTTGTTAGTTTTTATTAGTTATCGTTTTTTTCTGAATGCTTAGTTTTAGTTTAGTTTAGTTTTAGTATTAGTTTTAGTTATTTCATATATTTTATCTTCCTCACCATCCTATTCAAAGAAATTAGCGAGGTGCAAATCAGCGGGTTACTCTGGACACTTTATTTGGGGGTGGGGTTAGGGCGGCTCTTTGACTGAGCAGAGACACAAACACATGTACAGTACAAATGTATGAATTCCCTAGAGCAGGTTGGGGGGGGTGATCCATACACAGCGTCACTCACGTGAAAACAATGCGAAGATGTGCAAAGCGTGAGAGGAGATGCACAAAGGAGCCAGCAGTACACCAGATAGAAACATATATAAACCAGATAGAAGCATACATAAACCAACTAACCAGCAGTTAAACCAGATAGAATATAAACCACTTATAAACATATATAACCCAGTTCAGCAGCAGTAAACCACACTTTAGCAGATATCTCATATCTTAATCATCTCCAGTTCCATTATTAGCCAACTTTGCTTCAGTTCAGTTCAGCTAGCTGTAGCTAGTACCATCAAACGTTTTTAACATTCTAACAGGTTCCATACCTCTGTAATTGGATTAGTTTTCCTCCTCCTCTTCTCTCCTCTTCTAAACTGTGCAGTTAAGGCCTTGGAAGGCCTTTTCATGGTGATAAACTCTCCAGTCTTTACCTGAATGCTAGTTCAACACTGACTCTGTCCTTTAGCTCCACTCTGTCTCTGTCACTCACACGCACACACATGGTGCACAAAAAAAAAAAAAAACCCGACCCCACTCATCACTAAAGTAAATCCCAGACAGGACTGTGCTGCTTTGTCCCAGCTTTAGTCTGTATGTTCCAGGTAGAGTGGGGACCAGAAGACCACTGGAAACCACAGTGACCAGACATGACAGACTGTGAAGTGTCGTACGGTGCCACTAGCTAAAATGGCTGGAGTCAAATAAATCAATTTGATATCAATTGACAAAGATGAAAACGAAGGGAATTTTATCCATAATTTTTATACGTTTTAGTTAGTTTTGTTAGCTCACAATACAGTTTCAGTTAGTTATCGTTTTTTTCTTTTAATTAGAGTTGTTATTTATTTCAGTTAACGAAAATGTTTTTTCAATTTTAGTTTTCGTCATTTCGTTCGTTTTTGTTTACGATTATAACCTTGGTGGGCTGATGTCTGTGGTAAGCTGCAAATGAATTGCCCGTATGGGATAAACAAAGTTTTCTGTATCTGAATCTGAATCTGACATATTTTGTGCAGATGGATGTTTTTTTTAGAGCTAAAAAATACTCAGCTTTTCTCACTCTGAACAGATGTTTCAGGAGATTTTTTTTTACTGTGCATATGACACTGATTCACTACCTGTGCTACCATGTGCTTAATGTTTTTTTTTTTTCCTTCCGTTCTTGAGTGTTTATAAGCACTTTTCTAAAACAAAAACAAAACAAAAAAACTTTCTCTCTGCCAAACTTGACTTTTTCATCCACAAAGAGGATTTCTAAACATTTGACATACAGGTTATAAAACTAATACATAGTACATGTCATAAACAGAGGGACATACACAGATCACAAACCTCTCGTCTTTCCTGCACAGATCTGTTTACCCTTTGCTCAGTTGCCGCAGTACCAGCCATCTAAATTGGCTCTAATTTATTCCTCTGAACGCCTACGACAGATGGGGACTGCCAAGAAAACAGCAATGGGCACACCAGGAAGTGCTTCTTTCCCCCCTGTTTTAAGTGTTTTTGTCATATGTCTTCCCAGAAAAGACGACCAATTTTAGAAATCATCTGTCGTCATATTCTGTTGTCTTTCCGATAACTCTGCTGCTAATGTCCCTGCCGATGCTTTTAGTGAACCCTAAAAGGGTTTGGTGGCTGCATGCAACCTTTTCACCACGGCATGAGCTCCAATGTCTTTCCTTAGGTCTCTTTGCACCTTGTAAAGAAAATGAAAATACAAAAAAGGGCTGTTTACTTATTTATCCTCCTTGAAAGTTGCATGAGAGGCCTCACAAGGACTCATTGGTTCTCTCTGTCCCTGGATGGATATAGAGTGGAGGGTGGCCTCAGGGTTGCTGCATTGGACATGGTGTTCCTGGTACAAATAGAATAGCTATTTTTTGTTTTATTTTATTATGGGCTTGGGACTGTCAGTACTAGACCACTAATAACTAAGTGCTTTCAGTCCAATCGGTATGTTTCTACTGAGATGTATACACTGCTCTGCTGCACCATACTTTGCAAAGTAACTCTAAATAAAAGGGCAGGCTTGCAGAGTGGTCTTGTTGGATGCACTTTGACTGGAAGCTTCTTCCTTTTTAAGTCTTTGATATCAATAGTTCAGAAGGTTGTCCTCAGTCCTCTGAATTTAACAGTAGCTTAATATAGCATCGATAAGATATCTGGATAAGGCAGAGCACAGAGGACCGTAGGAGTGGAAATAGTGGAAGCCGTTCTTTTCTGCAGCAGCTTCTTGAACCTCAGCAGCAATTTGGCTCCATCCCCAAGGGGAACTGTTCAGAAAGTATCATGTTTGCTCTTTTTGCTATGTGAGAGGCAGTTGCATTTGTTTTATAATGAATACAAATGTAGTTACACTGTAAACTATTTAACAAGCAGAAGTGTTTTCAGCAAAGCAAAACAATATGTCCATTAAATTGCACAGGACAACTTCCACATGCATTTACATGTATTAGTCAGAACTGAATTGGAATATTCCTCATAAGCTGCCTTATGCATTTTTTTCCAGTTTGTTTTATTATGTGCTTGAGTTGATTATAAATCCTGAATATGAATTTATACACTACATGTCAGTGCTTTTATTCCAATGCCAACCCAGCTGAGTATTATTTAATCATTTCGGAATTTTCACACGTTTCTTTTAAACCCTTATTTAGCTCATTTCCATATTTCCTAATATTTATCCTGCACAGTACACCCACAGTCTTTTGTCAACCATCGACAGTTGACTATATTTAATTTAAGTACCTGGATTTCACTGTAATTCACATTCACAGGAGCCTAAAAACAGGGATTTTTCTTTTCATAATTAACTTTTTGGCTAAATCTGTCTGACTGGAATTAAAATATCTTTGGAACTAAATGCTTAAAATATTAATGCTATGTTTGGAAAGTAGTGGATGGAGATATATTCACGCCATAATATACATTTCTCTGTGCATCAACTCGGCTCAGAGTTATCATAAACACGTTTTTTTATGCCATGAACTTTCATTCAACCTCCCAACCATACAGTATATTCCCAATCCTGGAGGACTTTGTTAATGATTATTGCGTTTTCTGTAATTTACATGGGGCCTTGAAATAGACTCATGCAGCAGAGTGCTGATGAGTTTCTTCCAAGTTAATGAACATCAAGGGACAGAGTCTCACTAGACAGTACTGCTAACTAAGTTTGGACAGCATTTTCCATATCTTATAATACAGCACTGACTGTTCCCTGTTGACTATGCTGTGTCAGTAGGAGTTTCTAAGAGCTACCCTTGTTCTTACCATTAAATAAGCCACGATGGGATAAAAAAAAAAAAAAAAATAGATATGAGCAAGCAGACTAGAGATGCCTGGCTCAAATTGTGAACCAGGGAAACTTATCTACCTAACTGCTGTAATTTAAAGTCAGCAACTAGCTAACTGACTGGAAATGGCACTGTAAACCCTGCCTAAGAAACAGGCTGAATGAAGAGGTGTAGCTCAGTCATAAACCTAGCTTGTGCTGCTCAACATTTCACTCCTTTGTTCCCTTCCAGAATGTTTTGGCGCTGGTCCAGTTTGGATTTTCTGCCTGTGAAGGGTGATACTTTGTTTATTGTACTGCACAAGAGAATGTTCACTTCGAGGTGCTAAGGTGATTTTCAGGTTCTAAGAAAATATCTGCCAATATTTCTTTTCAACACTGAAATAAAGAAGCATGTTGTCGAGGTTTTTAGGCCACCTCTAAAAACTATTTAATTCAGTGTGAATTTTAGCCACCAGTCCGGCAAACAGCTCATATTATGTAACATCTAAATGTAGGGTGCCGCATGTTCACTCCTACACAGGATTAGGATTCTTTCACACTGCTAGATAAAAAAAATACCACCCATTACAATAGAATTATTATTGTTAGTAATATTATGACTTTTTTGGCAAAATCAATGCTGATGTGTATCCAAATGTAATCATAATAACATTGTATCACATTGTTTAATTAGGATTGTAGTCTTTTTACAGGATCCAGTTTTCAGCCATACACACATAATATATGCAACAAGTGCAGTGGTGGCATTACTGATGAATATTAAACAGTGGATACACTGGAGTGACACATTTAAACTAATTATAAAAAGACTTGTGCATTGACCTGTGGGGAACCATGTGTCATATTAATACCAATATCTAGGGACTGAAGTTAGTAAATGTGTTGTTCCTGTTTTTAACTTCTTTTCCATCATGCAGCGCAGTACTGCGCTTCCAGTCAACAGAGGAAGGTGATTGTAAGGCTATTGTATTCCAAAATGACTAATATCTCCAAAAATATTGATCCTATTAACTTGCCGAGTTATTTAATGTGGAGATGGGACTATTCCTCAACTGTAGGTACCAAACTGGCCAGTTAAAAACGTTTCAGTTTCTCAGAACTGTGCAGACACACACACACACACACACACACACACACACACAAAGATGCTCTGAGACCTTCCAGTATTATGATATAGATACCACTGACATATATAGGACATACACAGCATAGTATAGTAGAAATACAGCGTATGTCTGTGTGACAGGACTATAATAGATGTCATCATGCTGTATTCTAACTGTAACAGTATACACACATATATTTCATCTAAATGATATTTTGCTATGTTTAACATGAAGGGAGATTATCCTTACCATCCTGTAACACTATAGCACACTGTACTGTACAGCATTTCATTTAAGCTATAACAACATATAAGTGTAGCCTTCTACTATACAGTATATGCTAAGAAATAGCAGTGGATACATCAAAATATAACAGGGTTTACACAGTCCCAGTTGTATACATTATATTGATTTATATTCACTGTACTGTAAATATGCAGCTTTTTATAATTTATCATTTACAATTGTTCCTATAAGTTTTTTTTTTTTTTTTTTTTTTAATTAACTGATAGTTGAAAGCTAAACCGACCATTTATTACAATTCCATGTTATATTTTATACATCATCCGTGCACTCTGCTCTTCTCTACCCACCATAAATAGCTATCTCATCTAACAGCCCACTATGACTGAATCCATCATGGTCAAGCAGATACAGAGCTGTGCTTCCATCAGCCCCACTTCCTATCTGCTTCTATTCCCAGTGGTCTGTGTTTCCCTCAGCCTCTCCCCAGTTTGCATTAACACACCTCTGGGACCAGCAGACCATAGATGCTGTGTTATAGATAGAGAACAATCTTCCATCTTTCATAAGGGTGGTTAAAGTTTTAGCTCTAGAGAATAATTGTTGTGTAATCACAACTAAGGGATTAATTATTCATGGAAGCATACCCATACACAAAGTGTATCTCCTCAAATCTCTTTCTGCATCTTACTCTCTTGTGTTCCTCTATTTGCATCTGACTCTTCCCCTTCTACTCTTTTCTCCAAATGTCTCTCTATCATCGCATTTAATCTCTCTCCCTACGTCTCCCCTCCCTTCCACACTAATGGAGTTAGCGAGCACTGAGGATAAAACAATTAAAACAAAATTCATTTGAATGAATTAAAGAGCAGGGAGTTGCAGGAGCTGACACTTCTGTGGCAAGACAAATTATCTTGCATGGCTGGTTTAGTAGCATTTTACAGTGGCCTTGTCCCACCTCATTAACCTGTGTATTAACCCGTGGAAAGCATTGTTAGTACACAATGATGTAAAATAGATAGGGGATAAATACAAGAGCAAGGAAATGGTTACCACGTTATGTTAATGCTGCTGTGAGAAACTTAGTTAAGAACTATACACACCATAGATACGTCAGCGCCTTGCAAGACTGTGGTGAATAAGAAGTCGGCTCTAGCCTACTTGCCAAATACACCTTCCAGTCATCTCCATGCATTTTTCAGTATTCTCCAACAAGCAACAGGAGATGCACCAAGCTTGCAGCCTGCCTTATGAAAGACTTCAGAGGCTGTTAAGGAAATGCCAAGGCCATCTGTGCTGCTCTAAGAGGGTGTGAAATGAAGATGGAGAGTGTGTCACACTGCGACGAGAGGTCATTACTGGCTCCTCAAAGGCAGCAGATTATGTCAATTTTACAGGTCACAGTCTTGTGGGTCACTACATTTTTTATCTTCTTCATCTCTGCGACACCTTAACACTAGGTAATGAGTCCAGAAGTGTGAGTTCAAATGTGCATTAAGAGTTGTGATGCAAGGGAACAGCAGCTACACTGGTGTTGTTGGTGATGATTAGATGCGGCCAGATGGTATCACGACGCTGCTTCTTGTGCTCGGAGTCACCGCAACAATCACTCTCCCTCTTGGCAGATTGTCACTTTATGTGTTTATATGTGCCATAATGACTGAATACCCTCCGCAGGTTGTACATCTTGGTAGCTCAACAGCACCATTTACCTTTGACTGCACCATTTGATCCAAAGCGGTCTTTTCAAGCACTTCTTTCTTGTGTCACATTGACTAAGTGTAATGAAGCAAGACATACTTAGCTCATCCCCTGCACTGTCCCTGGCCCTGACCTCTGACCTTTTTGTGGAGAGCACACTGGGAAAACTAGATTACCTGCAGGAAGTAATGCTGTTTGAGTTTACTGAGCACTCGGGTTTTGCTGTCTCCCAGCAGACAGCATTTAGTTGGAATTTATGCAAGTGGCTACCTACTGAAAATGCAAATGCTGATGCAAGTTTTAAAATTAACCAAGCTCAGAGGTGACTATGTGGTGGAGCTTGTTTTAATATTAATATGTGCTTCGGTTTCTTTATCTGAAAATTTATATTGACAGAATACAAGGACAAAAATAGGCAGAATTCTCTGAAATAACACGAGTTGCGTGATTTCCTTATTATCTGTCTTTCCAGAAAAGTTTGAAAAAGGTTCATTCAGCACATATTCATTTTTTTCTGGTACACAGCAGACATACTCAACTAGATTTGTAGCTTGAAGGTAATGTTGTCCACAGCTGCTGGATATCTTCTTTCTCTTGTCCCTTCTTGTGGATAAATTGCATTCCTTGACATAGCACTAGTGAAATAAGAATGTAACCTCCATTTTTTTCCCTATGATGATTTATGCCGCTTCTATTTCTTATTCAGTCTTTTCAATGCGGCACTAAGATTGCAGATTACTTCTGGTCACCAAAATCTTACAAATTTCCCGAAAGCAGTCAGCATCCCCCTGTGCCAAGAGACCGCACTTGATTTTGCACTTCTATTTACATTTATTTTGTGCTATTCATGAGTTTTAGCATACTGTAATAAGAATATCAAACATACCAGGAGATATTCTTTTTCATTTCACACATACATAGACTCTCTGTATATATATTATTAAATGTATTGTAATTGTAACTGTGATTTTCAGCTGCTTGCCAGAACAAGTATATATCTGTGTTTGGGCTAACTAGCAGGGAGATAAACTCCATGTGGAGCATGGTGATGAGGAGGTAAACAAACAGGCTAAAAGCACAACTGTATCCGCTGAACACAGCATGTTCTTTACACATGGTGATGATAGAGAGGGGAGGGGTTGCAGGGAAAGAAGAGAGAGCTATAACACAGGGATAGAATGGTAGACAAAGAAAGGGAGGAAAAGGAGTGAAATTTTGCAAAAAGAAGAGGACGCGTTAAGGGAGCTCTGTTGGCCTGGCTCAGCTGTGTTTCTTAGCTAATGTCTGTCGTGACTGTCCTGTCCTCTGTGGCTGCTTGGATGTAGATGGGATGCAAAGTCTTGGAGAACGCCCTATTTAAATGAGGATGTTGCGTGCCCTGCCGGTTGTCATCATGGAGACTGCGGAAAAACTTCTCTGGGATACGCCAGCACTAATGGCAACAGTGCACTGGAATGATCCAGATGCAAAAAATGTAACATGGCGAGGAGTTTTGTCAAAGAAGGTATTGCATGCTTCGTCCTTGTGACTGGCCCCAAAACATCCCCTAGTTCATCTCGAAGTTCTAGAACATCATTGCTGGGAAGGCAATATGTCTTAATTATTTTTTCTTTCGTCATTCCAAAAATGTTGATGCGAGCACAAAGGATTTGTTGTCTGCATTGCCTTTGGTTGCCTTTTGTAATACCAGGTGATTTCATATATAGAACGTGTTTGAACCAAAAGAAGGTCATTAATTCTCGTTGCCTTTGGATGCTGCCTCCTCGCCACAACAACTGCAGCCATTTTTGTGCGAAGCTGAGCCAGTTAAAACCTCAGACGTGCTAAATATAGATGCAAAATCAGCCGTCGTAATCAGTTTCGGGTTTGGTAAATTTCCCACGCTAAATAAATATGTGCATCTGCTCTTCCCAATAATTTTGCGTGTTCTGGCAGAAACGCCCATATTCATCAAGGCAAACATGTTAAATGGGTTGCATGAGCTGTTTTGGCCTTTTGAGAGACGCAGCCCTTAACACTAAGGCCCTAAGACCAAGAAATATACACGAAGTATTAAAAGTAAGGTTGAAATGTTCACATAACATAGATTACTCAAGAGTCAGGTACATCCTAGCAAATACATGGTGCACAAAGTACTTGTCTTGTTTGCTTCATGTCTGTAGAATGTTACACATGTAGGGGTCAAAGTTGTGGGGGGCATAGTACTTCATTTAATGCCAACTCTGGGGAATGTGCTCTGATTTAATAGCATCGTCACGGAGATCATAGCAGTAGGTATTTTCTAGGTCATGTGAGAGCAGGCGCCCTTTAGATTTATATTCAGCACATAACCCCCCCCCCCCCCCCCCATTCCCCTTGTACTACAAGCACACATGTATGTGTACAAAGAAAGGGGGGGAAAGAAAGCAGGAATAGTGACAGGATTTAGGATTTTTTTGTGCGTGTGTGTGTATGTGTGTGTGTACCTCAGCTGATGTATGTGTCCAGTACCTTTGCTCTGTCAACAGTAAAGCACCGCTGAAGCCTATTTCCACTGAGAGAGGGGCAGCAATATGTTTTGGACCAATGCTGCAGCTAAGATAAGATCCACGGTACTGCAGCCACAATCTGATCCTGCTGCTGTGCCAGAGAGTAAAATCCAATTTCCTCCACACCATGAAAAAAGGGAAAAAATGCAAAACAAGAGCATAATGATTTTTTTTTTAATCAGTGATTAATGCATTGCAACAGATGAGTATTTATCATTTGCATATACCATTAAGACAAAGTGTAGCAGCTAATATACTGTTTATATTCTCCATAGGTTTTTTTTTTTGGCAGAATAATTGTATGATAAGGCCTGGCACATCTTTAACCTGAGCTTTTGTCTCCTCCTGGCCTTCTTCCACCAGGCCATGTTTGTCTTCTCACAACATGACATTTGGAGCGCAAATTGTCTGGCCTTTCAGGAGGTTGGACTGTCTAGCTCATACTGACAAGACAGACAAAACAGTCTCTCAGATAACTGCTCCATCCTCAATTATGAGACTTCTTTGAACTGAATGTTTCTGTGTGCTGTGCATGTCTGTCATCTGCTGCAGATAAGCACAGTGGCCCATAGTGAAACTAAAGCACTGCTATTGATTTGCTGCTGGACGTTGTCTCCGTGCCATTTTGCCCTGCAGACAGGTTTGAAGAAACTCTGTTCACAGGTCAGCATGGGGCTATCCAGCAAAAGCTCCAGGACAAAACAACCTGATGATTTTTTCCCCCCTTTTTTATTCCTTCTTATAAAGACCATTCAGGGGATTGGCTTGCCACCTGGTGAAATGTTATTCTTTTTTGATGCATTTTGTGTTTTATCCTGTATCTGTTTTGCATTGGTTGGTACAGATGTCTTGCAAGAGACACTGCAGCAGCTTATCAGCAAGTAGCCCTGTTTATCTTCCAAATGAAGATGAGGCAGAAAACAAACTTGAATTTAAACTTTCTCTCTTGAGGATGCAGCCAAAGTGCACTCATAGTTCATCAAACATGCAGCAGGGAGAGACAGTGCTACAGTCGCACCATCTATATTTAATCGTCTGTTGATTAGCGTGTAGTACTACTGTATTTCGCAGCTAGCCTGCTCCTCTTGTTGCCCCTAGAGTCTTAATCCTTCCTCCGCCTGTTGTGTTTCTGCTCCACTGGGGACCAATTGCGCCAATTCCACTCATCGAGGTTGATAATTAGTGACAATTGTAAAAGTAATTTACAAACTCAAGCGATGCCATTGAACAAATGGTGCCAATTAACTGGAGATGCTAATGTGGGCAGAAACGCGGAAAAGCAGCATCCGACCTCCATTACAGTGAGATGAGAAGGGCCAGGAAGCTGTCCTCTGTGTGTCAGGGAGAATTGTCCAGGGACGACATGGGAGGCGAAGCATATTGTTGGACCGGGCTTGTCACCATGCTGCAGATTAATTCCACAAGTCAAGTACAAGTATTGTGACCAGGGCAACAACATTTCAATTTACATTTAAGACTATTAGCCAGGAATATTTTTAGAGTCACTGGCTCTACATCCAAGAACAGAATATGGTTTATGTTGTCCATTAACAATATTACATCAAGGCAAGTTTGGCTTTTAGATAAAGCTAATACACTCCCGTGTGTGTGTCTGAATTAAAAAAGCTGCGAGGGAAGAGCATTACAACCCCAGCTAATCAAGACATTGGACAAAATGTTACTGTGTCAGATGTGGTTACTGGTAAAAAATGTTAACCACACACCACAGCTAACGGATGTAAATGTTAGATCAAGAAACCACAGTGGAGTTCGCCTTTAGAGTAGCTGGTTTTAGCCCTATGCAGATGATTTATGAAATGTGATTTTTCTCTTTATCATGCACTAATTAATATCTGCCGCCTGCAGGTGTCTGGCTTTTAAAAGGCCTGAAAGTCTGGAGATGGAAATAAGATTTTTAAAATTTTCATTATTTTACCAACAGGCATTGTCTCCGAACCAAACCACTGCTGTGCTGATATAAAATAACTAGGCCACTGTGTACAGGATTTTAATTTATTTACAGTTTGGCATTGACATAGCCTTCATACATTAAAATCAGGTCATCATGTTTTTTTTCATTCTTTCATATTTGCTTTCTTTATGTAACAGCCTTTTACAAATACATATATAACCCAATCATGACTGCAAATCAAGATATCTTAAAAGCCTGCTGTTGTGTCGGAACATACTAAACTGTTCTGTAGATAACACAGACAGAATAAATGTCTGTGTGTTTGTTATTTTAGCTAAAAGAATGGCTCTAAGACGGTCATTAGTATAAGTCAAGGCCTAGTTGCTCAGTTCAGAGCCTCCAGCTTGAAAAAGGACCAGTAATAAGACTAAAGCACAGGAAGCAGGAGGCCAATCCTCTCCTCTCCTCTTCTCTCCTCTCCTCTAACATTAAAAATGGGAGGTGTATTCCCATTCTGTCAGTCACGTCCATTCTGCCTCCTAGGCCTCAGCCTCTATCAGTGTAAACAGAAGAGGGGAGGCAGTGTTTGGCGTTTTCTGCTGTCTAAAAAAACCTCCTTTTGGTGTCTCTTTGATCCAAAGCGCTGGAATAGTAATTGCTATCACTTATGAAACAAAATGACAAGCGCTGCCAAGAGCTTAGCAATGCAAATACAAAAGAAGAGAGAACAGAGAGCTGTGGGGATAGGGGTCTGTGAGTTGAGGCAGTTGGTTTCAGGTGTGTGAGGGTCCCTCAGTTGGCAGTCAGATGCTTTTGATTGATTTTAGAAGGTTAATGAGAAATATATCTTCATACATATTCTTTTCAAGTGATAATCCCCAGACAGATGTTTTTCTCTCTTTTTTTAGTACTAAGAAGTCACAGCTGTTTACCTTATGTGCACTATTTCCTACCTGAGCCATGGGCAGCTACACTTTAGATGATACTTTAGGAAAATGTATAAATATGCAAACTAGCTGAAAAATGTCAAAAATCACAAAGGAATATAGAATTCATATTCATATATTGCATTTAATGCAAGTTTGTGTCTGACTCACTTGTGCTTATTTTCACAATAAAAATGAACCAAGAGTCAGACATTCACCCTACAGGGAGGTTAAAAAAAAAAAAAAAGTCATAAATAAATTTATAAAAAATGTGTACATCATAAGAAACTCTTCCAGAGGAGCAGGGCTCCAGCTCTTTTGGGAGCTAAGGTCTGGCTTTTCTGGCTAACATTAAGTGGACACTTGCAAAGCTTTTGGCAGGATGTTGCTTATTCAAACAGCATACAGAAAAAGAGAAACGAGGAACTGGATGGCTCCTCTTCCTTCTTTAAAGCTGCAGAAGTGGATAAGCCTCTGGTGTTATTCACAGCCTGCCTCTGACATCTTCTGTTGATGTTTATTTAAATGGCGTTCAGATCAGTGTGGAAATCGTCCTGTTGCGAATGCCCGGCAGGACACAAAACAGCTGGGCTCTGGAAGGAAAAAAGAGAGGGAGAGAGAGGAATATTTCTGAAAGGACACCAAGAAAAAGAAGAAAGAGAAAAAAAAACTTGGGGGTTTTATGTAAAGGAGGGGATTTGTGTGAAATGTATTTTGTGTAATGAGACGCCCCAATTCTGTTCTTTGAAATAGTGTTACCTGGAGCTGGAAAATAAAAATCTCTCCTTGTGCCTTTCCCCCATGGAGCCGGCTGTTCTCAGCTTACACTGGGCCTCTCCTCCATTTCACAAAAATACTCCAGTTATGTATTTTCTCAGATTTAGTCGTCAGACGGGTCGTCAGGAGAGGGTGTCATTTCAGAGCTCCTGCTGGGAGATTGCTCTTTCTTCCAGGACATTCTGACACAGAGCGTTAATAATGTAGCTTTCCTTTCATAGCACCCACAAACAGAGCCATCGACCCCATTGCCTATCAGCAGAAATGTCCATTCACTGAAAAAGCTAAAGCTGTCTGTTCTATTTGTTGCAATTTTTCTTCAATCTTGGTGGGGTGTGCTGCCTCCTGTTTGAAGATGCTGGACACCCATTTTGTTCTTATATCATGGGAACACTGTTTTTCAGAATGATGAGCATCATTTGAAAGTCCCCTGCCTCAGCATCCTCAGCATCCAAGCCATTTACAGCCTGCTCATTCACTTTATTGCCATGCGCTGATGGCAGCACTTTGAAGTGTTTGCTAAAGGAGGATGGGGGTGTGGTGTGGGGGCAGGGGAAGTTTAATTGGCTGCATTAGTTGGTTTGCTTCTCTTCTTTCTTGATGCCCCCAAGTCACAGCCAACCAGATTAGACGACCTACATTCTTCTAGCTTTGCTTTTCTTTTTTTTTGTATTTTGTTCTTGCCATCTTTATTCAGTCCCACCAATCCTCCTTATGTCATATTTGGGAGCCTTTGAATTCCATTTCATCTCTACCAGCACCTCCCAAAATGAGTTTGAGTCAAAATCAGACACTAACACCTCCTCATCCTCACGTCCACACTCCTCTGAGTTTGCATTGACATGGACGTGTTCACAGGGACTATGGGGAAAGTTAAATTTAGCAACTTCATCTCTATGCACATGACACTGACTGACAGCACGCTGTGGGTAATGATGTGTTCTGTTTCACAATGTGTCGCCCACAGCAGTCACCCTCAGAGAAGTTTTGATGTTTGTTTCATTTGAAATGCCTATATGTTCATGTACCATCTTCTGTGGTACGTTCTTGGCTGGAGAAAGCCTCCATATGGAGAAACACAGTTGAATCAGTCACTGTATTCGATGGGCCTGAAAATTTGAGAACATTATTGTTATCGTTGCTACTTTTTCACTTTTTCACTAAGTCATTACACAGAAAATACCTGAATAAATGTGCATAATTTTCTAATCATGATTATTTGAGAAAATGTCCAATATTAATAGTTTTAATTGTGTCTACAGGCAAAACATGTACCATTTTCCTATTATACCTAATTGTAATATTATTTCTAATTACATATAGACCATTACTTTTTCTTCTCTTGAGGTGTGTTATGATTAATTTACCTGCAGACCCTGCTCACTGCCTGTATTTTTACAGTTTCTCTGGTTTTGCTGTGTTAGATGTTTCTGGCATTGTATTTTTGGGCAGTGTGTTTATGCCTTGTATCCAATGTGCAGGATGTCCAATAGAATGCGAGACAATGACACGGTTACGGTTATGTCAGGTTTAGGCATAAAGACAACTTGGTCAAGGTTGTGGCAAAAGGGCTGGGAGAAAGGAGGCTAAAATAAGAAAAAAAAAGTCACATATACAGGGTGGGGAAGCAAAATTTACAATGAACATTCAGTTGTTTTTTCTCAGCAGGCACTACGTCAATTGTTTTGAAACCAAACATATATTGATGTCATAATCATACCTAACACTATTATCCATACCTTTTCAGAAACTTTTGCCCATATGAGTAATCAGGAAAGCAAACGTCAAAGAGTGTGTGATTTGCTGAATGCACTCGTCGCACCAGAGATTTCAAAAATAGTTGGAGTGTCCATAAAGACTGTTTATAATGGAAAGAAGAGAATGACTATGAGCAAAACTATTACGAGAAAGTCTGGAAGATACTATTAAAGAAGAATGGGAGAAGTTGTCACCCGAATATTTGAGGAACACTTGCGCAAGTTTCAGGAAGCATGTGAAGGCAGTTATTGAGAAAGAAGGAGGACACACAGAATAAAAACATTTTCTATTATGTCAATTTTCTTGTGGCAAATAAATTCTCATGACTTTCAATAAACTAATTGGTCATACACTGTCTTTCAATCCCTGCCTCAAAATATTGTAAATTTTGCTTCCCCACCCTGTATACACAGTATGAAATGGGACACCATGTTCTGCCATAACAACCCCAACCATCCTTTATAAAGTTTTTTGCGGTTTAATGTCAGATGGCTCATATTGTTTTCAGAACTTTACTTTTTAACTTTTGGGTATTCTGCATGGAAAAAAATGGACGCTATAGGGGCACTTATATAACAATAATAAGAAAAACACTTACATTTACACTCAACTTAATCCTTTTAATTGCTACCCACATGCTACAGCACCATGACAAATTGAATCTGCATATTATGGTGCCATGGAAACACAGTGCACCATTTACAGAAGCATCCTATAAACCCCACCAGCTCTGTATTAGATTTGAAGCACTATATGACACAAAACTACCACTGGAAGGAAAGAATCTAGACAGGCATCCTTTCTGTGGGTGTACTAGTACAGCGTTCAGGTTCAAATGAAGAGAGGTTGATGTTACAGCTAACCTTGGCTGTGCACCCTGCATGGCTGCCCCTGTAAGCCATCAGTCTGCTGGGAGTCTGACTGAAATATTAAAAAGCCTGTCTGCCTGGCCGCCGTAGCACCTTACCACAGAGCATCCGGAGTCTAAAGTGCAGTATATGTCAAAGATACAGTGGACATGTAATGGATGGAGACCAAGGTGAAACAGGAGCGAGAGATTATTCTCAATTTAATTGACAGTCATATCACCATCAGTCCTTTGATAGATCTCCTCATCTGTCTATACATTCATGACTGACATGGTCTGTCTCCGGTGTTATATTTGTCGCTGCAGAATTGAACTAAACAACAGAGGCTATAAATACACCTTGTTATTATGAAAGTGACACCCTTGAGGTGGTAAAACAGAACATGGAAGTCACCTGACTTTGGTGTCACCTTACAGATACAGCACACCAGACCCCGTGCCAGCTCTGATTGTTCAGCGCAGATTTACTGGTTGATATGTCGCCGAAAGTATAGAAGCTTAGTCATATTTACAGTACCCTGCAGAGTACATTAATCAATCATCTTACTTTTTAATGAATAAATAACGTCTGTTTCACTCTTCAGTGGCATTTGTGCTTTCTCTGTAACAGCTACAGTAGAAAGTAGATGATGCTGGCTAATCAATGGCATTAGGCAGGGGAGTGTGAAGGTTGATTTGTGTCCATGTGTGTCAGCTGTGTAATTAGAATCCTACTCCCCCTCACACACAGAGACACCCTGCCTTCTTCCTCTTCCATCCCTCCCACTTCCTCCCAGGCTAACAAAGCTGTTTCATCCCGAACCTTCCAACTGAGAATGATGTTACAGAAAGAATCAAGAAACAAGAAAGAGGACATGTACGAGGCATGGACCATCAGAGGGAGCCGGGACAGATTAAATAAACGATGGATGTCTTGAAACTGTTCTAAGATATGATGAAACAGCAGTAACTGGACGATAACATGCTGATAGAGGAATTTAAGATTTGATTAATTGCCATTGCTGTCATTTCGGTGGCATTTCATGTTCTAATCATTATCGGTGTGATTGTTTTACAGGCACTTAATCAACAATGTGACAAATATGACAATTGATGTAAATAAGTAATCATGGAAGCACTAACTGAAAGGAAAGTGGGTACAAGTATGTGGGAGGCTGTGAAAAAAACAAGCTCAATGACAGGAGATTTGTTCATGTCCCACAGCGTGGTCAGTAATCTTATTGTGGGTGTGTTTGTAACTGAGCCTCAATGGATTCTACAGAAACGATTCTCAGTGTGCCCAAGTGCACAAAACCTGGTTAACAATGACCTTAATGTGCTGCCTCCAATTCATTTTAAGCCCACATAGAGTGCTTGTCTCTGTTACCTTAACCAGCTGGGAAAAACTGATTAAAAATGAATCAGCTATTTCACTGCTTCCTTTTAGCATTATAAGAGGCTCATGTTTTACTCTTGGAACAGAGGTGTTTTTCATTGTCATACAGACTCACTTACAGCAAAGAGTGCATTGTTTATTGGCTCCTATGGCGTCCACTTAGTATTTTGCACAGGCCCAAAGCATTTCTAAGTTATGTCCAATTTGGCTGATCTCTGAGTCAAGTTCAGAAATCTCCTTTGGGCTGGATTGTGCCCACAGGTTTTCAGCTATCTCTTTAGCTAATCGGCTACACACATGTCTGCACCGTGTGTCTGTGTGCACTGAACTGTTGGTGCTTTCGTGTGCAGACTGTGTAACATTTTTTCTCTTGGGAGCACAATGAAGTAGCTGTCTGTCTAGCTATGCAGGCAGTCATAAATATTTATAAGTACCTGATAAGGGAATCACTGCTGTTTAATGCTTACTTTAAACTACTTTAAGTTTAGTCTGTTAACCCTTAGCCAAATATGAAACACATTCTGTCTCAATTTATCACCATGAACAAATCATATCTCATCAGCACCAGGCCATCAACACCGCTGCTTAAACACTTGTTGCCTCCCAGTAGGATGGTGGGATACATTAGCATGCAGATGCTTCACTTGTAGCACTGATATGCACAATCATCAAGCCGTTTGTGGGCTGCAGTGACTGAATATGGCTCTCGCTCTCCTTTTATGATTTACATGCAAACTCCACCAGATGCCTGGCATTGGGGAATCGTTTCATATTCTAATGCCATGACAAGAAATATAACCGTTGAGTGAGCTGCTGCCTCTGTGCATATGTTTGTGCTGTATGTGTGTATGCGTGCACTGTTGATTTTACTGCTGAGTTTATGATGCAAACTAGTTTCCGTAACAATGCCACCAAAAGCTTTTCATTTGGCCCTTTCTGATTGCATTGCCGTGGGTGAAAAATGGAACCACAAACAGAGCGCCGACTTATATGGCTCTAAATATATTCTCAGATTGCTGTATGCTTTGTTTTCAATTTGTGTTTGTGCTTATAACAGGTAATAAAATGCAGGTCCCAGTTTTAGTAAAGATTTTGACTCTGCTGTGCTAATAAATCAAGGAGTAGACCCCGGACTGCTCGGCTGTTGGATGATGTCATTTTCCATCACTTTTTAGACTTGTGTAAAATTGCTTTGTCTGTCTTCGGGGAGCTTACAGGGTAATGTGTAGTCAAAGATATAAAAGCTGATAGGGCACTGTGGGAACAGAGTCAGAATAACAATCTCAGTGTTTTCTTTTATTATCATTCTGAACATCAAGACCCCAGAGATATAGCTACACAAACTGTAATTGGTTCAGTGCTGTGTCATTGCAGATAATGCTCGCTGTGGTGTAGACGCTTGATTTTAGAGGACATACAAGTGGCTTCAGGTACACTGACTGATAGGTTTACAGCAGATTTCAAATGCATGTTTATTTCTGTCTGGACTCCACTGTCCTTCCCTTCTGTGTTCGGCATTGTTTATACCACAATAAAGAGAGATCACATTGAGCTGTGTGGCGCGACTGTAAATTGTCTATAGCCTACATTGCAGAGGACCATAAATATGAGCTGTCCAGGTTTTCCGTATTAGGTCAGCATCAGCTGAGGGGGAAGGAGCCTGACTGTACAGATGCTATACTGTTTGGATACTAAGAGAAATAAGGTTAGTGAAGATTTGCAGTTGTCCTGTGCCGCTGCAAGTAGTTAAAATTACATGAATCTCAGGCCTTAATTTTCCAAGTAAGTACAAGGCTTTGACTTGTACAATCAAAAAGAATATCTCATCTCAAAGAAATTGTAGACTCAGTATGTCATTGGCAATTTATTAAATTTTGCTACATTCATTCATGCTTCACATTTCCATTAAAAAATCCTTTGACTTTCTCTCAAAAGAACTAAGGAAAACTGTCATTTTTACTTTACACTATTGTCAGTAGAGTCCAAAGCCTTTTTTGTTCCACTCTTCTCTGTGTTCTTTGGGGATTCTATACACTTTCAATTGATCATTTCCCTTTATATGCAAGCAAAAAATACATTAAAATAACAATAAACAAAAAGCAATTATTAAACACAAAGAATTTCTGTTAACACTTTATATCTTTATACTTTGTGTCCATATAGGCACTATACTATACTTTCCTCTATCATTATTGCCTCTGAGTGCATTGAAAAAGTAGGTTGAGGCAATTTATGAACAAAGCTTCATATAAATTTTCTACGCCGATGACACACAGCTGTATATCTCAGTGTCATCAGGTGATCATGGTCCCATACAGGTCACGGGTAAATGTATAGAGCAAATAAATGAATGGATGTGCCACAGTTTCCTTCAGCTAAACACGGACAAAACAGAGGTTGTTGTTTTTGGACCAAAAGAAGAGCGATCAAGAGTGAGCACAAAGCTTTAATTATTATAACTAAAAACCAGCTGTCAGGCCAGACATCTGGGTGTAGTCATGGATTCAGACCTGCACTTTCAAAACCACATTAAGACCATTACAAAGACAGTTTTCGGCCACCTGAGGAATATCTCTAGGATTAAAGGACTTATGTCTCAGCAGGACCTGGAAAAACAGGTTCATGCATTTATCTTCAGTCGATTGGATGACTAACAGTGTCTTTACAGGTCTGACTAAAAAGTGCATCGAACAACTGCAGCTCATCCAAAATGCTGCTGCTCCAGTCCTCGCTAGAACCAAAAAAGTTGACCACATCACACCAATTCTGAGGTCTTCACACTGGCTTCCTGTCTCTCAGTGGATAGACTTTAAAATACTTTTATTAGGTTACAGAGCTCTGAATGGTTCAAGGTCCAAATCCATCAGTGACCTCCTTTTACCATATGAACCATCCAGACCACTCAGGTCCTCTGGCACATGTTCGCTTTCTGTTCCCAGAGTCAGAACTAAACAGAGAGAAGCAACTTTTAGTTTGTATGTTCCACACATCTGGAACAAACTACCAGAAAACTGCAGGTCCGATTAAACTCTCAGTTCTTTTAAATCCAACGTGATATCATGAATTGCGTACAGATAACACGCCACTTCTAATTAGGGTGTTATCTGTATGCATTATTAGCTTTCCATGTGTATTTTCATACCACGCAAAATACCACACGATTAGCGGTTAGGGTTAGCGGTTAGGGATATGTAAACCGGAGGTCTGGCGTACATTGACATGCGATCAAATGGCATTGAATAACACGCAAAAGGATGAAAATGCATATGTATAGCATGCCAAATGCTATAAAAACTGGCGTGACATACAACGCAATTTCATGAGATCAGTCTGTTTAAATCAAGGTTAAAGACTCATTTGTTTACAGCTGCCTTTGATTAGAGTATTTTTTCAGTTGTAATACCTGCACTGCAACTCACAATATTAACTCTTTTGACTGATTTAACGTTAATTTTTAAATTTTAATAAAGGCTTTTTTCAGCTTTTGTTTGAACTGTCTCTTATTCTTGATTTTTATGTAGTTTTATGTGTTTCTATGCCTTTGTAAAACACTTGGAATTGCCTTGTGTATGAATGGTGCTATAGAAATAAATTTGCCTTATCTTGCTTTCTTTTGTGCAGTGAGGAGACTTATCATCAGACCTCTGGCACGTCGAGGCTTCTTCACTTTATAGTGGTTTTTGGTTTTAATTGACCTTATTACAGCTCAAATGCCACCCTTGCTGTGCTTAGTTTAACAGCAGTATCTGCACCCTAAGCGGTTTAAGAAGCTTAAGATGTTCAGAGACAATGAATATGTTTTCATTACACTAACATTTTCCTATTATTCTGAATTTGACAGGTGTCATGTAAACAGCCTATTCCACTTGGATATTCTGAAAAAGGCCCTTTTTGTGAATGGAGTAATGGAATAATAGAGGAAGGCTGAGTTCAGACAGTGGAATGTATGCCACCAGTGGAAAACTTTCTTTTTAATGGGGTATGGGTGACTGGATGCAAACAGGAATATTAGATGAATGTTATTTTCATTGGCTGGGTAAGCAGCTTATTTGGAGTTAGGGGAAAATAATTCAATATTAGTGTGCCTGTAAACTTAGTGGATGTCTCACTGTTGTGAATTTGGTAATTTGGTAACTTCAGGCACACATTTATGTATTTGTCTTTGCTCATCAGTGATATGATGCATGTATTGGTTCACATTGTACAGGGTGGGGAAGCAAAATTTACAATATTTTGAGGCAGGGATTGAAAGACAGTGTATGACAAATTAGTTTATTGAAAGTCATGAGAATTTATTTGCCACAAGAAAATTGACATAATAGAAAATGTTTTTATTCTATGTGTCCTCCTTCTTTCTCAATAACTGCCTTCACACGCTTCCTGAAACTTGCGCAAGTGTTCCTCAAATATTCGGGTGACAACTTCTCCCATTCTTCTTTAATAGTATCTTCCAGACTTTCTCGTAATAGTTTTGCTCATAGTCATTCTCTTCTTTCCATTATAAACAGTCTTTATGGACACTCCAACTATTTTTGAAATCTCCTTTGGTGTGACGAGTGCATTCAGCAAATCACACACTCTTTGACGTTTGCTTTCCTGATTACTCATATGGGCAAAAGTTTCTGAAAAGGTATGGATAATAGTGTTAGGCATGATTATGACATCAATATATGTTTGGTTTCAAAACAATTGACGTAGTGCCTGCTGAGAAAAAACAACTAAATGTTCATTGTAAATTTTGCTTCCCCACCCTGTATGTTTTTATTTCTTTCCATCATTGGATTGAATTTGTTTTAAATCTACTGCAAAGCATCAGGGCCTTCCTTCAATAAGTTGTCCTTCCTGGTTTCTCTTGTTCATTTCACATGTCCTCAAGTTAATTTCAGTCCTAATTAACTACCTTTGAAAGGAGTCTGTGCGATAATTACCACAAGGAGGTAGAACGGAAGTAATCACACACTGCACAATTTATGCACCACAGGGAAAACCCTACGGAGTCACCCACTGCCTTTTTTTTTTTTTTTCTTGTCCTGATACTCACCTTCAGCATTTTAGAAACAGATACACAAACTGCCAGGTGGCTCCACAAACAAACACCCCTGCTGGTTTTAGTCTGGTGTGTTATATTTGCAACAATAATTATTATCAAAAAGAAACCATGTGGTTAGAGAAATAAGAACTGAAATACACTGCAACATAACAGAACATTTAACCACCTTAACTGCTACAAATATATTAGTTGCTGTTCCTTTATGTTTTTTATTATTTGTTCATAAATTTATTTGTTTTTTTGCTCATCACTGTGATGAATTCCCACTGCAATGAGCACCATTTTATGTCTTCTATCCTTTACACCAAAAAGAAACAAAGTAAAGCAGCTCAAAATAATAGTTTTGTGCCAGGTAATTGTTAAGATACATGTTTATATTGTGATTGTTTCTCATATCACACAAGACGTGTATGTTCTAAATGCATACAGTTGCGGAAAAAATTATTAGACCATCAAAGTCATCAAAAACAATTAAGTACTAACTCCTGTGTGTATCGTGTGACTAAACTAGACAGAAAAGAAAACATGGATTGCTAAAAGTATTGTTTTTGGCAGTACAATGCTATAGCTATTGATATAAGAACTGAAGTGATTCTGGTTATTATCAAGAAAACCATGGAAAATGGCTATCAGTTCTTAAATTAAATATTTATGAGCTATGTTTGTTGTTATCATTATATTTGTCCAAACAAATGTACCTTTAGTTGTACCACACATTAAATAGAACTAGAAATTGAAGAAAACAAGGGTCGTCTAATATTTTTTTTCCGTGACTGTATACATGCAGAATAAATTATCAATAAGAGTATTCAATGGTTGTATAAATTAATTAATATTCCAACAATAGCAAACTGGGTAAAAATGAATATTCCATGACAAAACTTTTAAAGACATGCAGACAACTTCATATAAATCTCCAGAGTATTGTACAAAAGTCTCACGCCACCTTTAACTTTATTTTTTGAAGGTTTGTAATGAGAATGCATATTTATTTCTGCTTATTTATGTCTCTTTCCTTTATATACAACTAGAAAATACAGGGCATACGTGCAGAGCATTATAAAAATACAACAAATTAAAACTAATTGGCATCTATGCAGTGAGTATTTAGTCTTTTTTTGTTTTTTTTCTCTTGAAACCTTTGTTTTTGATGCTGCACGTTTCTTGTATATCCTTTTTATATCTTAACACAGACACGGAGAATTGCATGTGTGTGGCCATTATAACTTTGCTAACAATGGATGGATGGATGGATGGGCATACCTTTTATATAATAGGCAGAATACAGTCGCCTTTTCCTGCGATTGTCCAGTTAGACAATTTTGCCTGTATGCGCAACATATGTCCTTTATCTTTCTTGGTAATGAACAGATCTTGCGGGTAGTCCACTGGCTGCTAAATATGGATGTGTGAATGTTAGTCAGATGCCATGAGATGGTCTCCATTCTATAACAGCAGGAGGTTATAAATAGAAAGTGTGAATCAAAGAGCATTTAATTTAAGTACCTTCCCTTTTTTCAGCATTGTTAACCCTGTTTTGATTTGGTTGCAGTGCAATAATGCTTATGAGGCGTCAAAATGTAGATATAAAAGGACGCTTGTGTCTGAAATGTGGCTATTTCGAATGTTTGAGTGCTCTTTTGTTTATATCCCTGTGGCTTGGTCCACAGATGGATCATTTGGCCCTGCGCTCCGACAATGTAATGAACGAGTCCATTTTAAAAACCCGGTAGAGGAAGGCTGTGCTGTCTCTGCTCCTGTAGAGTAAATTAGATTGACTTCTAAACTCAAAGAAACAGATGATGCAGATGTCACACTTGATCAATTGATTTGGCTAAATTAGCTAATGCACCTGCAAACTGCACCTAGACATAAAAGATTTGCTGCACCACCATGGGCAGGGACTGAAGAATGTTATGTTTAGGGACATTGAGCAATACCGGCTGGGACGTGTCACCAGAGAATCATGGTGAAATTTCAGTTGGGATGACATATGCCATGCACAAACATAGATGAATGTAGGCTGGAAAAATGAATTAACTGGTAAAACATAGAGTGATGTGAGCAGTAAGACTCATGGTTTATGCGCCACACTGATCTGAACGATTTCTAGAGGGAAACACTGGGCAGACGTACCGTACAATATGTCTCTTTCTTTGAACATGTTAAATGAATGATGTCTTAGCTGCTGTACCCTTTGATGATACTAAATTACATCTTTAAGAAGTGGTGCAGATGTGTAAGAGGCTGGGCTTTATGCCCAGGGAGAGATGATTTTACGACAGGAATACACATTTCAAGCCGTGAATCTCTTGTTCAGGATCATGGTGTTTTTAATTTTTATCTGATAAAAGTTCTGATTTCACATGGCTACTTGGGAAACATCAGAGTTGAAAGACTACTCTGAAGTGCTTGGTCTGAACTAAATCCAGTAAAAATGACAGTGTCTGCACATTTAAAATGGGTCATTGACCAGTCAGATGGCATGGCTGCATTTGCTTGCCGTATGAACCATATTACTATAAGTTATGGAGGGGATGAGACATGAAAAGAATGGCAAAAATAGAGGAAAGTTGGATCATTTCTCTCTCAGTTCTCTGGAATAAATCAAATTCGGTTTAATGGACTCTGAGATAGACGTTACAGGAAAATGTCCTGAATTCTATTGTGTGCACAGACAACATCTTAGATGATAAAACCTCTCTCGGAGACTGTTGGGCCTTTTCATCACTCAGGTAACATAAATGCAATCATTAGGATATTCTCAAGTCAAGAAGTCCAATTTCCCCTCACTCTTTAAAAAACAGGGTTTTTTTTTTGGTAATCTTTAGAGCTATGGTTTGGAGCAATACCAACCATTCCCTGAGACCTCATCGATCTAGCACTGAATGATGATCAGATGGGTTTCCGTTCCATTTCATATTGTATTAAAAAGCAGAAGATGATATTAGGATCCTTTTGAGGCATCTCTTTTTTCATTTTCTAACAACGTTTACTCATGGCTCATCATGACATTCAATGTAATTATTTTATTTCATGAGCAGTGATGTTTGAAGCTATATCCCCTGGTACTCAGCAAATACATTTTTTTTTTTTTTTTTTTTGCCTTGTAGTGAAATGTAGGGTCAGAGGTTTTAGCAGAGATTTAGAGTCATGATCTTCCAGTTTTCCCAGTGCTTGGGTAGATAGTTGTAGGTGCATGCGTCTCTAATAAAGCTTCCGTTCAAGTATGAATACCCCTGTATAAGAGCAAATGTAAATAAATTGCTGAATGATATGGCTGAGTCGTCATTACTATTTACTGTGTTGTCAAGGTGAGGACGCTGTGGGCAAATAGATTCACCGTCACTGCTTCAGTGAATCTGCTACTGCTGGGTGTTGACTTTGCATTTACTTGCTATTTGCAATCCGTCCCATCTCACTTTCTTCCTTCCTCCAACTCATCCCTCCCCTCAGAAGATTGCGGTTGTCAAAGCTCTGTTTGGCTTTGACATCCAGTTATATAGTACATTAAGCTGGATCACCTTGGCTGACAGTAAATCGTGTCAGGGACTTTTGGAATTTTGATTAAAGAAAGGAAAATTATGGAGTTTATTGGCAGGAATATATTGTATGACGCTATAAATTCAGCTACCAAACACTTAGGTATGGACCTACCAACAAAGATATATGTTTTAATCAAATAATATTGATCTAGTAACAAATTTTGCAAATGCATTTTAACAGAATAACAATAAATACACTAATTCACATTTTTTTTTAAAGTATGGTATTTTTTTTTTTTGTTTGTTTGTTTATTTGCATATCATAAACAGCAAGAGAGAGAGAAAAAAAACAGCATTCAAACGAGTAATATAATTGTGCAGGAGAGGATAGAAGCCAAAAAAGGCTTATGTGAATACCTCCCCGGAAATAAACAATACACAGGAAGAAGAAAAAAAAAGAAAAGAAAAAAAAAAAGAATTGAAAATATGATATAACTGAAATAAAAATCTAAAGTAAAAACAATAGAAATACAAATCAAATTACAAATTAAAGGATATACAGCCTTACATTTTTTTCATAAATTAGAGTCCTTTTCAGATGCTTTTTAAATAATGATAAATGAATTTGATAACTGAAAAAAATTAAGTATCAAATAATGACTCTATTCTTGTTTGTACTATTTCATGTTATTTTCATTATTTTGTTGTGGTTGAGAATATTGTCACTGCATTTAATATAAGAATTGAGTCCATCTAAACTGAAGAAATGATAATGGATCTTTTTTTGTGTTTTCTTTCAGGTCCAGTAGCTGTGATCAGTGGTGAGGAAGACTCTGCCAGCCCTCTCCACCATGTCAACCATGGGATTATAACCCCTTGTACTCTGGATGCAGGTCCAGATGCAGTTGTCATAGGAATGACTCGTATTCCCGTCGTGGAAAATCCCCAGTATTTCAGACACGGACACAACTGCAATAAGCCAACTACTCGTAAGTACCTGTAAAATTCTCCTGTGAATCATTTTGTGAATTTAACTTGCCTACTAAAGGAGCACAGCAGGTAGACCATCATAGCTTTATGGGGGAGTTGATTAATTCAGCGATCTCATCTCACCTACCCATGAACAGGTGGCCTTCATCACATTGCAACAAGCAATTTACGGTATGAATGTGCAGCAAAAAGGTATTTGCTGAATCAATTTTGGAACAAATATTCAAGCAAATCACGCTTAAAAAAAAAAGGAAGAGATTGCAAACTAAAAGGAATGTTTGGTGTGCAGATGTGTGTACTGATGGTGTGTGAACTCAGACGACATTTTGTTGTATGTAATGTTAAGGAGAGTGTAACATCTGGTCTGAGAGCCAGAAATCAAACACCACGTCTTTATGAGACATCTATTGTAATTTGTTGTTTATATTTATAATTAGAAGTGCCAGAACCCTCTGGCAATGGCATAATTTAGTGTCATCTACAAAGCTACTGTGATCATATGGTGTTAGCATCTGGTGGCACACTTCCAGGTTCTTCATATAGGCTCTGTTTAGACAAAAGCAGCTTTCTGTATAGCAGCTACTGTTGTTTCACAGCCCCCCTTCATTGTCCCCTGGGACTCATGTTCCAGGTTGGGGAAAGACAAGACCACTTTAAGGCCTAATTACTCACAATTACATCAACTGCTCAAGAGAATCAGCAGAAAACAACTGTGCCAGCAACCAGCCGCAGCCTGGCACCTGCTGCTTTCCTTCCAGTCAGACCTACTGGATTTAGTCAGAGAAAGACTCTCCTATTGGAATGGCAGCATGCAGCTATAAAACAGACATTTCTCCGCTAACATGGCTTCCTTTCGGCTTAGATACGCATTGTTTACATCATGGCTCACTTTCAAAATGGCCAATGGTCAAGGTATGGAAGTTGCTGTCTGAGTTGGAGCCAGAAAGAAGGAAGGAAATCCCATTTAGAGGTGATAAATAAATGACAGATCTTATGTATTATGAATTTCATGAATTGTTAATGGCGAGCCAGTGACTGATTTATAACATCTCATGCCTTGAACAGGAGATCTGATTGCAAGCTAATGAATAAATGACAGTGGGCACAAATGAAACTTCCTCCTGGTTACTATGCAGCCAGAATTGAGCTCAGATCTTTTCTAGGTAACTGGATTTAAAAGATGACTGTCTGATGTAAACTTTACTAAAATTTTTCTCTTTCAGTATGCAGCTTCTGTTACCTTTTTAATTTCATTCTGTTTGCGTGTATGAAGAAAAAAAAAAAAAAAAAACCCACAGGAGGAAATGAACCTTGAATTCATCACAAGGTCATAATGGCCACAGCTTTCTGCCATCGGCTAGAAAAACAAAATGGCTCCAAACGGCTTCTGCTTCTGCTGATCATTCAGTGAATATGAATGTATTCTTTAGCCCCAGGACACACACAAAGAAGGGAAATGACTATGTTCTTGTATATCCACCTGTGTATCTACAGCATGTGTGTAGGTGTATGGCAGTGACTATCTGAAAATAAATCGGTGTCTATATTGTATATGCCTGTAGGTGCACTGTTAGCATGGCCGTCATATTTTCTGCCTAACATATCTCCTCCTTCATTTGATGGCTGTCTTCAGTCAGGGGTCTCTTGGGCACCCCTCAGGGCTCTGAGTCCCCGTCGTCCTGCTAGGCTTCCATTGTTGATTGTTCTGCTGCTTCAAGTGTCAACTAAAGAGCTGCGCTGTGCTGTAGCCTGGGCTCAGATACAGTGTGGCTGCTTTATTGATGGTCAGCCACCAATCCATAATGTATTCATTCATTTACTTGAAAGCTTCTTATCCATGAGAATAGGTTGCTGCCAGGGTGTCTAACGTACATACACGGTGGGTTTCCATGTGTTTAGGAGACATTACATTGCCTTACATTCATTGTACACTTAGCTTTAACCCATAAAGACCCAGTGTGACTTTTGTGAAAGTTCCCAAGTGACTTTTTCTCCATATTTAACATTTCTTAAGTCATTTATCACCATGTATCATAATACTATCGTCTATATTTAGCTTTTTTTTGGTGAAAATCAGGTATTTTTCTATATTTAATTTACTGATTATGTACTTGAATCATCGTGATGAGATTATATTTGAGGGTTATTATATGAAAAACAGGGAAAACAAGAAAAAGTGTACTTTTACAGCAAATATATCATTAATTAAACATAAAACAAGTGTGTCTATCCACTGTTATTGATCCAGCTCTATGGGTTTTACTGGTTAATCAATGCTGTAGAAGATGACAGTGTCTCCATGGACACTTTTTAATTTCATTGTATATGTTTCATGTTACAATGACAATAAAGACAATTCTATTCTATTCTATTCTATTCTATTCTATTCTATTCTATTCTATTCTATTCTATTCTATTCTAACTACGGAGCCTCTGAACATCCAAATGGGTCATATCTGATGACCATGAAAAGATGACCAAATGCATTTTAGACCAATTATTTACATGTATTGAAAAGATTAAAGGATCAACAAGTATTAAACAGTGTAGATCAGTAGACGGTTTTGGTCGCCCGTGGCTGTTTGGGTGTTTATGGGTTAATCCAATCCTAAAAACTTAAAATAACTCTTAAGCATTATATTTATTAACTTACATTATTCAGAACTGTGAAGCAGCAAAGTCCCTACAAGTGACTGAGGAAACAGATTCATCTCCATATAATGTAAAAAAAAAAAAAAAAAAGAAAGAAAAGGAAGGAAGAAAAAGAAATCCCTCAAATGCCCACCCACATATACACACCTCAGTCCTGTTGCCTGTAGTCACACCAGCACATGCATACATAAATGTAAACCCACCTTTCCTGTGTCCATCAGGGGTTCATGACCTGCATTCACAAACAGTCTTTTGGGTAATTTATAATGTTCCCCACTGCGCATTTTGAAAACGGCTCCAAAAACAGCGAGGAGGAGCAGTGTGCTGCTGTGTTGGCTTCATTTAAAACAGCTGCATGTAATGGGAAATCGCCTGCTGCAGAACTCACACTAGTGATTCCGGTGTGCCATTGCAAATGTAATATTCATGAGTATTTGAGAATTTACTTAAAATCTATTCTGACAAAATATAGTATGTATTCTACTACTGGTTTAATAGGTCTTCTCATACAAGAGTAAAAATTGCAGAGAGGAAGGAGGAGGAGAATGAGCACACAATGTTCATCAGACTGTGGACTGTGGAGGTGCTGCTGCTAAAATATAAAATAACATCATCCAATTGTGTTGCCCTCTAGTTGAACCAGCGACCTGTATACATGTGAGTGTAAATAAGAGGGAGAGATGAGGGCTTTGGGAATAAAGTGTTAGCCCGCTTGTCATTCTGATGCCAATTTAGAAACATCATGAAATTGGTTTATCATGAACCATGAACCGGTGGCCTCGACTTTGACTGCGGTAAACAGCCGAGCCATGACTGATTAGGACATTGGTTAGAATCAGCTTTTTTTTATTTTCCACGCCAAGCTGGAAAAGGCCAATCCTGGGGAAATGTAGCCGCATTAGGGAGATAAAGACAGAAAGGCAAAGGACAATTCTTTAGCCTAATGATAGATCTGTATCTAGTTGGATCCGCTGTCTCCCAGCAAGTGGCTTTGTTTTATCACTCGGCTTGCTATTTTAATTACGGATTTGTCACATCCCGCTGGCCAAAATTAGACAATAGCTTTTGATGTTGGAGTATAGCGCATAGCCTTTCATTATATCCATGTTATTAGTGATATCACATGTGGGCAAGGCTCGGACAAACCCCCACTCTGTCTCCTGTGCTTTTGGTGTAATAGAGACATAATTATGCTCAAGGTGATGTTTTTGAAGCTTGAAATGTTTCCAGCAGAGACAAGGAGTGACTAATTTGGCAGCTTGAAAACTCAGCAAATAAATGGAAATGCAGAGTAGATTGATTGAAAGGCTGTTATCATGTTCCAGGGCTATGATTTCATGAATTATAGTTTGAAACAGAACAGCCCCACAGGCTAGCCAGTTGTGAATTCAAAAAACCTAGTTTCATTTGTAACTCAAGAAGCTAAAACTGAAAAAAAGGCTCTTTCAGCTCTATCCACGTGGGAGTGAAATGGAAAATTCTGGGAAAAACAGAGCAAGGAAAAGATGCATGTGATTCCAGGTGCAATCTTGAATAAAAACTATATAGATAACCTAAATTACATGACACTTCAAAATCTGTCAGAGCTATAGATGTAGTGAGATGGAGTTAGAAGTGTAAATATGATTGAGGTTTTAATCAACTGTACAGATCCTGCAGTAAACAACAAAATGAATGAAAATGAAAATGTTCCTTTTGCACACATGATGAATTGCATTCCAGAACATATGCAGAGGTGGCGAAAAGCAGAAAACAAGCCATTTAATTGAACCATTTCTCTACATTTCCTGTCTACCAACTTCGAAAAAACATGTTTAATAATGTAACATGCCATTTTATTACAAATATGATATGCATTACGTAAGCATGTGGGCAGGTTTCAGCAAGTGGACCAAAGAGCTTCTCATAAAAATTTAATGTGAAAGTAACACATCCTCATAAATGTTGGCAGGTCAGCAGCCTAATGCATAGTTTATTCCCATCACTCAATAAATAGGCACACACTCTGAAGGGACTTTTTTTCTCTTTTTTTTTTCCCAGAAAAAACATTGTATACCGTACTGTGTGGGTACTCAGAGTGAATAGTGTGGCACTTCTCTAAGATATTTAATATAACTATTGGTAGTCGAGACATCAGGGGGAGAACATCCCCTGAGCAGGAAGTGTGAAGTACTTACCGCTTAAGTGTACTTAATGCTTAAACTTTAATCCAGCAATAACACTGCAGTTGTGCTTAGGGAGAAGCTATTGTCAAAAGGAAATCAATCACATCTTTGCCTCTTTATGTACACTGTATTTTTCTTCTAGGACTTACATGTTTTTCAGATGCAAAAGTATCTCAGTGTGCTCACACTGTTAGTTTACTGACAGTGTTGGGAGTTACGTATTACAAAAGTAATGCATTACATTAACAGATTACTTTTTGCTGTAACACAGTAGTGTAAGGCATTTATTTATGTATTTATTTGACAGGGACAATGCAGTCAAACATAGTTACAAGTTTACAGCTGATGTGTTGCATACAGAGTTTATAGCTAGTGCCAATTTTCAACTCCAGTCCCTGGTTGGACTCTTCCACAACATTGCAGAAGAACTATAAAATATACATAATTTAAAACGATCATACCATGCATAAATATTATATCTATCTATCTATCTATCTATCTATCTATCTATCTATCTATCTATCTATCTATCTATCTATATATATATATATATATATATATATATATATAATGTACATCATTTAAAACATTACAAATCCATTTTATATAAATATTTTACTCTGTACATGTTCAATACTACTTGCATTACAACACACTTTTCCCCATGATTTAATTGCTCAAATAGAAAAAAACAAACAAAACAGCAGGACCATGAGACCTTAAGGAATCAAAAATGCAGCAGGAAAGTTCTGTTTCCTGTGAGTGTTCAGCCAGTGGGGGAAGACGGCAGAAGACAGTCCACTGTCCACATAGATGTATGCTCATTACTAACCCTAACCCTGCTTTAAGAAGCTAGATAGCATGATCCCTGTGATCAGCAATGACAGCTTTATCAATTGTGGATTTATCTGCCAGCGTCCTTGGTGCTGTGCCCCCTGTTTGAACATGTAAAATGTTGAAAAAAATGCAAGCGGTCCTGCTGGGATTGAGACATCGTAGACCAGGGTAATCAAATTCATTTTGGTTCAGGGGTCATATTTAGCCCAATTTGATCTCAAGCGGGCCAGATCAGTAAAACAATGACTTAATAACCTATAAATAATGACAAATCCAAGTTTTTCTTTTTGTTTTAGTACAAAAAACCCCAATTAAATTATGGAAATATTTACATTTTACAAAAAAAGATGTGAATAACCTGAAAAACCTGAAATTTCATTTGAAAAATTAGTGCAATTTTAACAAAATTATACCTCGACTTATTATTTAAACATGTAAATTTACACACAGTGTTACATCAACATTTGATAACAGGCAGAATATTGTTAATTTGGGAGTATTTATAGGTTGTTATGACCTACCTGAGATTGAAGTGGTCTGAATGTGGAACCTGAACTAAAAGGATTGTTAATATCTTAGTGTCATTTTTGCATTTCACAAATTCATCCCAAGGGCCGGACTGGACCCTTTGGTGGGCCGGATTTGGCCCCTGGGCCGCATGTTTGACACCTCTGTCGTAGACCGTAGCGTTACTTATTGAGCTATCCGTCCACATGTGCTTCGGGATGCAAATGTATGCATCCCAAGGCTCTCCTATCTCTTGTATTGGTTGTATTGGAGGGGGGGCATGTGCCATTTATGACGAGAGTCTGTATGTAACTCAATAGTAATACAGGAGTCATGTAACGCACTACAATTCTGAGACAGAAATATTATAAGTTAATGAATTACTCTTAAATCACAGTAATAAGTCATCTGTAATGGATTACACTTTGGAAGTACCTTACATGACACTGCTTATTGCATGTCCATGGACCTTGTTTTGTTTACAGATATTTCTGCATATGCCTTATAATCAGGAAGATGTTATGGGTGGTGGAATTTGTGTTGATAGAGCTGGTTATTCATACAGCAGCCACAGTATCACTAAGGCCAGGCAGCGGCACAGACACGAGCCAGCACTCATCCAGCAGCAGCAGGTTAGGAGGAGATACCCACTGAGAGTCAACAGTAAACGGTGGTGTTCATGTCACAGTGGTCCAACGATGCCAGCAGACGCACAGCCCCGGTGCTGCAGTGAATTTAATGGAGGAAAGCTTTATCTGTGCCTCTGGATGAGTACCTTCCACCTACGAATTAACATCCTGCGCTGCTATTTTTGGGGACAGGCTACATTATATGTACATTATTAAGAAATTATTTTTTCTGTAAGCCACTATTTCTACAGAACTTCAGAGGTTTTATAATCCTCTTTTTGTTCTTCTGTGAAGCTTTATTCAGTAAAATAAGTATTAAAGGGGCTATAATGGTATACTTATATAAAATACAGAATGACCTAGTGTTTAGAATGAAGAGGTGTGACTTTATGTCGAAGATGCCAATGTACTGGATTGTAGAGGTATGCCCTGAATCTATTCACTCTGACAGGCTGCAGGGTTCAGTGAGTGAGTCACTCTGCCAATCTCTGATGGTGATAAAAAAACTAACACCAAGAGGTCTTTGACCAAAGTGTCAGAAAATGATGAGATGGGATGAGGACGGCTAAGAAACAACATCTAAAGTTAAAGTCAATGAAAAAGTGATAAAAGCTAGAAGCACCGTTGTTGTTTTCACCACTGGACACAGCTCTAAATGAAAAGAATGGAGTTGGATTTGATTTGCAGCTTTTCCTCTACACTATAAGGTTACAAAGGTATAAAGTTATTATATGATGTTATTATCTTTGCTAAGTTCGCTGTTTGTTGATCCACGGTTCAGACTAAACTGTGACAGTTCTGACCTTGTTTTGATGATTCCAAACAGATCTGTAGTGCAGCTACTGACAACACAAACCGTACAGAAAACAGAAGTGATTCGCAGTTTTTCTTTGAATGTTTTCTGTCTAAGAACAGAGCTAGGAAGTAATCTGATGCAGGTTGGGACGATTATTTTGACTGGCTGAGTTTTCGTTTAAAGAAGAGAAGTTGACTCCATAATACAGATGTGTGTAAACAGTGGGTTTTGCAATTTAGTCAATGAGTGATAGAGTCTGTGGATACATAATGTTGCTTCGTTGCTGGTTTTGGTAGCTCAGAGTGTGTTCTGGCACATGAATTCCACTTACTGTTAAGAGTTTGGAATATTAATACAACATATATCTCCTTCCTTAAGTTAAAATGAAGATGTTTTAAGTACATTTGTTGAATTCCCTCTTACCTTGAACACAAAAGCTAATTCAGGAAATGATAATTCCCCAGGATGACCTCAACATTTTTGATTGATTGGCTGCTTCTCAAAGTTAAAACTTCACCCCACAAAAGACATCTTGTCAATGACCAGCAGACATGCATCGATCACCCCACCACACACTGTCAGGAAAGATGTCAGGTGGAAAAATACCCATAAGCATCCTCACACATACACACACACACACACACACACACACACAGAAGCAGAAACTCACACACGAAACCACAAAGTTGGCAGGTAGTTAGAGAAAAACACACAAGCACATACACACTGATATGCATAAATACTCACACCAGGGAAACTTGGCAGGTATTTGTGGTGAAACACTTGCATACACGCAGACACAGGTCCAGAACAAAGCCTCCCAAACATCTGTGCTCCCCCTAGCCACCTGACCTGACTAGCTGAGTAAATCTCGGCGCTGCGCTGTCTCTCGGCCTCCGGGGAGAATGTTTGCTGGCACTGAGGCCTCAGGTGAGGCAGGACAAATGAGTGATGCTGAGCTGTGGGATAGAGATTTAATCTCAAGACTTTTCAGCATGCCACTCTGGGTAAATAGGTTGCAGGATGCAGCCTGAGTTCGCCTGCAGAGGAAAGGGAAGGTTAAAGTAACTTGTCCTCACCACTGTTGATAGACCTGCACCGTAATAGCTGGCTCATTCTCATCAGTGAGGACGACAAGGTGGTTAGCCAATATTCAGGAGCTGAAATTACACAAATCTGGGATGTTTACAGCCCGGAAAGAAGGAGGAGGGGGCAACTAGTCAATGCTGGAAATGAATATCCTGTGCATTTGGATTTCTGTAGAGTTTAAATGCCGCTTATCGATTAAATGACTATATTAAAAAGTAAATGTGAAAAATCTATTCAGAAAATAACATGCACACAAAACAACTCATTTACTTTTATTTGTGGTGGTACACATACAAGACTAGTATGTGGCTTTGTTTTGTTTACATGTTAAAAACGTTGTACACAGTGTCAGCACTGTGATACCGAGGTAAGACGAATGAAATATCAAGCAAATAATAATGAGGGTACATTCAGAATTCATTACTTTGGATCCACTATTATTGGATGTGGTCCATTGTGTCAGCCTGTTTACCCTAGCTGTGCTGCGAGGCTCTGCCTAAAAAAAAAGTCTAAATGGGTTTGCCAATCTTAAGTCTACAGGGATATTCATCTTTGAAAATGTGATGTTCTGCTTGTAAGGCCTGAGGGGCGGCTTATTGGTTATTCTACTCAGTTACATTAAATTAGGTTTTTTTTTTTTTCTTGGCACAATTTGACATGCAAAAGGAACATCTCTAATATTTGGTTTGACTAATATTTTGTGATTGAAAGGTCACTTCTTGCAGCTAAAAAAAAAAAAAAAGAAAAGTCTTTTCCAGTTTCAAATTAATTCCTTGAGTAAAAGTGCAACTTAACAGCTCATTTAGCTCTGACAAAAGGTGTTGGATGAGTGCAATGTGGAGCAGAAAGTGGGGTATAAAATAGTAGTGAGGCAAGTTCAACAATATGTGTATTTCTGTTTAGTTAATTTCCATAATGATAAAGATAGAAGTTATGATATTCTGATGAACCTGATAAAATATTATTAAACAAATGCAGATTTCCAACTTGCATAGGTGAGATAAAAAAAAAATCTACCAGTGAAATATCAGCTCACGTCGCTGCGAAGGAGAAAATAAAGTAAGAGTCAAGATAAAAATCAAATTCTAACTTCTGAGAAAAGTTTGGAAAATGCTTTAGCATTATGCATTAAACTCTGAGTCCATGCTGCTGATAGATGACAACCTTCACATTTTCACATTTAACTGAATGATCTCATCCAGAGCAACTTAATGATGGGTGCAACAATAGAATAAGCTTCTATAGCTGGATCATCAGCATGACAGACATTCGATAGTAAGGCCAAGAGTGATCCTTGAATGATGATGAACGATGAAGATGTGCAAATGAAAGAGAAAGATTATTAATATTTCTGTAAAAGTAAAAAAAGACTAAAAAAAAAAAAAAACAAATGTAGAGAAGTCGAAGAAGAAATCAGTGGGGAATAGATGTTAGATATGTATCGGAGCTCTTTAAACTCCCAAATGTTGCTGTTGTCAGCTGAGAGGGTGTCAGAGACATTTGCCCTATGAATTCCTGTAAAAACACATTTTGAATTATAATGTGTATCAACTTAGGGATGTTTTTCTACGCTCTTGGAGAGCAGATTTTTAGAGGATGACGCTTTGACAGCAGTGATCTGCTCGTGTCCCTGGTGGGATTCTCACTCTGCAAACTGGCTGCCAGTTTTTTCAGACGCTTCAGTTCTGATCTACTTTAAAACTGGGACGTTTCTTCATATTCAACACTGATTTCAGAAATAACGGTTAAGGCATCATCTGACAGGGACACCAGTGGACTGAGGTTTTTTTTATGAATCACTATTTGCGACCACATGGCTTGGCGATTTCAAAATGCCAAAACTTAAAAAAAGAAAAATGCTGAAAACACTCAGAGGAGCAGACAGACTGAAGTGGTAAGCTGCGTGGAATCTGGAATTATCTTGGAGATTACACCATTTGGTGCACACATTTGGGTAAAGACACTAGGGCTGCTGTATGGAGCAGCTACATTTGGTGGCAGCAAGGCAGGAAAGTTTAGAGAAACTAACTGTGGACGGCAGTGGGTGGAAAATGATGAGGCTATTACCAATCACATCTGACTTGCTTTATGTAGTTTCTATGAATTCTAAAAGGAGGGCTGGAGTTAACCTTATACTGTATCTGCGCAAAGGCATCAGACACCATTATATCCTGCCACACGTTGAAGCTACAGATGTCGTTCTTTTACTTCAAAGTCTTCTGTGTTGCGGAAGTATTTTATACGTATTAACTACCAAGTCTTACTTTAAAGAACAAAAAGTAGACACAGATGGAGGAGGGATAAAGTTCCTAGAAGTTGACTCTGCTACTAGTGATGCATTCGAGGATGATTAGGATGAAAAGAATGACCAGGAAGTCTAAAATAAGTACGTCATTGTGAGCCATTGTTATGTCTCTACAGCATCACAGTGAGTGCTGAGGAGGCTGTAGCGTTACACCTCTGTACATATTTACACATGACTCAACTGTCCAAGGACAACCGAGTCACTGCTGTCCAATAAACAGGAAACTGCAGAAGTGAACAGTGAATTAGTGATTGTCAAATAGGATTTTTCTTTTTATTCACAACCAGTGAAAGGGGAACAGATGCCACTGTCAACACAGGAGGTTGATTTTAGTTGAAATTTAAAGTAATACTCAATGATTTTATTTAACGTTTCAGTTTCCATGCCTTTAATTGTGTATGGACCAGATCCTGACACACCATGACATTTATTTACCTTAACGTATAGAGTACTTAGTGGTCTGTTCTGGGTCAATAATATTACATAATGTAACTTGACTTCTTTATCTTAAATTATTTTCCCATGCTTTTTTTGTACAACTAAATATTGCAGTTTAATTCTGTATTTAACTATGCATTTGTGTTTATGTGCTATTTAAGTTTTTTTTTTTCTTGTTACTTACCCTTAAAGACATAGTACTATTTTGGGTTTGATTTTTAAATGAATGTTTCTATACATGTAATTTTTCCTAAGAGGTTTATTGCTATTATTTTATCGTCTTCATTTTTCATTCAAATATTATGATATAACATAAATATTATGAAAACAGAGAAAACTGGTAAAAAAAACAAAACAAAACAAAACAAAACTGGTGAAACATACACATATTGGCTTGAGAGTCTGGTTTCGACCGGCTCTATATATGTCATGAGATAACTTTTGTTATAATTTGGCGCAATATAAATAAAATTTGACTTGATTTGATTTGAAAAAAAAACATTTTCAACAAAATATATGAATAGCTGAATGTAAAAACAGGCATCCAGATCCACTGTCATTTGTTAAACTACATGGATTTTATTGATAAATAGATTTTGCAGAAGGTGATGGCATTTTCACATTGACTATGGAGCCTTTGAATATCCAAATGAATCATATGGGAGTTATTCACTTGTATTGATAGAATTAGGGGTGAAATGGTTGAACATTTTAGATCACTAGATGCTTTTGGTCACTTGTGGCTGTTTAGGTCTTTGTGTGAGTGTTAATTATTCATTTCATATTTCAAAGAGCTGGTCTATATGACTCCACCTTTCATCATATGGGCTTCTTATTTTGTCTAAATATGCTTTATGTGTGTACAAATTCAGAAAATCGCATCCCTGTTTGATAGACTGAGGCAAGGTGTATATGTTACCAAAAACAAAACAGGAAAAAATTAAAAGTCACAAAATCATAGCATACAACTTCAGTGGGGAAAAGAATAGAAATAAAAAAGAGGGGCTTTTTTTTTCACTTACCCCAGGATGTTTCACTTCCCTCTTCAAAGAAGGAGACATTTTACTGCTCTGTTTTCATTACAAAATGTCCTCCTTTGTTTTGTTGTTTTTCAGTGGCAACAGTAAAACCAAGAAGTACAGATAAGACATTTGCATCTCTGCAGGTCCGGTGTCGTCTCTCATTTTATTTGTGCTCGGGGAGATTTAAAACCACTTGAACCATAATGTTCCCTGTATTCTCCTGAAAGTAGCTTCAAAGTTAGATAAAACATTTTTTATGCAGTCTGACAACATTGCGTATTCTATAAAAGGTTTTTTTCAGCGCTTGGCGGAAGCTCTATCACCCTCATATTGGGAGAAATATTCAAATATTCACCATTACATCAGACAGAGAGCTTTAGATGTCTTGTGCATCGTTTTGTACACACAGCCTTAATTTATCATGACATATTTGGCACTGCGTCTTTAGCAACTCCTGACTGGAATTTAAAACACAACAATGTAGCCTCACCGACAGTGCAGCATATACAACCCAAGTGCACTTTCTCTGTTGCACTTGTTTCCATCACATTTTCCTTATATTGTACTCGCCTCACTTTGAAATCCACATTTCAGCGAAGTGGCTTAAAAAGGATAAAAAACAGATTCACTTAATAGCATCTGACAGTGCAGTACAAACAAACAAACAGCAAAAATAGATCAAACAGTTGACCAAAAAATGCAACGCTCTCTTCTAACACACAGTATAAGTTATAAAGTTAACTTCACAAGTCAGTGCAAACTATTAGAGACGATGAGAGGCCTGATCAGTCCATCACAGAATCAGTGATCAGCTCATGTTTTAATAGCACCGACTGCCATGCATTCATCCAAATAAAACAAATGCTTTCCTTATTAAACCATATCAAAGAAAAGATGTCTCTACAAAGAAAATCATTTCATGTAAACTTGTAATCTCTCTTAATCAACTGCTTATGATGTGTAATCTCAATATTCAAAGTAAACAGATCTTGTGAACTTAGTTGTCAGGCTGCTGAGACAAATACTGTTGTCATAGCAACACAGGCTTTAAACAAGCCCCGTCTCAGCTGTTCGGCACACATTTTAGATGAAACGAGTCTAAAGAAATTATCTGCCTCATTAATTCTTGTATCTCTAATGTTAAGTGGAGCTTTCTGTTTTAAAGAGGGGAGTAGACAACAATGAAGTAATCATAAAGTGATGAAAATATATACTCATCCTAAGTATATTAAATGCAAATACATACTGTATACATCACATTTTGTCGAAAGAGTTTACTAAAGCTGAACTATGTGATTAAAAAGAATTAAAAACCCCATTTTAAGTCCCTCTGCTGTATTTCTTTGTGTATTTGTGGTTTAGTTGTCCAGCATATAAAGCGGAGAGACATCATCCTGAAGAGGGAGCTGGGAGAAGGAGCGTTTGGCAAAGTTTTCCTGGCAGAGTGTTACAACCTCAGTCCCACCAAGGACAAGATGCTGGTGGCTGTGAAGGTATGTCTTTAGCACATGTGTATTATGTGTGTCAGTGTGCAGCATAAGTAGGTTATGTCAAACCACATCACATCAATGATGGCCCACAAAGGCTTCCCATCAAAATGTGGTCCAGTATTTGGGATAGGTACTTTTTTTTTCTTCTTATAATAAAGTAGGTCTATTTCAAAGTATTTCAGAACATTTAATAAAAACGAACTGTCCCCGGCACAAAGGCACATGGTGCATTCGTAAGCCCCTCGTAAACTCTGCAATCTACCTTACAATGTATGGTACAGTATCTGAGAAATATATAGTTCATTTCAGAGCACATCAGGAATTCAGAAATCTGTAATGTGCAGATTCAGTAGGTGGTGGTGAGTTAGCAGAAAGGAGACAGATTAACTTCAGAGTGTAGTCACAATTTACTGTCCAACTTTACATGCACTTCACTCATTTACTGGCACTTACTTTCCGAGTCCTGACTCAAAGGTGAGTTTATGACCCATCAGGAATGGCTACAAAACCAGTCAGAATCCAGAAATGGCATACCGCAGCAAATGCATGTGAAATAAAGAAGCAGATTCAACAAATACTACCCAAGCACTTCTAAAGATTACATCAGGATTGAAACTGTAAATACATTAAAAAAAAATCAATCTTAGAAAATCCATACTTATAATTGCCACAAAGGTTGTTTCAAATGGGGAAGCTTGTAAAATCCAGCCCCTACAGAGTTGTCATATAATAATTCTGGCCCTTAGACAAATATAGTTGATGACCCCTTGGACACATAACAGGAACTATACACCGAGCAACCATAACATTATGACCACTGACAGGAGAAGTGGTAATAATATTGATTATTTCACTACTATGGGAAATTTCACTGGGTTGGAGATATTAGGCAGCATGTGAACATTTAGTCCTCAAAGCTGATATAAGGAACTGAGGGACTTTGACCAGGACCATATTGTAACAATGATGACTGGATCAGAGCATCTCCTCAACTTGGACATCCCAATCTCAGGCCATGAGACAAATAAATCTGATCCATGCAGGTCCACCTCTCAGGGATCTGATGCTAACGTCTTGGTCCTTATACAGTGGTTTCCAACCTTTTTTATCTTGTGACCCATTTTAACATCACAAATTTCTGGCGACCCCAGACATTCAAAACAGAGCCTTTTTTTTTTTTTTTTTTTTGCTACAGTTAATTTGTTTTTGATCATGTAATAGTTTGCTATACTATGTGGCACATAAACTGTAATTTTAAACAATATTTAGGCAACATAATGTATATTATTATGGACAGAGGCAGAAAAGATCTGTCCGTTCTCTGTTCGGTCCGTTTTTTTGACTGCGACTGTGTCCAGGCAGGTTGAAGCGTAGTAACGCATGCGGTCACATGATCGGGTCAATCAAGATATGCCCTCTCAGATATTATATCCTGCATTTTATTTGAACTTGATTTTTATTAGGAGAAGTGTGTGGTGTTTTAATTATAATGAAATACAGGGTGACACAAAAAAACGGGAACTTTTTAACAATCCAATAAAACCAAGAGTGATGCAAGAAAAATATTTTATTCATAGTAATTGAAACCTTAAAACATGCCATTTAAGAAACAATGATGGAATTTTCATTTTTTAAAAATTACTTCCTGTAGATGGCGTCCTCCTGTTCGAATGCATTCTTGAAATCTGCTGTTGAGATTCCTCATTGACCGCTGCAACATCTCAGCTGGGATACTGTGAATTTCATCCTGAATTCTCTGTTTTAACTCATCCAGAGTTCTTGTCGAGTCATGTACACTTTACTCTTGGGATAGCCCCACAAGAAAAAATCATAAACGGACAAATCTGGCGATCTAGGGGGCCAGGGAACGTTACCGAATCTTGAAATCACACGGTTACCAAACAATTCTCGCACAGCCGCCAATGGTTACTAAAATGGGGGTGTGTTTACTTGCTCCAGGTCACTGTCTCGCAGTGCTGCCACTTGCTCATGTCTGCCAATACGCACTTCAAAAATTCCCATTTTTTGGGTCACCCTGTAATTTTTTAAAAATGAAAATTCCATCATTATGTCTTAAATGGCATGTTTTAAGGTTTCAATTACTATGAATATAATATTTTTCTTCCATCACTCTTGGTTTTATTGGATTGTTAAAAAGTTACCATTTTTTTGTGTCACCCTGTATATATTGAATCATTAAAAATATGTTTTATTTTTATTTTTTTTTATTTTTTTAATCAATTACTAGAAATTTCAGGCGACCACATTTGAATTCCAGACACAGCACACCTTCAGAGGTCTAGAGGAGTCCAGGCCTCGGGTCAGAGCTGCGTTTTTTTTTTGTTTTTTTTTAAAGGGGAACCTACACAATATTAGACAGGTGCTGATAATGTTCTGCTCCCATAGATGCTCAATTGGCAGAGATCCGGTTGTTGTTCAAGGTAATAACCACTTTATATTGGGAATGAACAACAAGCTCTAGAGATGCTCTGACTCAGTGATTTGACCTTCACAATTTCTCACTTGTCGAAGTTTCTCAGTTCCCTACTCTTACCCATTTTTTTCCCCCGAACACATCAACTTTGAGGTGTTCAAGGTTCATTACTGCCTAATATATGCCAACCACTGACAGGTTCCATAGTAATGAGATGATTAAAATTAACACCACTTTATAATAATAATAATAATAATAATAATAATTATTATTATTATTATTATTATTATTATTATTATTATTATTATTATTATTATTATTATTACTACTACTACTACTACTACTAATAATAATAATAATAATAATAATAGATTAGATTTCTGTAGCACTTTTCAAGGCCCCCAAAGCATTCATACTCCAGTGTGAGTGACACTGGAGGCAAGGTGGGTGAAGTGTCTTGCCCAAGGACACAACGGCACATGAGTAGGAGAGACCTTTGGCTACCTTTGGTGTTTGGACGACCCACTCTACCTCCTGAGCCATGGCCACCCCAATTTTGCCTGTCATTGGTCATAATGTTCTGGCTAATCTGTGCATAAACGTTGTACATCTGGAAGTGCATTCAGAACCACATTCTTCACTCTTATACATATTACCCCCATAATACATCATGACAACATGCCTTTCTACACTTTCTCATAAAAAAAACCCATCAACCATCAATTTGCTTTCCATTTTTAATATGTGTCAGTGTTACGACCAAATGAATCTGATGTTTTATTTTAAAGACCTTGATGCATTTTGAACCATGTCTCCTGCATTGTAGCTATGAGTGCATTCACCAGCGCCAAACTTTAAGTTGTTCTTGGCAGACCCCATTGTGAATATGAGGAAGTGTATGAATGTTAAACAGGGTCATTCTGAATGAGAGGTTGCAGAATCAGCAAACCTACTCAGTCAAAAAAAAAAAAAGGAGACAGAAGAAAACACCCTGACCTTGACAAACCGAGGAGGTAGTTGAAGATGTATGAGTCTTGCTATCACATCCTTTTCTCAATATAACTGGACTAATCCAAAAAGTCATCGTGTTTTCAAACATGTCTAAAAAAATATGCTTTCTAAAGTTGTTTTTTTTCTTTCTTTTTTTTTTACATAATGCTCAATAGGCATCTTAACATGTTCCTGCCTGTGATAAAGAAGGAAGAGGCTCTCTGAATACACTTAAAGGTCAACAATGGGAAAATTCATTGCAGCGCTTTCTTTCAATTTATTGCAGTCGGAGCACTTGGAGGTATTGTTTTGGAAGGATGCCCAGACAAGAAACATTTCCTTAAGAGTGCGGTTTGATTTGGTAATAGAATTTTATGGCCATTTTACCTGCTCTGCCGTACATCTCAACCACCTCCAGGAGTTGACTGCAAGCAGAGAACATATAGTAAATGTATTTCCATCCCAAGGTCTTTCCATCTGTAATAACGTCAGCAGTCTGGGAAAGTAGGAATCAAGGCCAAGGTGATTAAAAGAAGCAGCTTGTCGTATTTTCTTCTTAACCATAACCTCTTAAGTGTCCAGAGTCTTCCTCTCCCTAAATACAATATACACTAAGACATGTTACTTTTTTAAATTTTTTTTTTTTTCTTAATTTTTCTTTTCTTGGCACCTTCATTTGACACCTGTATTTCGCTTCAAAGAAGTTTAAAGTAGTTATTTCGACCCCTTTACCAGTCAGATCAGTCTGTCTCATGGGATTATATCCCCAAAAATACTGAACAGTATTATGGGACCGATAATGTTATATTTATACACATCCACTTATTATATTCGAAATATTACACAACAGAGCACTTCCAGAATCGGTTTCTAATGTTTACAGAGTTTGATTGCTGTAACGAGGAGAAAAGTGACTGATTTTTCTATTATCTTCTCTTTTGCGATGCCAGTGGGTGTAGGATGGAGACGGAGCTGATCCAACATTGCACGATGAGAATTATTGACATATTATATTACAGGCTTAAAAGATTATATATTGAGGAAAAGTATCGAGAGATTTGCACTGAATAAATATTGTACTACCCTTTAAGTTGCTGCATTCAGTATAATATACCTAAATGATTTGAGATATGTAAAAACAGTATACCAATCAAATTAGGAAATAATAAAAAAGAAGTAGCTTAAACTGATGACGCCCTATTTGTAAATGATGGTACTTTTACTATAATAATACAGATATAATAGCTGTCACTGTGTGCATCTTTTAGTTGAGCAAAAAAAAAACTGGGCATATGACAAGCAGAGTTTGTAATTTGAAATAGAAAAAAAGTAAAAGAAAAAAAAAACATGGACCATAAATTAGCTAAAGGTAATGTTATAAATGAACCACAATAAAGCTCCTCATCTACATGAGTAGTTTGATCACCAAAGTCATTAGGATTGATTGCAGTCTATTTAGTCTTAGTTCTTTCTTTAATGGTGAACTGACAAATCATAAGAAATAGGGCCCATAAAGGTGTCTTCTTCACCAATAAGGACACACAAAAAGTTTTGTTTTTTTTTTTTTTCAGATCAAAAGTAATACTGCATCCAAGCATCTTATCTTCATCTGTAGAAAGTAACTTTATGAAGTGTATAATGAGGAAGATGCCCTCTTTGAGCTGTCTCTTGTTTGTTTCAATAAGAAGTAATTTAAAAAGCAAAAATATGTAGTAAAATAATAATACAGATCCAGACTGGGATAAAAAGTCAGGTCTGGAGTGATATACGCTCACATAACACCCATATTCATATACTGATGCATATGCTCACACACACACACACGCACGCACACACACACGGTTTAAGTAATCACCAAAGCTCATTACGCTATATAGACTGACATTCACACAAAACTATAATCCATCAGTCCAGCGCTTTTCTCTTCACTATCCATCAAACTATGCCCCTCATTACAACAGTCACAACAGGACTCATACATGATGTGGTATTATATTGAGATAAACAACATGATTATAATATTTTGTGCGCAAATCATTTAGATGCCAGATTGCCAAGTAAATATAAAATGCCTCCACTGATATTCAATGCAACAGTAAAAAATGATCAACAACACAATGAATTGTTGATATTTTCTTGTGAGGGTCTTCGCCACCTTCTTCTTTCTTGTTTCACCCCCACACACACACACACCCCCCACCCTCATGTCAGCTCTGGCATCGAAATGTGGTTTAACAAAACTCATAATAAAGACAGTAGAATATCAAGAGGAGTTTCATATACTTTATGAAGTTTCTCTTGGCAAAGCAAATTTGTTCAGCACCAAAAGGCAGCCAGACTATCATTCTGCTCTTATGATGCTGGACAAGACAAGTTAAAAAAAAAAAAAAAAGATCAGCAACAGCTTCATCTTATGTGATTCAAGTAACATTAGACGATGAAAAGTCGACTCAACTTAGATAAGAGATTGTACAACTTTAAAGGGATTTTGCTTTTTTTAAAAAAAAAAAAAAAAAAAAAAAAGGAATTGTGCATTTTAAAACATTTCCCTGTGGTCTACATAAACTGTAAATTCTATGCTTGGGTCTGAATTCTTCATTAATTCAACTCCACAGGTCCATCTTCAACCCTATTTCTGAGTAATGACACCAGAAAGGTCATTTTGAGCGCTGGCCCTTTAAATGCAAATGAGCCACTTCATGCCCCACCCCCTTCAGGTTATTGGCTGTGCTGCTCTGTCCCATTCAACCAACAACTGAACATTTTAGGTAATTGGCTTGAAGTTTGGACATATTTTCAGTATGGACTACAACCGCTGCTGCTGACAAACAATTATGTCGTACTCAGAGAAATATTCGGCGGAAGTATCCGACTTTGCTTTTGTTATAACAGTGCAGCTGTTCTCCCTTTTAGACGCTGAAAGATCCCAACTTGTCTGCAAGAAAGGACTTCCAGAGAGAGGCAGAGCTGCTGACCAACCTGCAGCATGACCATATCGTTAAATTCTATGGCGTGTGTGTGGACGGAGACCCTCTGATCATGGTTTTCGAATACATGAAGCATGGAGACCTCAACAAATTCCTCAGGTCAGTGATTGAAAGGCTAATTAAGCAGACATGACTGTGTGTATCTGTACTACAAGAGTTTTCACTCAATGTCATGTTTAGGTTTGACAGTGCATGAATGTAGAACTCCAGCAAGATATCTAGAGTGAATCCAAGAGAACATCAATTCTTTTGATCGCAGCCCCGCCCCTACGTCATCCGTCCAACTTCACAGTTTTTTGGGTTAGCAAACATAAGTGCTTTAGTGCTTTTGTTCAGTAATGTCAGACTGTACCGGGGGAAGTGACCTCTGATAAGCTTCAACAAAAGCGACACAATGCTTGTACAGCGAGCGCTTTGGTAATGGGAAGCTTCACTAGAGTTGATGTCAGTGTGCACAGGAGGAGTCTGGGTTAGAAGTGTGCTGTTTCCAGTGCGTTGACAGCAGAAGTGTGTGTCTGTGCATGTGTGTGTGTGTGTGTGTGTGTGGTCTATCTTAGTTTTGAAGTCTGAGCAATAGTTGAAAAGATGACATGTTACGATTGAGTTTGTGAGTGCGTGTCTGTGTGTAGATTCAGGAGTGCGTGAAGACTTTCTGTTGGGAAATCATTCCTGAAATGAAAGGCAATGTCGCGAATGATGAAATTCTTTCATCCAAGGTGCAAGACGTGGCTGATTTTTGGTCTGTTGGTCCTGTTGGTCACATTTAACAGATGAAATGTGCAAGGAATCAATAAGAATGAATGGGGAATCTGACGAGCAGGTTCAGTTCAACCTTCAGATAAACGTTGAATGACCTGAAAACATTCAGCACAAGCTGGATATGTGTGGAAAAAAAAAGAGGTGGAGATACAAAAAGACACACACACACAGAGAAAAAATACTGCTTATCCTTCTAGTGTGGAGCTAGATTAGTACAAACACTTAAAGAAAACAATACTCAAAGTGCACTAAAACTGAAAGATGAAAAAAGCGGCAGAAAGAGCTGCAGTGAGTCTGCATGGTGCCATGTCTGTAATCACAGTGACGGCAAGGAGATGAGAGCAGCAGGGAGTTCTCTGAGGAAATAGTTCCCTCATCGTTACCCAGAAATGCTAAGCAGGGAAGGAGCTCTCCTGTCGTGAACTTGTTCTGGTTTTGTATGATTTACAGTACCTTGAAGTAATCCCTTGGCCTTGGTAAAAACTCGTTACTGACTGTAGCAGTAGAAAATCTTACTATAATCCAAGAAAGTCCAGAGATTTTTTTTTTTCTTCTTCATTATCAGAGAGCTACTAATAAGACTGTGGTCACCTAGCAGTTTTTTTTGCTAATCAAGCTGCTTGGTTTATTTTCAGTTGTAATTAGTCATGTATTGTTTGTCTGTCTGATTACAAAACACTCCTCCATTGAACACAAGGGAATAGGTTTTACACTTTGGGTCTTTGAAAAAAAGAAAAAATTTCTGTAGAACCTTCTGATCAGAGCATCAAACTGTGATCCAATTTGGGAAATGTGCATAGCATTTTTTCCCCTTCCTATACTAAAGTAGGTCAAATTCCAAGCATTTCACAACACTGTATACTTAGAATATAATTATAATAATTAAATTAACCCATAAAGGCCCAAACATCCATATCCTAATCCTATCCGTACATGTAAATAATGGGCGCAAAATGCAGTTTGTCATCTTTTCATGGTCATCAGATATGACCCATTTGGACGTTCAGAGGCTCCGTAGTAAACGTGGAAACACCGTCATCTTCTACAACACTGATTCACCAGTAAAACCCATTGAGTTGGATCAATGACAGTGGATGGACACACTTTTTTAATATTCAGTTATTGATATATTTACCAGAAAACTAACTTTTTCTACAGTTTTTGATATAACTTCAACTTTAAACTGACCTTTTATGAAAATCTACATGATCAGTAAATTAGATACAGAAAAATCCATGATGTTCACAATAAAAATGTAAAATATAGAGGATAATATGATAATAAACTGTGATAAATCACTTAAGAAGGTTAAGTCTACAGAAACCTCAAAGTAGCCCTGGGTCTTTATGGGTTAAAAACTGATCAATGGCACCAACTGATAAAAAGGGAAGAACATAAGTCATAATTTGTGGTTCATGTGTTGTTTGATCACATCGAATGAGAAGAAGGTGGACTACTATCATTCTAATTTGTTCATGTTTCCACTCACAGTCACTCTAAAGTACACACTATATTCTTTATATTTGGAATATAGAAGTGCTACTTATCAGAGCTGTAAAACATGAGATACTGCACTGAATTACATATTGTTTTATTTGTTGTACAAATTGTGATATCAGTACCTCAACTCTTCAGATCAGTAATTTTTCATTATTCTGTGTAACCCAGAGCGCATGGCCCAGATGCCATGATCCTGGTAGACGGCCAGCCACTGCAGTCCAACGGAGAGCTGGGCCTTTCCCAGATGCTGCACATCGCCACCCAGATAGCCTCAGGCATGGTCTACCTGGCCTCCCAGCACTTTGTCCACAGAGATCTGGCGACTCGCAATTGCCTGGTGGGCAACGGCCTGCTGGTCAAGATCGGAGACTTTGGCATGTCCAGGGACATTTACAGCAGCGACTACTACAGGGTAAGTCTGTGCCAACATCTTTGTATTAGCTGTCATTTGCTATTAAAACTTTTCTCCTCTCGATGGCACAGATAACAGGCTGGATTTCACAGCTCTGAGTGCCAAAGTAATTTAGATTGATTTCAACTACATTGACACTTCAGATAAGTTTTCCTGTCACCTTACTTTAGTGCTAGAGGGAAAAATGTCAATGCAAATTCACTTTTGGTCCTTTAGATTAGCTGTCTCCTTGCATCTCTTTGTACATTTAACTAAAACTAGAGATGGCATAAGCCTTAGCAAAAACCACAAAAAGTACATTTAAGTTTGTTCTCCATACTCAGTTTGTAATTGGGTTCAAACCAGCATCAAATAAATCCTCAGGGGCTGCAAAGTAAAAAAAAAAAAAAAAACATTTCTGAAGGCTGAAACTGTTGTTCTCTCTTGTGCCAGTTTTTGTTTCTGTGTTTTTGTTTTTGTTTCCATCTTTCTTTTCTAAAGAGAGTTAACTGCTCTCCCTCCTTGGAACAGCCCCGGGCCCCCACACCAGCCCAAATACTTTGAGGCAAGGATGGAGAGGTTTAGCAGTTCAGTAGGAGATGGAGATGAGTCTACTGAGCCTCCAGCCTAGTGCTCAGAGGCTTGTTTATATAGCTTCCAATTCGTGTCCCCTCTACTGTTTAACACGATTAGCAACTCCGAACGCTACAAACCAAGCGGCAACTGCTGGGCCGGGGAATTTTGCATTGCGGTGAATAAATAAGTGGGTAAAATGGAGTGATTGCTAAAACAGATCTGGTCATATTAAACAGACTTGACTTGTGAAATTACATTAGGTGCACCTGATTCTGTTCTCCCGGTGTGACAGCTGGGCCAGTTCGGACTTTGCTGGGGGCAACGCCAGCAGATATGAAGTACTTGCCTGCTGGGTGAACAGCTCTGCATGTATGAAATAATTTGTAAGGAAATTCTAGTTCCTCCATAGCACACCATCTGCGTAGTGGGTGTATTATTAAAATCTGAATGTATTTCTTACAATATTGCATGGATACCTTTCCACTGTAGGATTCGGTTGTATTTGATGGTGTATTAAGGACATGACATATAAGCTTTTTAATCGTTCTCTCGGTGATTTGAGCAATGAGGGACAAAAAAATCACTCGCTATATTAAACAAACTGCATAATTCTTTGTAAGTTTACTGATCACTGCCCAGCAACAGTGCAGGCTGTTAAGACTAAACAACATTAACATATGTTCATTTCAACCTTTTGTTTGTCAGAAATCAATCTCGCAGCTCCATAGAAGGCTTATCCTTATTTAGCACAATTAAAAATATGCACTGTGTAAGGCACTTGGGAAAGTGCTGGAATTAACACAATATTAAACACACTTCTGAAATCGCCCTCTGAAATAAGCTTATTGTGGGTTTAGCATCAAGGGTATATAAATACCCCACTTGCAACCATGAATATGTATTATAAACACTTTGTGGAGGGGAATAATTGAATGTATAGTCATTGGCAGTTTTATGATAAAGCTCAGTAGCCATGACAGAATAAATGAATATTGCTTGCTGCAGTTTTATTGTTATTCATAGAGGTATGCATGCATGCTCTGTGTATGTCATTCCTTTTTTGGATCATCTCAATAGTTACTGTTTTATTCTCAGCTACTTTCATTCTGTTTCATTTTAGCTACCTTTAAGTTATTATCTCTAGTAATTGTTCTGTGTTAGGTAATGAAAACATTGTAAGAACTTTTTTAAAAGCAAATTCTGATGTCGAAACTAAGATAATTTACAATCAATTATAGAATGAGTCTTTAAGGTAAATATTAAGTGTGGATTACATTTGATCACTTTAGTGTCTTGACATAGTTATACACATATTATCTTCCACTTGATTGTTTCAAAGGCAACTTTAAACAGACCCTTGGCAATTTTTATCAAACACTATGAAAGATGAAAACTATTAATAAACAGTATAAATAAATAAATATTTAGGACTTTCCCATAGTTCTTTTGGATTTTTTGGCACTTCATCTAGTTAATTTGAACTTTTTTCTAATATTTTTGTAATGGTAATATGTGTCCTAATAGACCGTATATAGCTGCAGTTAAACTCTTTGGGATTCCTGGTAATGTTTTTATTATACCCCTATCCATGGCATGCGCAGACCTGTTTAAAGACAAGATTTATGTTTCTGAGAAGTTTTAATCCACTGATTTATTGTGCAAAGCTTAGAGTTATTGCACTTTTTATATCATTTTGTTTGCAGTACTGTAAAAAAGCCAGTTAAAGTGGACTTTGCATCAGCAAACTGTGCTTGGCAGTAAGTCTCTGTGGACAAACCAAAATAAAACAAAGCATGTTTCCTGGTTTTGGCCCAAAGAGCAGCTCACCTAATTGTCTCCAAAGAAAAAAGTCACAGTTGATTTAGCAGATACTACTCCGCTCCAATATTAAATGGTTCAGTTGATCGGCCTTGTTTGAGCAATTATAAGCCTAATATAACTGCAGTGAGGTAACTGCTCAGTCAAAAGGCAGTTGCAAAAATATAATATGGGGCAACAAGGAGCTGTGTGGGCTCTGTTTTGTACTGCAACTGTTTCAATAATCAGGAAGGATCACAAATAGTGCAGTCATATGGGAGTTTAGAGAGTGTGTAGGTTACTGCAACGCTGTCTCTTCAGCAGCTAAATGGTAAATCCAATTGCATTTGTAAAAAACAAAAAAAAAGAGAGAGAGAGAGAAAGAGAAAATGAACATTGACTCATCCCATTTTGCTACAAACACATTCTGTACCTGCTTTTATTGGCTCATTGGTAGATCTGCAAGTCCTTTTGCTTCACCTCTTGGGTTTATGCAGTGGTTCTCAATCTTTTTTGGCTTGTGACCCCATTTTAACATCACAAATTTCTGGCGACCCCAAAAATCCAAAACGAAGACTTTTTTGTTTTTTGCTAAAATTAATTTGTTTTTGATCATGTAATAGTTTGCTATACTATGTTGCACATAAATGTTAATTTTAGACAACATTTAGTCTATATAATGTCTATTATTATGGACGGAGGCAGAAAAGCCAGGTGTAGATTACTGCACAAAGTGAGGATTTTATTTTCCTTGGTCAGGATATGTACAGTCAGTTGAGGCTGCAAATTAATACTGAACAAACAATAACTCAAACTATGAATTAGAAAGAGCTGCAGTATCTGAAACTGGACACATTGAATATTTGAAAGATAAACAGTACCACAGTGCTTCAGCTTCAGTTTCAGAGTTTGTCATGTCTTTATGTATTGTGATTGTCTCTGAACTCAACATATATTTTTTTTATTAGTATGTTTTATTATTATTATTTCTTTTTTTTTTTATCAATTACTAGAAATTTCAGGTGACCCCATTTGAATTCCAGGCAATGTGATGTGGTTACTGGTACAACATCCAGAAAATGGGTTTCACATCCTAACCCTTGTAGATGTTTAGATTTAGTTAATACCCACACTTCAGTTAGGGTTAGGAAAAGACTACTGTTTGTTCTAAATACTTAAATATACATTTGGAGTTATTTGTATCACATCTTTGCTAACACTGGTGTCTTTCCTCAAACCCAACCAAGTGCTTTAAGTGCCTGAGCATAAAATTTAATGATGCTGTCGTCAAAACCAGCTGATATTTTAAAATTAGTTGGCAGATATTCTGGAGAAATGAAGTACATGTTCAGTAAACATTTTTCATTTACTCACTTTCAGTCACTGCCAGTTGAAAATTGATACTAAATTACATAGGATTATTGAACCAAACATAATGCAGGCTGGATTAATAACAAAGCTTATTTGCAGTTACAGTTGAATGTAATTTCTGTGAGACAGTGTTGTGTAATAGGGTAAAAGCGTTCATCTCCCACAGCAGGGACACAGCCTGCATCCCCCACTGCACAGACTCCAGCTTGGCTAGACACCCCACAAAGGCAATATTCCTAGTGGGAAACCGATGAGGGATCTTGTCCTTGACACAGCGCCATAGGCTCCTGCTGTCAGGTCAGGGTGTCTCTGCGGAGGGGGGTCGAACCTGGGGGCAATGAGGTGAAACCCTGAGCTAAGTCTGCTCTCTTGAACAAACTTGTTACTGACAGGTGAAAAGAAGCAGCTGGTGACTCCATGTGTATCAAATCAGACAGGAGGATACTATACACACTCCCAAGGTTAACAGTGGATTTAACAGCGAGGGGAACTGCTGAGTAAAGGGAATTGCTCTGTACAAAATTGGCAGACATGGGAAAAGGAGTGCACATATACTATCATTAACCCGAATAAAATCAATAAATCACTTTTTAAAAATGTATGAACATGTATGAACTGAGACGTCTTTGAAGTAGACCTTGTTTTTGTGTGCGCTCAGGTGCTTGTGTGCATATCAACCAACTAAAAAGAACTAATTTATCAACCCTTGCTCTGGTTGTACTACAGTGCATTAGGGAGAAGTGAACCAGTCTGAGTCAGTCTGACTTCTTCAAACAAATGCTGGTCCTTTCAGCTCAAGTCAGTGGTGAATTTATTGAGGAAATTTTAGGTAGTGGCCGAATAATATATTGAATCATTTACTGATTCAGAACACACACACACCTACAGTAGACACATTCTGCAGTGAAAAGAGGCGAGTAAGGTGGATCTTGCAGGTCTGCATGCTGGAATAGGTGGCAACCAGATATGTGTTTTGTAGAAAAAAAAAAAATACACAACCAGAGTCAGTTTGAATTCAAGGTGGCGTGTGTTTGTGTGTGTGGCATTCTTATGTGAAGCTGTACACTGCTGTTTGGTGCCTTGTGATAGCATCGCTGCCCGCCTACACTGAGGAATATTGACAGAGCCCAGAGATAAGGAGCTCCTAACAGTATTGGACACTTTCCCTGTGTTGAGTGATTATAAATAGCAGCGCCCTGCCAAGAACACAATCCTCCCATCGCTGACTAGTCGTATTGACGCTTGTTGCCCTCTGGGACTCCCAAGACACTTTACAACAGCAGGAGGGAACAACTTCAAGAAAAAAAAGATGAATATTGTCCTAAATCACATCCATCTGTCAAATCCTCCTGCTTCTCCTCCACTGAATATGCTTTTTGTGTTGTTTCAAAAGAGACAACTGCGGAATCCGTGCAGCAGCATCAGTGCATCCTATGTAGGTGTTTTATACCACCGCCTCACTATATATCAGCTGATGTTTTCCTGTTTTCCTGACTTTAGAAGGTGAAACACTGAATTATGCATGTTTAGGAAAGTGTAAATGACAGTGAAAGCTCTAAAAGTGAATCTACACTCATGGTGCAAAGGTAAGATTAAATTAGACACATAACTAAGCACAGGACAGATGGATGGAGGCTTTCTTTTGTTTTATCATATGACCTGTCTATTTTAAACTCCAATTATCCTACAGTGTAATGACAGATGTATTTGTATTGCATATCCTCTTTAATGCAGAACAGATTCATTGCCACATGTTCAGTACTATTCACTGCGTTATATATAGCTTGTGTTGACTTCTAGTACTTTTTCCACTCTGTATTGTGCCCTTAACTTTAACAGAGATTTAGTCATTTTAATGCCAGGTCTCACCTCCATAAATGTAAATATGCCACCAAAACAAGTTTCTCCCAGCACTCTGCAAAGATACTGTCACCGCATATTTGGCGTAGAGCTGCTCAATACAATTGTGGTTGTGTGTAAAGAAATACATACAAGTAAGAATGATAATGATTTCAGTCAGACCTTTTCCCAATGCTTGCATATTACTAGGCCTGGTTATGAAAAACTACACATTTATATGTATGTATGTATGTACGTAGGTATAAATATTTGTATGCATACATATGTTTACATGGATTCATGTGTGCATATGGATGAATATTTTATTTCTTTCCTTCTGTTTGTGTTACTAGGTGTATAAAACACACAAGAGAAATAGGAATAATAATTGCAAAGGCATGAAAATATACATACAAAGTATACATAAAATCGTGATGCTGTGGCTGCAGGATAAATAAGATGAGTATTTCAGCCCAGGAAAAAAATTCTTGTGCACCAAATAATTATTTATGATACATGTTTCACAATAATATCATAACAAATTCATATCCTTTAATAGCTATTAGTTTAAAAAAAATGCTGTTACACTTTCCCATAAAGAATATTGATTATGACCTGTTGAAGTTGGAATAAAATATTTTTACCTCTTCTCATGAAATAAGCGGAATGTGATTTATTCTTGACAGATGAAGTGCAACTTGGACTCAGTATGAATTATTGATTTTTGATGTGTATAAATAGGAATAAAAAGAGGAATATGTCTGAAAACAAAATTATAGCAACTTCATGGGTAATAGTGTCAATCTGTCATATATTCAATTATGGCCAGAGGAAAACTTTTACAACACTTGAATACTTCTACTTAAGAATGCACTACTTCTACAAGTTATTGAGTATTTTCAGTGTTTTATCCAAGTAAATGATCTGAACATTTCCTCTAATATTCACCACATTACTACATAACACTGCAGCCTTTATATCAACACATTTTGTCATATCATTTCAACACAATATTATTACTACATATGGGCAACAGTGTATATTCATTTTATAGGTCTACACTACAAATGAGCAAATCATTCTGTTCAATAATTGAACCCTAACCCTAATCTAAAAAAAAAAAAAAAAGAAAAAGAAAAAAAGAGCCAATAAGAATAAAGTTAAAAGTACCAGATCAATCGTTAACTTGACGCTAAACTTTACTCATTCCAGAAGAGTATTTTTCATTGTTTTTCAGTGGTTTTTGGGAAGCACTAGGATCCAGATCCACTCATTGCCATCACTGGGGCTTCTAGCGCTTTACCATCAGCCAATAAATATGAAAAAGTTGCTGTTTTGTTTGGTATGGTGCTAAAAAGTTGATCTTGAGAGTGTGGAAGACAGACTCAGTGCCCACGTTTGACCTTTGGTTTGGGGAACAAACACGCTACGTCTAGAAAGACTAAGGTATTATAATGACGACAGAGGCAAAGTGTTTGACCAGGTTTGGGACCCTGTGTTAAAATTTCTTCAGTGAGGTGACTGATGTGAGTGACTGACCTTGCTGTTTTCTGCATTACATACACTTTTCTTTCTTTTATTTCAGTGGTCCCCAACCTTTTTTGTACTACGGACCAGTTTCATGCATGAAAATTTTCTGTGGACCAGGTAAAGGTGCAGGGGTTCCAATAACAAAAACCTTTATCAGTTCAGAGCATGTGATCTGAAACACTTACACTGTATATCAGACAATTACAATTATTCTACAGTGTAATATCAACTCACCCTAATGCAGAATCAGTCGGAACCCTGGACTTGTTTCCCTGCAACTAGACGGTCCCAGCTGGGGCTGATGGGAGACACACAGTCCAATTGTGTTCTGTATATAAACCCAGACACACAAAGATATGAGGTTGGAAACAGAAGAAGGACTTTCAGGGCTTTTGTGGCGATATCCGCATATTCTGCTTTGGCTTTAATCCAGAATGCACAGAGGTTTGAAGTTGTCTCAAACATGGATGAATGTGTCGGAGCAGCTTTGAGGTGCTTGTGCGTCACCTGTTGGGATGAACCTGTAACTGATGTAGGAATCATGGTATTTCCTTCTAAATGCAGCTTTCTGTTTGCAGGCAGTCTGTGATCCTTCTGCAGCACCATCGTTTCCTCGTTTCTTCCCAAAAAAGTTCTCCAGTAAATTTTGTTTTTGGCTCATTTCTTTAGCTTGTGTTACTACTGATTCAGGAAATGGTGCACCAGAGTCTAGCTGTTGTGAGGCGAGGGCGGAAACGGTTGCTTTTCAAAATAAAATCTCCGCAAGACTAATGGAAAAAATTGCTTTAATATCAGCCACAATTTTTTTTCTATGTGGCCCGGTACCAAATGATCCATGGACCAGTACTGGTCCGGGGGTTGGGGACCACTGTTTTATTTGATAGACGATTACTAATTTGTAGCATAATAATTTATGGTGGTCAGGACTGTGTTGCTGTAAATCGTGGTTTCCAACCTTTTTTGGCTCGTGACCCCATTTTAACATCACAAATTTCTGGCGACCCCAGAACAGAGACATTTTTTTTGCTAAAATTAATTTTGTTTTTGATCATGTAATAGTTTGCTGTACTATGTTGCAAATAAACATTAATTTTAGATGACATTTAGTCTATATAATGTATATTATTATGGACGGAGGCAGAAAAGCCAGGTGTAGATTACTGCACAAAGTGAGAATTTTATTTTCCTTGGTCAGGATATGTACAGTCAGTCCAGTTTGTATTTACAAGGCTGATAATACTGAACAAACAAGAACTCAAACTATGAATTATGAAAGAGCTGCAGCATCTGAAACCGACCACAATGAACATTTGACAGATAAACAGTACCACAGTGCTTCAGTTTCAGCTTCACAGTTTGTCGTGTCTGTTATGTATAGAGATTGTCTCTTTCAACTCTCCATATACTTTTTATTAGTACATTTTTCTTAATTTTTATCAATTGCTAGAAATTTCAGGCGACCCCATTTGAATTCCAGGTGACCAGGTCCCGACATCAAGGTTGAAAAAACACTGCTGTTAATTCATTGATATGTGCGGGGGGGCTTTTTTGTGTTGTTGTTGTTTTTTGTAAAAATGCGTGCATATATACAAAAAAATAAATAAATAAATAAATTATATATATATATATATATATATATACACACACACACTTTTTTTTTTTAAGTACCAGATCAATAAGCAGTATTGGTAATAGTAGTACCAATACATTCTTAATAATACCCATCACTACCCCCGTGTCCTCCAGGGACCCCAAATAGGAAAATGTCATTTTATCTGATAAACATGATATAAGTTCTTAAAGTTTTCTGTTTGGCCCCTTTAAAAGCAGCAGGTCCTGTGTATTGTCTAGACAAGGAGAGAAATGGCTTCAAAACATCCCATTACACCCAAATTATAAACAGTGGAATGTCATTTTTTTGTCAGAAGATAAAATTTAGAGGCTTAGGTTTTATACTGTTTTTGCAACAGAATATTAAATTCTTCAGGCTTTCCTCTGGAGGTTTACTTGTTTTCATTTAGCAGCAGCAGCAGCAGGATTTTTTCCTTCAATTCGCTGAGTGTTACATTGTCTGAATGCGAAGCAGAGAAATAGAAACAAGCATCAGCGTCCAGTTAATAGTTGAGTAAATGAAGAGAACAATCATTACGGTATTTAGTCTCATAATACTGTATATGGGGATAAAATGAAATGCTTTCAGAAAGAGGATCTTCATTTTGCTACTGGCTAATGACTGTCAAGCACTGTAAGGAAAGTCGACTGTAATGACTCAGTTTCAAGGACTTGGTGTTCTGTAGGACTCTGCCAGGAACCCTCTGCATACCTGCAATGCTCTGCTTTGAAGAAAAATGGTCCCCAGGTTTCTACTGTTTCAAGGATCAAACAGAAGCTTCTCTGCTGCATTATTTATCAAGCACAAGCTCCTGAAAACTGTATACAGCTTTGTGCTAATGAGTACACAGGCCATATTTATTACTGCTGTGTGAAGGCAGAAAAAAGCTCCTCTGTCTCACTCCTTAGAGTTTTTTTTGTTGTTTTTTTTCTAGGCTACTACACTGTCTGTCTGCCATGATCAGTAATAAATCTAAGAAATCAGCCTGGTATTACTACTGACCTCAAAGGAAGTCCTGGTTTAGTTTAGACGCCCCAAGAGCTGCAGGTTTTGCATTTATTGTAGAGGTGCAGGATTTTTTTTATTTATGTACCATTAAATAAAAGCCATATAAGCCAAGCCCGCTGTTCACCGCATAATTTATCAAAAGTGATGACTGAAGTAATCACTACCGCTAATAATGTATCTGTTGTACATAAAATGAGTCGCTGCCTCTTTCTACATGAAGGAATATTCACAGCCTGTCAAAAATATGTTCAAAGCAGCAAATCTTTGCATCATCACAATTTCGTAGATTTAGCTGGTTATTTATTTAAGGCAATGCAAATGAGCTCCATCACAGTTCATCTTATTTAAATAAAATGCTGCTTAAGAAGAGCAGATGTTTTGACACATTGCACAGATCAGTAAAATATATGGAATTGAACATGTTTTCTGTGTTTATCCGTGTATGTATTTATCCTCCATGAGGAAAGCTGTAGGTGAAGAAATATAATATATATATAAATATACAGATAGATAGTATAAGCTTAACCAAAAGGTGAGTGATTTGTGTGAGTATCTTCTTCTGTAACTAAGTGGTTCCTTTATAACTGAGTACTTACATAATGCATTTTTCCACATAAGTCAGATACACTGAAATCACCTCATATATTTGTATTTCAGGACAGTAGCGACTTCAAATACCAATTTTATGATACCAAGTACACACTTTTTTTTAAACACATATCTTTATTAAAGTTTTAACACATTACATATCTTTTCTGACATGAAATGGTAACATTGTGTGGGTCTCCCCTGTGCACCCCCCACCCCACCCCAAGACCACCTCTGAATTTTAAGACAGCAATGAAAGTAAATAACAAAATAATAATTACCAGACAATGACCAAATAATGACTTGAATCCGTGTCAACATCCATCTTTGTCTATTTGATACATAATCGAACATCATTAAAAAAAAAAAAAAGTACGGCCTCACTTTTTGTAAGTTATGATGATGAGATATCAAGCCTTGATTCTAAAAATTTGAGAAATGAATCCAAATACACACTTTTCACCTGTGCCTCTTTACGTCTTTTTAAGCCATGAAATCCCGTTATAAATATGGATAAATACAATTTGGCTCCGAAAGTGACTGAACCCCTATTGTAGAGCAGGAGTCACCGTGGAATGCCAAAAATGTAAATGTAAATGTAAAATTGTAAGATAGCCATAGTCTAGTGGGTGTGTATGTTTTGAAACCTTCAGACACTTTCACCACCCACCGGCATGCAGCAGCTAGAGTAGATACCACTTTATCTCCACTTGGCAGCAGCGCAGCAGGTAGGAACCTAATGGACATCATAGCCTCTAAAAGTGAACTTGTGTTTGCTGCTGTTTGAGCTGGGAGAGCAGAGATAGCAGTGTGGTTAGAGCAGGGAGAGAGAGTGTGTCTAGATGGTTATCAGGGCCCTTTAAGATGTCTGGGGCCTCCCAGGGCTCCCTGCAGGCCACGGAGCGCCCATCGAAGAGCCCAACTGGGCCAGTAATCTATCCCCCTGCCATGCTGCTGTGCTCTCCACGCCGTTAATCCAATCACTCCCCTGCCATGGTGGGACAGGCAGAGCACTAATCCAGTTTACACAGCAACAAAAAAAAAGCCCCAGACTCATTCCTCACTCCCCGCAGAGCATTGCCAGCTTCTCGACGTGACATTGAGTGAGAAAGATGAGGATAATTACAGGGGCAATTATTTTATTTTTATTATGTGTTCAGCCTTCTTTTTTTTCCTATTTCCCCATGTTCCAAGATAATTGCTATGGCCTTGTCACAAAAACCCAAGGTGATCGCATGCAATCATTAGGGAAGCAAAGAGTCAGCCAGTTTTAATGTCCCTTACCACAGCTGTGGTTGAATCATTAGTATGCATCTGATGAGGTTTAGCCTTGCGTGCAATGGCCAGGGTGGACTCAGATAAGTCATTTAGACTAACAGGAACTTAATTAATTTTGTTTAATCTTTGTAAAGCTCCACAGGGGGACAGATTGGTATACAGTCCCTCGCCAACTCCTTCGCCTCACTTTCAGCCCACCTAGCATGGCTCGGCCCAGAGGTTTTACACAACGAGGGCAACTGGTCTCCCTATCAATATTGGCTTAATGTTGTGTACAATAGTACAGCGTGTCATGTCGAATGAGACCAGGTGGGGTAAACGTCAGTGTTCATTTGGCCGTTCGCCTGCAGTAGAACCCTGGAAAACTAGGTTGAAGGTGAATTTGTCAGTTAAGACTCGCACCATTTTTGAAAAACACTTCCTCAATTTATGTTTATGTTAATTACTATTTTATCTGTCCTCCCACTTGACTGTCTCCAAATGTGGGTTGAATCATAACTGTTTTGGGTGGAATTCAGCCAGAAAATTAGCTTGCAGGAAAGAGTTTCAAAAATTAAGAGGTAAAGGATTGTTTTTGTCTTTGAAATTCAGCTAATACTTTGAAAGCCCTTGGGCAGGTAAGAGAAGCAGAATTGTAACTGGAGGATTCAGAGAATCGACACAAAAGTGTTCTTTTCTGACTTTACAACTTCTACTTGGAGATGTAGTTAAGTGGAGCTCTTAGCCCTCAGTGGAATTAGGAGACTGCGGTTGTACTGGGTGGCTCTGAGGTGTAAATGTGTGTAAATGTATTAATGTGAAGCAGGATGGAAGTGAAAAATGAATCTATGCTCAGAAATCTCTTTGGACTTTGGTTAAAGGAAAATAAAATGATTTGTGTAAATATAGAGTAATAAAATGTGCATCTGTACATGTCAGTATTTGCATCTTGTCTCAGGCTAATGTACGGCTAAGTTAACGCATGAATGATGTTTGCATAAAATGTATGTCAGTAATGTACAGATGATCCATAACCTCATACGCTGATTCACAGGAAAACTCAACCTGCCCTACAGCATCCATACTTGATTCATCAGTTTCTCGTGTGTGTTAGAATTAATTAATATGGGCTTCCAGATTAACATTTGATTAATATGGACCCATTTATTTTTTAATGATGTGTTTATTAACTAAGATGTTCAGATTTTTTTTTTCTAACATGTACTGAAGATCATAAATACAGCTCTGGAAAAAAAATAAGAGACCACTGCAAAATGGTTGTAACATTTATAGGTATGTGTTTGAGTAAAATTAACATTTTTGTTTTATTCTCTAAACTACCGACAACATTTCTCCCAAATTTCAAATAAAAATATTATTATTTAGAGCATATATTTCCACAACACGACACATTGTCAAAATAACAAAAAAATGCAGGTGTTTGAAGACCTCAAATAATGAAAAAAAAAACAAAACAAAACAGTTCATATTCATTTCTAAACAACATAATAGGGTCATTCCATCCCAAACCAACCAGATTTCAGAAAGTGCCCCACATGACCCCCTCAGAAAATTCTGAAAAAATTCACACTTGTTCACCTACCAGATAAACGTACACATCCAAATTTTTTATGTCATATCTGTAATAGTTTAGGAGATACAGCCCTTTGAATTTTTTTTTTTTTTTTTTTTTTTTTTTTTTTTTTTTTTTTTGCAGATTTGCTTTTCGGCCAACTTTGAGGAGCTATATCTCCTTAGGTATTCAAGCCACACTGCTGAAACTTACTGTCTAGGGTGAAATCCCCCTGAAAAGACCATATTTTGCATCAAAATAATTGTAGGTGCCTTCATGTTTGGTCCATAAGGCCTTGAAATCAGGCGAAAAGGCTAATTCTTCAAAATGTCCTCTCTCTTCAGGCTTGCACTGTGCCAGAATGGATGAATGTAGAGACCTAATTTTTTTTTTGCATGGATTCTTATGGTCAAGATGCAACAATATACTGCAAAAAGACTACATTTCAATGAAAAGTGTTGCTGTGAGGCAATGAATAAAATGGGCCGATTTCAATTTTTCACAAAAATACTCTTTATTTGAGCACCCAAATTACCATGTGGCCAGTTAATGAAAATTTGGAAATTTTTACCATGTCTTCATATATGTTTCAAGATGTTGTGCACAAAATTTCAGCTTTGGAAAAGAACTGGTTCTATTTTTTTCTTTTTTTTTTTACTGCATGACTATATTTTCTTCAAATTGTACACAAACGTAGGTGTAAATGGCATTTTTAATAGTATAATGGCATTGATTATTGCACAAGTTATGATAACACTTGAGATATTTGAACTAGGGTGTGGAACTGCATGATGGTTCAGATAGAATAATTATAGATTTCCCAGAACTGGCTCAGGTTGATGCCTGTAGTAGAGACTTCTCGGAAACTGGATGGAGCTGGTCAGCTGACCCAATTTCACCAGGGTCAATGACATAAATGTAGCTAAGATTTCCCAGAATATTTATGATGCTGGCCAGCCTAATCTTTCTGTGACATTCATCCTTTAAGATCAATCCAACAACACATTTTTCCTCCATGATGAATAAGTTTGTTCAGGATTATGAATAGAATTCCCAAAATTAGGCTGAAGAATTAGCCTTTTTGCCTGATTTCAAGGCCTCATGGACCAAACATGAAGGTCTTTTAAGGGGGATTTCACCCCAGACAGTAAGTTTCAGCAGTGTGGCTTGAATACCTAAGGAGATATAGCTCCTCAAAGTCGGCCGAAAAGCAAATTTGCAAAATTAAAAAAAAAAAAAAAAAACACATTAATTTTCAAAGTGCTGTATCTCCTAAACTATTACAGATATGACATAAAAATTTTGGATTTGTTTGTTTATCTGGTAGGTGAACAAGTGTGAATTTTTTCAGGATTTTCTGAGGGGGTCATGTGGGGACCATTGGTTGAATTGCCATGTAATGACCCAATACTAATGTTGTAACTTGAGAAAAGTTCAGACATCAGTGTTTGGTGGAATAACCCTGATTTTCAATAACAGCTTTCACGTGTCTTGGCTCTCCACCATTGCTGTTGGATGACTTTATGCAGCTCCTGGCAGAGAAATTCAAAAAGCTCAGCAATGTTCGATGCTTTGTGACCATTCATCTTCCTCCAGAAGTTTTCAAAGTGGGTTCAGGTCTGGAGATTGGGCTGGCCATGACAGGGTCTTCATCTGGTGGTCTGTCATCCACACCTTTATTGACCTAGCTGAGGCCAGGAGCATTATCCTGATAGAAAAGCCAGTCCTCAGAGTTTGGGAACATTGTCAGAGCAGAAGTCCAGTAGTTTTCAATAGTTATTTTTGGATTCCAATTACTTTTGTGGTACTAATAGCACTGTTTTTCCCTATTATAAGAAGATAGTGATGGCCATAGTAGTGGTTTTTATACTTCTCCTTCTTAAATAAGACATGGATCAGGTGTTTATTCAGTAGTATAAGGTGTGCTTGTGTTGGAATTCAACAGACACAGGAATGGAATGGCTGTCATACATGCACACATGCTGATTTCAGAGGAAATTGCAGTGGTCTCTTAATTTTTTCCAGGGCTGTAGATTCTAATCATTGATGTTTCTCTATTTTTCTGTATAATGGTGACTTCATCTAAAACTCTGAAAATGCATTGTTTCCTAATCAGCCCCTCTTCCTGTGACATGCTGCTGTGTTTCTACAAAACAGTTCACCAGTGATTAACAATTAGATCTATAGCCTGAAATCTGTCTCTCAATTTGATATTTCAACCTGTTTAGTCTTTACTCCTGCTGACAAGCTGACTGTTGAATCCAGGGTTAATTATATCGAACATGGTTAACTAACCTCAGCCGACCTGTTTTCCAGTTGACTGGTGATTTTAGCAGATTTACGTTTAACATGGCTTAGCTTATTAACTGCTAATGATGATCCGAGTGGTGAAAAAAGCTCCTCAGATCCCTTCTCCTTTTTGGTTTTGACATGGATAAACCTAATTGATGTTAAACTTAAGCGTGGCTACAAAATAAAGAAAAATAATAGTGATCTAAACTCCATTTCTGAGTAGATGCATAGTCCTTGAAAAGAGGTGATGACATGCACATCCAGTTACTTAAAGGTGTGCAGTGGATGAAAGAATTAGATAAGGTCCGCACAGTCTTACTTGCATGAACTTAAAGTAACCTGATCACTGTATATTAATTTTAAAAAAATTTGATTACTGTGCTTGTATGAATTTTTATCTATTTAAAGACACTTCTACTTATTTAAAAGGTACTGATAACATGAGATAATTTGCATTACCTGTCATGTGACATTGCAATTAGTACTCTATATAAACAGCTGTGTGTCATGATCTGTCCCATGTCTGATGAAGGGCTGTGGCCCAAAATGTCACTACTGTGGTGAAAAAATATTTTTTTGGGAGCTCACAGGTTGTGCGGACCTTATCTGATTCTTTCGTCTAGATCACAGGTGTCAAACATGTGGCCCGGGGGCCAAAACCGGCCCACCAAAACTTTCCAATCCGGCCCACAGGATGAATTTGCAAAGTGCAAGTTAAGGCACTGAACTCAAAAATAATATCATAATAACCTATAAATAGTGACAACACCATTTTTTTCTCTTTGATTTAGTGCAAAAACATTAAATTATGAAAATATTTATATTAACAGACTATCCTTTAACAATAAAATGTGAATAACCTGACAATTATCAACAACCTGAAATGTCTAAAGAAAATTAAGGGCAATTTTAACAATATTCTGCCTGTGACTAAATGTTTTGTGCCTTTGTAGCTCTCATCTGTAATGCATATGTATAAATGATAAATCGAGGCATAATATTGATAAAATTGTACTTATATTTCTTAACAAATTTCAATGTTTTCAGGTTATTCACATCCTTTCTGTTTGGATAGTTTGTAAATGTAAATATTAGCATAATTGAATGTTATTTTTTGCACCAAAACAATTTGGAGGTGTCATTATTTATTGGCTATCATGCTATTATTTTACCGGTCTGTCCCAATTCAGATAAAATTGGGCTGAATGTGGAAGAAAATGAGTTTGACATCCCTGATCTGGATGCATAGTCCTCACAATCTGAAAAATAAGGTGCTATAAACAGGTTCTTCAAATATTGCTAAGGGCTGTTCTTTACTTCTAAAATTTTGTCTGTATGTAAATATCCATAAACTCCTAGATCAGTGTGTCATTTTGTTGACTTGTGTACTCCTATCAAATGTTTCCAAGCGTGTCAGTTTGTTTTGCTGAAACACCACAAAGGCCAAAAGTCTTTAGAAAGAGAGAGTTTAGAAGTTAATGGATCGTGATTCTGTTTCCCAGTCAGCATCTACTGTAGGTGTTTTTGCAGAAAACTATCTTTAATGGTCTTGTTGACCTCCAGGCCATGTGTACAAATATTGATTTGTGTTAAATGTGAGAAAGGCATACGGTTTCATAGTATCACTGCTCAGTAGTGGTGTATACTACGCTAGTTATTGACTTATTCCAGAGACTCAAGCCAATTGTTACCCTCAGGAGCTCAGAGGTCCAAAATGCCACAAAATTCCAATCTGAAATGAATATAATAACAGAGTAAAGAATCATAGCACTGATCCAATATAAAGGTAACTGCCTCCTTTTCCATCCACCTAATGGAAGTAAAACCAGAGCTTATAAACCATTTATGAAGCCTTTGTTCAAACAGCCATCATTGGTTCTCAGATTTATCCAAATCCATTGAACCATCTGGACCATACATTCCTTTTGTTGAATCCTCAGCCCCCCAAGTACATAAGAGAATTTTAGCAAGAAAGGACAAGTAAATGCAAACAAGTACACTACATAGTCACTGAGTAAATTTGATGTAATGCACAAACTAGAGGACGTTCTGAATAAATGCCCAGGAAGAAGCAGCCTTTTGGCAGACTGACAAATCTCATGTTTCTTTAAAACATCCAGAAGATTCATCTACTGCATCAAGCTGACATGCAGAGATTGTGTTTGACTTTCAAAGGATATGTGCAATGAGCGCACTACAGGACTAGGAGGTAATTAGGAAGAATTTAGGTTTTGTTTTTTTTTTTCTTTTTGTGATACTTAAAATGCCACACAGCATTCACAGCTGAAGGCACACAGATGTGGAAGATGGTAAATGGAATTGGGAGAAGAGCTTATTATGATTAAATGGATCTGATTGTATTATAGCCTAGAGGTACAGTGTGGAGAAACCGTGTGATGGTAAAAGCAGCAACAAGCTGAGAGGGTACCTTAATGAAGTGTTTAGAGCTAATTCTCTGTGTATCTGATTTTTTTTTTTTACTTTGTTTTTTTATCCTTAACCGTAGTATAAGAGCTGGGATGGATGGGTAGATGGATGGATCAGTGTTTGAGGTGATGGATGGAAGGTAGATACATGTCTAATATACTACAGGAGTATATCCAGTGACTTTGAGATAAAAAACCTCAAAGGAGCTTATAAATCCACTGAATAATTATCTTGACAAAAATGTCAAGATAACAGCAAAGGCCAAAAAAGAAACAGATAAAGTAGAAGTGAATGGCAGCAATGGAAGACAGTTAGAGCAAAACAATGTTCTGACAATAAATATTGCAAGAGACATAAATTAATGTGAGATAAAACAGATTTAGAACATACACATTTTTTATATAGTGGCTTTCAGTGTTATTTCATTAACTCCAGTCAAATTAGCGTATGTCACCTCTCAGAATGAAAAGTATAATTAGGGGTTAGTTGATAAGACAAGGCTATATTATGTGCCAACAGAATATTGTTTTTGCACGATTTGTAGCTGATGTTTTTCTTAAAATAAAATAAAAGTTTTGAATGAAAAATAAAATATCTACAAATGTAAACCGTACACCTTCTCTTGCTAAATTGTCATGCTTATCGTAGTGGTAGTGTCGACTTCATTGTGTGGCATTTTCATTTTGCTTCAAAAGAGGACTCGTCTTCCACCTACAAGCCCCACAATAATGTCTAATAATTATAATAATAATAACACTTTTCAAGGATTCTGAAACCTTCAATACATCACACCTCTTTGTGACATCAGTCTTGTCCAGTTCATCACCGCCATAATTAAAGCACAGCTACTGACATGAATGGGAAATAGATTTTAAAACAATGCCTGCTAATGGAAGCTGAGAGCAAGGATGATTAATGGATGATTGTTTAATCGATTAATATGCAGCCTCAGAGGATTTATAGCAAGAGAGACTTCATTTGCTGCTGCTGCTTTAAAGACATTAAAGAGCTTTCAGTTGATTCCTTTGCCTCTAATGTTACCCTGCTTCACACAAACTGTCTTATGAATGCGAATGTTTACATGTGATATGTGTCTACTGTGACCAGATGAAAATCCAATTTAAATATTCACTATATCAAAAACAGCATTTACATTAGCAGCCTTCTTTTCTATAAGGGTCCATGCGGATGCTTTCATCAGTTTTTCTTAACCTCACGGTCGAAACCGATTTATTTAAAACCTGATTAGAACACATTCAGTTCTAAGCTATGAGACTCTGATCCTCTGCTTAATGCCAGTACTTCTGCTGAGAATGGATGGCAGATTGCAGTTTTTCATCTAGAACATATAAAGAGGAGGTAAAGAATTCCACATCCTGCAATCCTATACATACAGAGCAGGTGCAAGATAAGTCAGCATTTTTCTGCATTGCATCAGTGTCAACATGCAACAGCACAGCAGACATTCATGTGGTGCTAAGCCCATCGTATCAGTTACATGCAAGGACGCATTAATCCCCAGACGCCTGGGAGTAGGGTTGTTTTCTAATCTCTGTTTTAGCTACAACATTTCCATTTGCAATAATATTTGTCCTCTCTTCTTTTCTTCTTTTTTTCCCTGCTGGATGACAGGTTGGAGGGCATACCATGCTGCCTATTCGCTGGATGCCCCCAGAGAGCATCATGTACAGGAAGTTCTCCACGGAAAGCGATGTCTGGAGCTTTGGTGTAATCTTGTGGGAGATTTTTACCTATGGGAAGCAGCCCTGGTTTCAGCTGGGTAACAACGAGGTACAAAGAGCCTAAAGCTAATCTTTTTTCCTTAAATAGCATATATAGTAGATGTACTGTATAACCGTATTACAGTAGAATCTGCACTGCAAGCTTAGTGTACATCCATTGGAAATTGCAGCTCCAGGCTATTCGGTGGTGTACGATTTTGTAGTATACATGCACACATAACATAAATGGGACAGGGATAGGTAAATATATTTATTATTGAACACAAGGTATTTATTTGATCCTGAGTTGAAAGACGAAAAACAAAACCAGCCACTACGCTTGAACTGAATAAGCAGCTTTTCTACTGAGCATCATGCAAAACACTCTGCTCTGCTTCATTTGAAGTGAAAGAATGAGCTTTCTATCAGGATATTTAAATGAACATTGCCATTTTGGATCTTAATCTACTGCTTTGTGTTGTTTCTTTTTTTCCGTCTGAGACACACACTGGCCCAACGAGGTGATAAATTAATGCTGCTTTGCCACCAGACAAGATGGCGCATTACATAACACCCATGATTGGTTTGTTTTTTCATTGGAGGCTCTGCTTTGAATCAATAAAATTCAATTAGGATTACTCTTGTAAAGCGAGCATATTGAGAAAATTAAATTGACCTAAAAGAATAACCTGGCATGTGGCATGCATTACACTTATAACTATTTCAATTGAAACATCAATACGTTCTTGGGCTTGACACAAATTGAAATTTCCACATTTCTATGTAACTCGAGTTTGAAACACTCTAAATGAAACACTCAGCTGATTAAACAACGCTGCCAGAAGTTTTTGACAATGTAATGAGATGAGGACTGTATGATGTCACAGGCAGAAAACTGAAAACCTATAATCTGTTTCTCTAATGTCATTTTGTTTTTTAGGTGTTAGACTTGAATGCTGAACTTGTTATCCAGTTATACTGATTTCATCATGACAGTTATTCATTATAGCTATAAATAGGCATCAGTAAGAAGGGTCAGTTATCATTATAGACTTCACCAGTTGCACAAAGACATGTATATGTACTTGGTCACACAGTCCCCTAGATTTCTCCTGTGATATAAGAGAAATAATTGTATTATTCAGCTTTTCAGCAGCTATCACTTCTATTAAGAGGCTGGAAAAGCAGTAGAACAACTGCTCTGTATTAGATAAGAAAGGCCAGTGGTCAGGACTTTAATCAGCTTTTTATATATAGACACGCCTTGGATTTACATTTGTTAAAGATGAAGAAAAGCCTGTTGCTCTGTATGACATAAAGCTGTGAAGCTAGCTTTGATTTTGATGACTGAATATGTGATGTCAAAGGGAATCATGCTAATATTCAGTGTAAGTGTAATGGGATGTGCAGCAAATGGAGTTACCCGGATAATATACAACCTTTCACTTATAAGAAATATTATGAAAAAGACTTCCTTAGGATGTCATAATGTTGTTAAATAAGCAACATTCACTTCTAGTTATAGTCCTTCCAAGAATATTGTGTTGCATCTATTTGGTCAGGGGTGGTTGTCATGACAACTGCAGTCTTTACTTTTGGTTTTTGGTAATATCTGTGCTCTGGGAAAAGATCCAAAGAGGCTTTTGTCTTTAGAAGAACTAATTCTCCGTCATCTATGCCTCGGTCTCATTGTCTGTCAGGCCTATTATCATTTGGTGGCAAGACATCAAACACAATGGGCTGAAAAAAAATTTAAATGAAATGAGTTCTTTACCTCAGTGAACAGGTGTATCAGATTAAACAACAGCACAGGGTTTTCCCAGAGGTTTGTTTAACATCACACGTTTTTACCACAGATTAGTTTTCAGATAGCATTAGATAATCAAATGCTTTGTTCTGACACTGTGTTGTTCTGCTGCTAGCCTGCAATAGCACGAAATTGCATGACAGCATGATATGTCTTTGGGGACTTTCTACACTTCTTCAGCTGTGTTGGCAATATTCTACATCAAAACAAAAACAGATGCTAGTTTTAAAGCTATTCCATGTTTTGACAGCGTTAAAAACTACACTCATTACACAAAAATAAGAGCTATTCTCCTAAGCTAAGTGACCTGGAATTGACAGAAGCAGCAGAACAAATAAGAACTTTGGTCGTTGTCACTGCAGCAATTAGAGCACCAGCCCAGCATTGAGACGCTCTGTCCCCTTGTTAGCAGCATCCCAAATATCCGCCCCTCAGATGTTTAATATTATTGTTATTTTGGCTTTGGGAAAGCAGAAAACCGTGTTTCCCTTCTAATATTGCACGCATTTAAGAGTGAATGCATTTGGTTTATTTCTTTCATCTCGGTTTCATTAGTTCAAACCTCAAAGGACAGTGTGCTCAGCGTCACCGGTTTCTCATTATGAACAAACCAAAGCAATCACTCAGTGAAAATCATCTGTCTCACTCCACTGCCCTCTCCTCTGCAGGTTATTGAGTGCATAACCCAGGGTCGGGTTCTGGAGAGGCCACGGATTTGTCCTAAGGAGGTGTATGACATCATGCTGGGCTGCTGGCAGAGGGAACCACAGCAGCGACTGAACATTAAGGATATTCAGAAGGTCCTGTTCGCCATGGGAAAAGCCACGCCAGTCTACCTGGACATCCTGGGCTAGCAGCGGTCCGGGATGGCCTGTTCCTCGCCAGACTGACAGATCGACAGAGACATACGGACAGACCGACCCACAGAAATCCAGGAATAACCAAACCAACCTGCTCCACTGTCGAAAAACACCTACAAGTTTGGGAAGGACTTAAGTGCCTGCAACACTTTTTGGATATAGTGGATAAAACATATTCAAAAACACGCACTTTTACATTTTGTTTACTTGCGTATAAGATGTACAGGTTTGAAGAAGACTTTTTTTTTTTCCTTGAAAACTGCAAAAACATATAAAAATGGAGACAAAAGGGAAAGTAATATGGACTGTCAATAGGAAAATGGCCACAGTTTGATTATATTATGGAGAGAACACATCAGAGTTAAATCTATCCTGGGTTTGGTTTTATGAATATATATAGAAATATTACATATATTTTATATTTATTTCTTTTCGTCAAGGTGTTGAAGGGTCCGCCATGCGTGTTGATAAGGGCTCGGCCCCGTCCGAAGACATCACCAACAAACTATTGGCAGGGACTTGAAGATGGAAGCCTTACTTGCACTCTGATTGGCTGCCACTGAGCTCTAACAGGGACTCTGTAGAATAACACTGGATGGTTGAAAAGAGAAGTGCTCTATAGAGGACTACCCAATCAGACAACCAACAAATCTATTTTAATTTAAAGATAATGTACATATTGTAAAATTCTATGTGTCAAAATTATGTTAACTTATTTTTTGGGAGTTATTTTAGTTCTTTTCTGACTGTGATCTGGGTGGCTAAAGTATAAAGCTATGGTGTTTGTTTTCATCTTAATCTAGAGGAGATTTCTCTTGGGAAATTACCTGTGTCAGTATTGGTAAGTTGTCAATGTGGTGATGGTGAATGGCAGTGAAAAACGGCTCAATAGCTCGCTGACACCGAATCACAAAGACTGTGGAGAATTGCGGGAGATGACTCAGAGCCATGCTTCAACATGACACTTCCCAAAGAGGTGATGAAACCTCATATTCACTCTCCAGTTCATTTGCTTTTTTATGGCAAGAAAAATGCATTGATAAGTAATACTTTACACCACACCCCTCAAACACATGCACACGCTTTGAGAAACTGATGTGTCATTTTCAGGCTTTTTGGTGTGAAACTGCTTTTCCACTCTAACGAAAACATGGTTTTTAGTTGCTGGTGTGTGCCTAAAGAAATCTGTAACGTGAAGCATTCTAGGTCGCCACCATCAGTTCCCTGTCACTTCCTTCATTTGCTGAGAAAAGAAACATTACTGCTTCGTCCTTTGCATTTTATTTTAGAGCAACTAAAAGAGAAAAAAAAAATTATTGCAATTTGATTTTTTTTTTTTTTTATTAGCTGTATGTGACTCACTGTCACTGTTTTCTTCCTTGCACCCGTGGCCTTTGCATGTTTTAGGGATAATGAGGTTTTTACACCCACTGCTTTGATAAAACCTCTTCTTTGACAACCAGAGAGGAGCCACTGAAGCAGGTAGATACTTGTGTTTATTTATTGTTGGTACATTAAAGATAATCTCAGAAGTGGATCAGCTAATTGTGTGGTATTATGCGTTCCATTTTTGTGTTTCTTATAATGAACTGGAAAACATGAAGAGTTTCGTTCCAAAATGTGATTGAAAAACACATCTCTCAAATTTCTGAATGGCAAAAAAAAAAATAACTACAAACCAAACACTTTTTAAGAATAGCTGATAATTAAGTTGACAAAATGATCTAATTTTTACAGAGCGGATCCAGTGGATTTTTCACACGCTGAATGATCAACCTCAGGCAACGGTTTTATTTTATGTTGTATCTGGATATATAGCGTTTTGGAGTAAAACTCTTCCTTATTATCTTGACATTGAATCTCACAGTATCCACAGTGTTGTCTCTGTTCCCCTTGGGACTATGTAAATCATTAATGAGCATCCATTTATTTCAAGTATTTTATATACAAGTCAGAATCAAATCCAATGAGTTACCCAAAGCATTGAGTTTTTGTGTATTCTCTTGTGGTAAAGATAAACGCTTAAAGACATTATGACACAGACCGTGAGCATTTGCAGGGTATTGTAATCCTTTCATGGTGAGTTGAATATTGTTTCAAAGTTTTGATTTTGTTTTCTTTTCTTGGATGAACTAACTGAACACTTTTTGAAGCAAAGTTGGCATATTACCATGTACATGTTACAGAATATAAAAATGTGGTATAACAACTGCAGTATATAAAATACTGGTATTCCATGATAGATCTTTGTATTAATGTGACTCTCTTAAGAAAATGTCTTCAAACAATCAGACGATCTCCTTTTCCATTTTGTCTTGTCTTATAAAGATGTGTGAATTTGACAAAATTTTGTCTTCATCTACATCTCTCAGGAAACTGAACCGAGTGAGTTGAGTGTGTGTTTGTGTTGTCTGCCGTTTTCTGAAGTGAGAACTCACTTCGTATCAGCAGCTCAAGAGCTTGAAGGGATTGCGGTTCTTTAAAACGTACTTAAGCAGGATGGCTGGACGTCTTTTCATTTATGTAGTATAATCAGGTTTACCATTTATCACTTGCCAGCTTTGGCTTATGTAAATCATTTCTCCTGTTCTGGTCATTAAATGATTCCTTCCCAATGAGATTTAAGTGGATAAAACTAAAATTTGTAGTCCTTTTTATGCTAAAATACATTGAACATTGCACTTTTGAAGATATTATGAGGCATCAATGGTTATGAATTAGTAAAACTAAGCTGGTATCGTCTAAAGTTACAGTCCTTCAAGTCTAGAATTCACCTTTTTTTTTTTTTTTTTTATTTATTATGAATCAGAGGTAGAGATTGATTTGTCTGACTCTTATTGCTTAACCCATATAGACCCAAATATACACCTCTGACCAAAAGCATCTACTGATCTAAAAGTTTAATAACCCTAGAGCCACTAATCCTATCAATACATGTAAATCATTGGTGTAAAATACAGTTTGTCATCTTTTCATGTCATCAGATATGACCCATTTGGATGTTCAGAGGCTCCGTAGTGAACATGGAAACAACGTCATCTTCGACAACAATGATTCACCACGAGTTTGATCAAAAACAGTGGATGGAGACATTTGTTTTTGATATATTTTGCTGAAAAAAATGGCTTTTTTTCTTCTGTTTTCATTGTTTTGACATAATAACCATTGAATTTACTCTGAGTTTTATGAACACCTACATAATCAGTGAATTAAATATAGGAAAATACATTATTTTAACTGAAAAAAAAAAAAAAAAAAACATAACAGAAGATAATATTACAATAAATTGTGATAAATCACTTAAGAAAGGTTAAAATAGAGAAAAAAATTCATTTGGGAACTGCCACAAAAGTACCACTGGGTCTTTATGGGTTAAACTTAAAAGTCTCTACACTTCTTATGCACACATTAAGTCACAATTACCAAAGATTGTGGATTTTGTCCCAGTCACTTGCATTTAAAACACATTATAAAGGGATCTTAAACCACACTGTTGCCAATTAAGTTGGAATAAAATATTTTTACCTCTCCTCATGAAATGATGATGACAATGTGATTTATTCTTAATAGATAAAGTGTAACTGGGACTCAATATGGAATCATTGTACCTGGTCAAAGGTGATTACTGATGTGAATAAACAGGAATAAAAAGAGGAATGTGTCTGAAAACAAAATTATTCTAACTTAATGAACAACAGTATACAAAAAAAAAAAAAAAAAGAACAGGAGGAATTATTAAGTAACCCTTTGATTTTCACATGGGTTCCTATTTGAGACAGACTTAAAAAATGTGGAATTATCCTTTAAGGTCACGGTGCAGTACATGTCCTCACCGAGGGGTAACAGCTTAACAATGTCACAGCACACCAGGAAGTGAGAACTTCCCAAAAACTGCAGCATCAGGCATAAATATATGTTCTGCAATACATTTGACACTCTTGCGACTGTGAATACACAAAAATAAAACATGTCCACATTTATAGTCGCTGCAGACCTTGACGCTTCTTTGGCGAGTGTCCACATTTTAGACGACAGCCATCCCATTATTGTTTTACCTGCCCTCTTACAAATGGTAGGAAAATGGAGACAGTCACCACCAAGGGATTTGAGGTCAGTAAACAGTGTGTTATGATGGTAGTTGTGTAATTGTTTATTGATTTACAATTACACCGTGTGTTGTGCGTTTAGGTTTTCTCTCTAAGGGTTTGTGTGCATGCTCATATTTGTGGTTTCATATTGAGCGTCTCAAGTGTCCAGTCTCAGCTTTCGATGTGCTCTGGCTGCAAAGAATAAAGGTCTGAGAGATGTAAAATGAGGAGACAAAAACAGCATCACAGTCAAAGAGAAGTAAACACGGTTAAATGTACCGACCAATTACTGTAGCTCCATCTGACAGCCTTCAATGCATGCGGTGTGAGATTTCAAATATCGAAGGTTAAAACCAGGTCAACTCAATCATAAAAACCTATGCATTAAAAACTACCATGCTCAAAAACTGACTTTGAGTTACAGGTCGAGATGAAAATTCTGTTTCCTAACATCAAACATCATAGTACATGTACAAACTGCACTGATAGAAAGAAACATGAATCAAGATGAACAAATTGGAACAGCACAGATGTACTTGAACTTCATCAGATGCAGCACATACATATATTCCAACTCCATACAGAAAGTTTCTAACTTTATATGATTTGTAGTTAGAGGTTCTTGCCAAAGGAAATCTGTAGGAAAATTTCAAAGGAAATCTTAAAGCATTCTAGGTCAACACCATCAGAATCCTGTCACTTCTGTTTTTTTTTTTTTGTCAAGAAAAGAAACATTGCTGTGTCCTGATTTGCATTTTGTTTAACAGCAACTAAAAGAAAACATGTTTATACATTTGCAATTCCAATTTTCATAGCTTTACATGACTCACTGTCAGTACTTACATTCTGGGGCGCTGATAAGGGGGGGGTAAACATGACAAATTTATGGGGTCAGCATTTGTGGGGGGCCCATAGATCAGTGGAGGGGGTTCAGTGAATACAGGCTAGAAGTTGTGAAGATCCCCTGTATAAGAGAGGCATAGAAGTCAGGAATAGGACGTTGAAAGTATGTTAAGTTTCAGTTTTGTTTCATGCTAGCGTAAGTGACTGTATGTGTGGACCACAGCCCCACCTGCATGACCCCCCCTCACTCCGACAGATCAACGAGATGCTGAATTTTATGAAGGTCCACAACATTTACAGGGTGGGGAAGCAAAATTTACAATGAACATTTAGTTGTTTTTTCTCAGCAGGCACTACGTCAGTTGTTTTGAAACCAAACATATATTTATGTCATAATCATACCTAATACTATTATCCATACCTTTTCAGAAACTTTTGACCATATGAGTAATCAGGAAAGCAAACGTCAAAGAGTGTGTGATTTGCTGAATGCACTCGTCACACCAAAGGAGATTTCAAAAATAGTTGGAGTGTCCATAAAGACTGTTTATAATGTAAAGAAGAGAATGACTATGAGCAAAACTATTACGAGAAAGTCTGGAAGATACTATTAAAGAAGAATGGGAGAAGTTGTCACCCGAATATTTGAGGAACACTTGCGCAAGTTTCAGGAAGCGTGTGAAGGCAGTTACTGAGAAAGAAGGAGGACACATAGAATAAAAACATTTTCTATTATGTCAATTTTCTTGTGGCAAATAAATTGTCATGACTTTCAATAAACTAATTGGTCATACACTGTCTTTCAATCCCTGCCTCAAAATATTGTAAATTTTGCTTCCCCACCCTGTACCTATCATGAGGCCCACAATTGGTAGCAGCGCTCCTGCATACATGACATACATACAATTCACATACATTATTTAACATCACATAGAAAATGTCTTTGTTTTTCATTAAGGTTTTATTAAGAAACTGACTTTTTGGCAGCCCGATTTACCCAGATATGAAAGTCTCAGTTAAATGTTGAATGTCTAAAGGCATTACAAAGGGCACAAAAAGGAAAAATTGTAAAGTCAGTGAAAATCCTTGCAATTTGCTTATATATTTATTTGTTAAAAAATACTTTCTATTAGTATTAAAAAAAAATCACTAATGCACATGAATTACAGTAAGAAATCCAAACACTATAGCCTATACAAATAATTCATGTATTGTCTACAGATAATGTATCATTCTAGTAGCCCACAGCATTTGGTTTATCTAGATAAAGAAATTAATTGTAAGACTAATCTCTGCTCTTACAGCTATCCGATAATAATACTCACAGATACAAAATGAGGATCCATTGATTGTATTGGTGTTGTGCTTTAACCTTTAATGGCAAACATATCATATTTGGAACATGAGTTTTGAAGCCCTCTGCATGATCAGTGTGATATTTTTTTTCTTGAAAAACCTGATGTATACAATTAGAAACATGCAATACACAGATAATCCACCAGGGGGGAGGAATTTGTTCACCAGAGGCCTTTCCAGTGACACTGCAAGACTGTTTTTCATGAGGAAGGACGCAGAACTTTGAAAAGGAATTACTAATTTGTTAGACATGTCTGTGTTATATTATGCTTTAGTTTGTTCAAAAAATAATAATATTTGAGCATTGAGACCCAATGCATCAAATATGACACAAAACTGAAACTCATACAAGGAAATTGATATTTGAAAAAAACATTTTTTGGTTGTTCAGAATGACCATTAAAGGCTTCAGTTTCAAAGAACTGGAATTTTCTCTCAATAATTTAATGGTTCAGGCTTTACAGGGATAAGAACGAAAAACATGAATACAGGAGAGTATGTGTGTGGCTCTTACAGTGCATAAATACTATTTAATCGGTTATCATCTCACAATACCACACTTATATAATCATGAGAGGGCATATCTAATCTTTATTTATGTTACATGGAACAGGATATCTCTGTAGCCTATTAGGTGAACTGTCATCGCAAATCTTCCAGATGTTAGTCTTATGTTATTATCATAAGGAAAGAAATTCTAATTTAGAAATCCCAAAGAAATCACAGAAAAATGCTAATATAACCATATAATTTGATGTATAGGGAGTAGGTATAGTAGAAAAAGAACTGGTTTGCAGTAATGTCAGGAAAATACCTGTAGTAGAAGAAGTTGACAAAGTATTAGATTAAAGTCGGATCTAGGACGACTCCATCCATAAATGAACTGACATATGTTACTAATTAAAACACCAAAGAGAACACAGGAGGAGGTGAAGACTCAATATTGCATGATGAATACATGCAAATGTACTCAACACCAGCGTGATGTAAATTATTCATATTACTGACAAAGAATATATGCATCCATCACTAGAAACTGACATTTAAAGTATTATTTACTTTGTGAATTTGGAGGTAAATTACAGTTTCTGCCCAGTGTTCATGTGTTGTAGCCTCCCATTGAAATTCCATTTGGTGCATGTGGTGTTTTTCTAGCACATGTCTCTTTACAGGGATCTGGTATTGCTTATCAGAATCAAGTGCTGCCACACAGCCGGGCCATTTGAGTACCAATACAAACATACACAGAAAAGGGGTCATTTCTAAATTGCTTTTAGAAGTGAATTCACCTCCAAGTATTCCAACCTGAGAATCTGAGCCAGTCTCATCTACTGTAAGTCTAAAAACACAAAGTGACTACAAGGAAATGATTCCTTCTCCACACTGGAGATGTTGTGGCTTATTTTGTCAAAATAATCCTAGCCTGTATTCAGCTGTGTCAGTCTGTGTCGGTATTGAACTTCATTGAAAACTGTGATGGCTTTGTAGAGAACCCAGGTACAGGAAACAGGAGGCTGAGGGTTGTCTGCATCTATTCCTTTGCGTGGAGATGAGCTCATTTGTGAGAAAAAAGCTTGTACAAACAAAGAGAGAGGCTATACAGAAGATTATTATATAATCCATACCTCACCGTTTTTTTGTTTTTTTTTTGTCCAAACAATCAAAAGCACTGACCTTGAATGCAAAATTGTTCACCACTGTTTGATCAGAAATGGTTTCTTCCTTGTGATAAGTAGAGAAATGGTAATCTTTTCTGCGGTACTATTGCTGTGTTTTTTCTTTCTTTTTTTCTTTTTTTTTTTTTTTTTTAAGTACCTGAACCCAGAGCTGCCTCTTCACCACCTACAGAGAATGCCTTTGACTAATCCCCAAGGCTTCCTTATCAAATGTGATTGAATGGAGTCTTCAGTCCCCAGAAGACAGGCTAACCTTTATCTTGCCTATTTTCTATTTCTGCATCTCTTTTTTTTTTCTTTACAGCAAGGTGTTTGTGGGAGAAGGAGACCTGTTAGCTGTTTACCCCCCTGAATATGCACGTAGTTTCCCCAGTGGGCGTACATTGGAAACATAAAAGGCTCCGAACAAAATGGAAAATTTCCACTCCATTTGCCATGCAGCCAATCAGTGCGCAGTGACCCAGATAAGGAGTGTGATATTGATGATGACAGCAATAAAGACGTATTTTCACCACAAGCCTTCCTTCTAATTAGGTTGATCTGAAGACAAAATAAATAAATAAATAAATGAATTTTGACAAAATGCAAAAGAGGTAGTGTGCGGGGAGGATTAGATAAGAAGAGTGTGACAGCAGCAGAAGAGGGGGTGGGATTCAGAAGGTTTCTGTGGGTTAAGTGACTTCACTGTTTGGGGGGGAAGGGTGACAATTACCAGTGAAATGAGATTTTGTAGCTTCAGGTGCCACCTAAATATGGTGTTTGGTCAAAGTAATTGTTAAGGGGTCAAGTGGGTGATTCCTCTTGATGACGGTTCAACTGTTTTCGCATCTCTTGACAAGCAACAGTGTGTACAATATTAAAAATCTATTTACCACTGTTGCATGCCGCATATTAATTTCAGAATTATTCTTACAAATTATTTTATTATAAGTGATGCGCTGATGATTGGAGGTGATCTTAAAGAATTGCGATCATGATGTGGTAGTATGGCGACAAAACTTGCCAGGAAATCAAACTGACACTGATTATTTGCTTGGTATTTGTGTTTAGAGTGTAATAGTCTTTAAAACTTTCTTCCCGCAAGAAAGAAAGTAGAAAGCATTTCATAGGACTTTTATTGGTAGAGGTATTTTATTGTAGTTTGTTTGTTTAATGGGCTGTAACTGACACTAGGTGGGTAATAACACATGGACTACTTGCTTTATCCACCAAAACGTGGTATTTTTTTCATATGTAAAAGACAAAATATGTAACATTTTCCTCAAAAAGCATAAAAACTATTCCAATAATAATCCCTTTCGCTTATCACTCCGGACCCTACATCAGTGTGTGGTGGTGTATGTAATACAGAGACCCCGCCCTCTGCCTGCATTTTCTATTTTCCTCCTGTGTTACTGCGGTTGGAGCCTCCACGGGGGCATGGACTTTGGCCAGTGTGTTTGTATTTAAAGCCAGTAGCAGCATTGTGCAGCATGTGTGGGCAGAACAATATAAAAACGAAGCAGCTCCGGTCTCCTCTTTCAGATGTATATTGCCTCTAGAACATTCCCGTAGAGTTTTACAAAAGTATGGGTGTGTTTCTTATAACATAACCACTGCAACAGAATTAGGGAATAATGTTTTTATTGTTCTATTCCATATCTTTTTGTCCTCATATTGGCACTCTTGCCATTCTCTCTTTCTCGTTCACTGAGTTGAGAAGAGGGGACATGTTTAAAACAGTGCTGTCAACAAATACAAACCAGAAATATCACAAACTCTGCCCTTAAGCAGGACACAAATTACATTAAATCAAATACTCTTTTGCCTAGCCCATTTTATTAGAGTAGAAAAAGCCACATTTATGTTGCATTTCATGGCTAGAACCTCAAACTGCTGTTACCTGGACAATTATTATTGCAGTATTACTGTTACATACACTATATTGCCAAAAGTATTTGCTCACCTGCCTTGACTCGCATATGAATTTCAATGACATCCCATTCCTAGTCTATGGGGTTCAATATGACGTCGGTCCACCCTTTGCAGCTATAACAGCTTCAACTCTTCTGGGAAGGCTGTCCACAAGGTTTAGGAGTGTGTTCATGGGAATTTTTGACCATTCTTCCAGAAGCGCATTTGTGAGTTCGCACACTGATGTTGGACAGAAGGCCTGGCTCTCAGTCTCCACTCTAATTCATCCCAAAGGTAAGCTCTCTGCACACTGTTCTTGAGCTAATCTGAAGGCCACATGAAGTTTGGAGGTCTGTAGCGATTGACTCTGCAAAAGGTTGGTGACCTCTTCGCACTATGCGCCTCAGCATCCGCTGACCCCGCTCCGTCAGTTTACGAGGCCTACCACTTCGTAGCTGAGTTGTTGTTGTTCCCAAACACTTCCACTTTCTTATAATACAGCTGACAGTTGACTGTGGAATATTTAGGAGCGAGGAAATTTCACGACTGGATTTGTTGCACAGGTGGCATCCTATCACAGTTCCATGCTGGAATTCACTGAGCTCCTGAGAGCGACCCATTCTTTCACAAATATTTGTAAAAGCAGTCTGCATGCCTAGGTGCTTGATTTTATATACCTGTGGCCATGGAAGTGATTGGAACACCTGATTCTGATTATTTGGATGGGTGAGCGAATACTTTTGGCAATATAGTGTACCTTTTTATGTCCATGATTCCCTATGAGCCTATTATACCAAATAGGCACATGGGGTATAATATATAATATGGAATAATAATGAATTATGAATTAACTTGGTAAGAATGAGTGGTAAGAATGTAGCCTTGAATAATTTAAAGCATTCAAAGAAGAAAAGAAAAAAAAAAAGAAATTGCTGGTAAAACTATCATAACTGTGGTTGGAAGTGTGTCCAGTGGCCAGAGAAGACAGCAAAGGAGCAGCAAAGCAGCACACCAGTAAGCAGGTCAGCAGTCGAAAAGCCGGGAGGAACAGTCATGCACAGCAGTGAGATACCAACCTCTGCACTTCCTCCTGGAAGGTGGCTGGAATCAGCTGCCGCATTAAGTTTCCATGGAGGAGATTGGGGATGTCACCCCACAGCAATCAGCTGCACACTCAGCAGGTGTTGACATCTAGATTAACCTTGGACTACTGTAAGTCCAATTCCTCTGGAAGGCAGTGTCTTATTAGAATGCACACAGAGAGCTCTTATCCAATCCCTGGCTTGTGAGGCTCCCAGGTACTGCCCCTCATTCCCTGGCCTGTCAGTCAAAGGGTCAGCAGAGCATTGCTTCAGGGACGTGGGAAACTTGGAAGCTGGCCGGGACTTTTAACCCGACAATGACCGGGTCTTTTCTAATTCGTCTTAGTCAGACAGGGTCTGAGGAAGCTTTTGAATGTACGAAGCAACGCCGTGAGGTAATGTCAGTGTGACACATGTACTTTTTACACTAATTCATCCCTGCATATTTTCCACACGTTCATAACTGGAGTCCTTGTGACTCACTTATTGATGCCAAAAGGTTTTCTCCTTCAACGCTTTTGCTTCGTATCTACTTAATGAATTAATGTCACAAAAAACATCAAAGAGGTCATTAAGTTAGTCTTTGGATTTTTATGTCTTTATTGGACTGGTGAAGAGAGGGGCTTTGTGGAGAGAGTATGGGACTGGACTGCAGCTCAGGGACCTGGTTCAGTTTCAGCCCATGTGGTACGAGTTCTACCAGGTGAACCACAGGGGATCTCTATTGATAACTGCAGTGCTAGGCCTCCATGGAGAATAAAATGGGACTCTTTTTTTTCTCTCTTTTTAGTAATTTTTCCTCTTTTTTTTCTGTTTTCAATCTTTTTTTTTTTATTTTATTTTTTTTTTTTTAGAAATTTGGCTAAAGTAATCCACTGTTTTGGCACAGAGATAAAACTCTTGATTTGTTCCAATCCAGCACAGAAAAGGGAGGACAATGATATAAAATCCAATAAAATGATTTTGACTGTTTTTACGACGACAGCAATGTGACATGAGGAACAATAACTTTCCTAACAATAACCTGGACTCTACAGCCCACAGCGTTGCCTCCCAACCCCCAACCCCCATTCCCCACAGACCCTCTCCAGTCAATTCAAGGGCTCATTAATCTGATTACAATTCATAGTGAATCACCAGGCCAAATGTGAAATTATCTTGATATGATTTTTCTTTTAATGTCATTTATTTCCATTTGAATCACTAAAACCACTAAAGCTGGGCACACGTTTGATGAGTAGTTGAAGTGCTTTTAGGAGAGGATATAACAAACTCAACGGTTTTAGTCTATAACAGTCACAGAGGAACAAATACTGAACAACTGAGTCTGTCTACAGCACAGTACACTGAACAATGGTCATTATAACTGGACATACTGTAACCAGCTGTCACCTCTGCTTTGATTCACCTTATACAGTCACACACCAGAAAACATACTCATACATATCTCACACACTGCAAAAATCTAAATCTTACCAAGTGTATTTTTCTCATTTCTAGACAAAATATCTCATCACACTTACAATAAGACATAATCACCTAAAGAGTAACTTGTGAGATATAAGAACTTATTTTTAGACAACAGATCTTGAAAATCTTATTTCAAGAAATCTTACCAAGATAATTTTCACTTGTTCCACTGGCAGATTTTTTTTGCTTAAATTAAGCAAAAAAAATATTGAATTAAGCAGAAAAAAAATCTGCCAATAGAACAAGTGAAAATTATGTTCTTGCAATACGATTTTCAAGATCTATTGTTGAAAAATACATTTTTATATCTGACTTACAAGTTACTCTTTAGGTGATTATGTCTTATTTTAACTGTGATGAGATATTTTGACTAGAAATGAGAAAAATACACTTGGTAAGATTTTGATTTTTGCAGGGCATTAGTGGCCTGTTCACAGTAACAAGGGATATTTTACAAAACAGATATTTTCTTCCTCTATTAAAAAAGAAAAAAAGAATTAAAAATCTGTCCACACAACCTTTGTTTTACTCAGACATGACCATGCAAAGATGACTACAGACCAATGCTAATGCTTAGATAACCCATTGTTTCTAGTAGATGTAACCCTACAAATACTGCAGATAATACCTGATGTTTTAATCTGTCATGAAGATGAGCAGCAACAATGAGTTAATTTAGAAAGTTATGTCTATCTGTCGTCTCCAGTTGTATTTAATCTCAATTTATACCTCATGATAATAATGGTAATGGATAAGCACAAATCAAATATAAATTCAGGAATTGCGCATATTAACCCTAAGGGATCTAAGCCTATTTTGGACATTTTTGAGTACTTTTGCTTTTGCCTTTATATACTATATAAAGAAATGTTTACTATACCCATGTTTGGTATCTTTTTTTTTTTCAGCACAACTTCATCTATCTCATCCACCTATATATATATATTTTTTTTTCACTTTAACCTATTATATCAATACAAAAGGTCAAAAAACACACAAAAAATATAAAATCTGATTTGAAAAATGTAAATAATTTCTTGTCTAAATATTATAAAGATGCTAAACAAACCTTTTCAAAGACTTTAAAAGTGAATATTGGTTCCAAATATTATGTATATAAAATTAAAATTGTAATAAATTAAAACTGTACTCAAATATTTGACATAAAGGCTGGTTTCCGCATCCGGTTCAGGTGGGGTCATTCTCACCCTCACCTGTAATACTAATGCAATTTGTGGATTAGAATCCACAGATTCAGCCATTTTTTTTTTCCATTTTGAAAAAGGACAAAAAAATGACGAAGATGTGGAAAGAAATATACCGCTTGCTTTATATCGCTGTATCGTTTGTTTGCTCCAGTTTCAAAACGTGATATCTTCAGTTGTATTTGCTCTATCAGCATCAAATAAAAAGTGGGAGAGTGTTTCAAGTCCACACTTTGAAATGCAATTGTCCCTAGCGGTCTATGTGACCGACTTCTGACGTTACAATGTGTTGAAATCATCATGTGATTCAGTCACGGGGCCGTGACTGTGGACCCCTAAGGGTTAATATAAAACATGTTAGAAAGCTTATATTGTAGGATTTAAATGTTGTAAATCAAATACTAAATCAGTTTGTTGTACACGATAAGTACAAAACTCCTAACTCTACATGTTATATCGGAATATGCATTAGATTCATAGATAGATTAAAAGTTCTTCTGACTGTGCCATGATCATAGATCACAGACATACTGTGTTGAAAGAAGTGAGATTTTATTGCCATTTAATGCCTCATTGTATCTCCATGCTTGTGTATTAGAAAAAAAAAAAAGACAGTGGCAGCCAGAGTCTGTCCATGGTTTCTGTTACTGTAAACCTCCACAGCGCTGAGAGACATTTGAGCCCCCTGCGAATCCCACGAGTCATCAGCGTGTTGAGCATCAGTTCTGTCATTTCCACGGGGACTATGTCTGCTGTTTTTTTCCATTTACGTTCCATATGTTTGTTCATTAACCCACACATCCTCAACCAAATGCCATCTCCCTAAAGCACACGACTTGCAAAACCGAATTAATATTCCACAGTAGTCACAAGTTCCACTATGGAAGTTACACAACTTGTTACCATAGCAACCCTGAGAAAATGGCAATTCAGATGAGGATGTCGATCAATTCTGATAACTATGTACAACAATGTACATTCAGTCTTCCTACACAAGGATGAATAAAACATACAGAAACAATAAAAATGTAGACAAAGAAAGTTACAGAGAGCTGCAAAATAAAGATAAATTACATGGGCTACTGTGAAAGAAGTATATCAAATAAAAAAAAAATGCTTCCTTTGCTGAGAGGAGGGTAATGACATTTTTGTGCAGGCATATATAACATTTTACGCGGCCTTACTGAGAGTTCAGTCTTATCCACAATATCCAGCAGCTTCACAAACTTATAGAAGACAACTCAAACAGACAGACAGCATTTTCTACATGACATCTTATTACCTTTGAAGCTGTGGCGCTGACTTGTTCCTATTTAGACCAGGCACCTGTCTCCAAATATGAGCCAGGCGTTTGGCAGAAAACTGTGGATCCTTTTTAACTAAAAAAAGACAGTCACATTATCAGGTATCCATGTTTTTTGTTCGTTATTATCTTGGCGGAAAGAGAAACTGACTTACTTTAATCTAAACCTAATTTAACCATTAATATTTCCAATTTTTGCCACCCAGATCTAGGATTTAAGTCATGTTTTAGAAAGTTTAAGAACAACAGACTAAAAAAAAAAAAAAAATCTCATTTTTATAAATCAGTACACACTTAAAATTTGGAAGCTGATGTGTTAAGTTGAGGTGTCTGGTAAGGCTTTAGCTTCAAGACAAAAAATAATAGTGTTGTTTATAGTGTAAACACAAGTTACAACAAAGACACCACTTAAATAGCTACTTACAAACTTCCTCAGAACACTTTTATCAGTACGGGTTTGTCTAAATTGAATCATAAACTTTTATAATGCATTCTTATTGGTCATAAAAAACAAAATTGAGATGCTAAAATTAAACCATTAGAATTGCTGAGTTCTTTACTGGTGCTCACATCAGTTGATCAAGTTAATTAAGCATTTGGCGCTTGCTGTGGCTTGTGTGAGCCGTTGAATTTGGATCTGATGTTTGTGCCAAAATACCACGGGCACAGTGATTGGCTGCTGAGTTTGCCCTTTGAGAAGTGGAAAAGACAGATAATTCCAAGGATGGTGATTTGAGGTTCTGAAAGCTCTGATGATCACAAACTTGATGCCACACCATCGGCTTTCCAAAAATTACCATCTCCAAATTCCACATCCCGTAGGGCACCGCTACACTGCCCATGTTGTGTATGTATGTGTGTGTGTGTGTGTGTGTGTGTGTATTCCTGCTCCCGTTACTAAAAATTCTGTATCAGTGCACTCATATTCAAATTCCGATTTGGTGTGTTGCAACAAGGTGCTGAATTTACTCAGCTGTAAAGTTGCTGACTGGCTGCTCACGGCCTGTGAATGACATGAAGCGTAAATTTCACACTAAATCCCTCTAGCAACACTGAGCCCATTTTATGTTAAAAATAGGCTACTCAAAGTTTGATGGAGGATGTGTTTCTCTGGTAGGTCATGAGGGAGAAGGAGATCCAACACGGCTGAGGATACTCTCCGCTGTTGACTGAAGGGATGTTTACGACGAATGTTAGGACATAGAGAAGATTTAATATCACTTAATATCAGCCCACAGCCTGTAGTCTTGACTTGCAGGGTCATGTCAAGACACTACTCACTTTATTTTTGGTACTTTAATATACGTACCTGGGCTAGACCTTAAAGTTTAGAGGCCAACGACACCGGTCTTAACTGCACGACTAACTTTATTGCAGTGCAGAAGTCCAGGCCTTCGACCTATAAAAGCATTTTGATCTGGGGATTATGGATGTGTGATGGAAGGATTAAGATCCAATTAACTGTAGGGCTGTGAATGATGATGATGTTTGAAGCCTTTTCTTCTCTTTCTTTGGCCTCTTCACAGAGAAGCACTGTTACCCCAACGCCTCAGTACAAATATTTTTAAGATCTATAGTCCATTAACAGAAGGATTTTCAACAAATCATTTCTCTGGGAGCTCACAGGCATTTGTTAGATATTCGTCCATGTCTTCTTGTGCATGAGTGTGTGTTGAAAGTTTGCAATAGTGTGTAAGAGTATGTGTGTGTTGTTGCACAGCAGAACTGCCCGCTCTGTAAGGCAGTGAAGGAGCTGGTTCATATTTTGGGTGATACACAGATTAGACATGCTCTAAATTCAAATAGGCCTCAAAGCACAGTAATTCCAACATCTCACTTGTGTGCGCATGTATGTGTGTGTCTGTGCGCACATGTTTATGTCAGTATAATAATACGATTCTGCAATAACCATAAATTTCTCTTTTTTTTCCCAGGAGTTTGAGACTTGGCTGTGACATTATTGTAAATCCTTCAGTAGCAATACAGTAGCAGTACATCAGACTGAGAGAGCAGGCTGTCCTCCTCGGAGCCAAAACACCCCCGCCACTCACACACACACACACACACACACACATACACACACACACCCACACACACACACACACACACAGGCAGATTCTTTATCTTTTATCCCCAAGTGCCCTCTTCTTTTAGAGATTGAAATTTACAATCCAACTTTGCCTTTGTTAGAAAATAGAGTTCTCCTTTTTGCCATTGCTGGAGTTCGCTGAAGAGGAAAATATTCAACAACCTGACAGCACCTTCTGCAGGAAAAAAAGAGCCTCTTTTCCCCTTTTTTGGGCTGAATTATGTATGGAAGCTTATAAGACACTCCCAAGCCACAGTGGTGTTACTTTCCCTATATTACTTATTCAGCATACCTAACCTTAGGCCCCATTAGCGTCGGAGAAGAAGAGCTATTTCCTGGCTATTCATGTTCAAGCACAGGACCAACACAGAGGCAGGAGGTGGAAACACACACTGTGCATCACATGTCTTTCCTCTCTGTTTCTCTGTCTCCTGCTTTGCCCTCCTTTGGAAAATTAAGGTGAGGATTCATAGCTTTAAGCCACAGATAGCTTGCACTGCCACAGGCACTGGAGTCCCAGGTTCTCCATATTTGTCTACAGGATGTGACAATGTTTCTGTGTGTGTCTTTGATCTGCCTTGTTTTTTTTATGTTGGCTTGTCTCAGTGAATCAGCTATAGAGAACAGTACGTCTCTGAAATGTGTTGTGCTCCAGACGTCACCTGGATGAGGTGATTTGTATGTACCGCCGCTGCACATATCAAGTATAATGCCTTGAGTGCTCATTTTATATCACGATCCCAAGTGTTGTACAGCAATTGAATTTGGGCATTTTTTTATTCCTTTGTGTATGTCTGCCTTTGACATGTTGTCAGCGTGGAAATTCACAGCACCCTGCCACTCTTCCTCCAGCAACCTCTTGATGTGCCACAGTGAGAGTCATGTCATGAATAAACATGCGGGTGTACAAAGGGATGAGTGTTGGTTAGAGATGAGATAGACAGTTTACATGTGTTTGAAAGAGAGGGTCTGCAGAGAGGGGAAAGACAGGGTCATGGAGCCCAAATGAAAAACAAATCTGTATCAACCACGATCTCTCTTTTTTTTTTTTTTTTTGTATTTGTGAATGTCTGGCGATGGTTAAGACATGCCTGTGGGAGACTCTGGGTGTGGATCCTGCTGTTGCTCTATGATTACTGAAATCCTGTTTGAAGCCATCCTTTTTGAAAAGTTAAATATTTTCTCTCGCTCTTAGAATTTGGATCTCCAAGTTGTAAATCCAAGCTGTGCTGTCAGCACTGTCCAGACCAAGCAACAACACTTCCTTCAGTTTAGAATTTACCAGGAAAGAAGAGACTGCACTTTCACCTCAAATGTTTCAGCCAGCGTTTGGAAGCATGCACTGTGTTATCAGTTGATTTCGTTTCAGTCTGCGATACCAAGGGCCTCTGTCATCTCCTTTGGACCTGCAGATGATCTTTGCTGCTTGAGAGCAAAAGTTGAATAGTTGAATATTTCCCATTTTTCTCTTTCAGTATAATGTGTCTGAGCATGTATTCATTTCTGAATTTCTATATTAAGGTTCAGTTTGTAAGATTGTATGCGATTGTATTTGTATGTTTTTGTTGGACTTTCTTTTGCTATTGGAAACAGTTAACTCTATCACCTAAATCCATGTAATGGAATTGTCTTAATTATTTTTACACTGCCTTTATATTTGTATACTTTTATACTGCTTATATCTGTAACTTTTGATTGTATCTTTTAATCTTTATACTCGCACTCTGGAAGACGTGTGCATAATAATTCCTATGTACCTGAATGTGTATAAATGGTAAATCTATCTATCTATCTATCTATCTATCTATCTATCTATCTATCTATCTCCTCTAACGTCTCCGATTTGGGAGCATTTCGGATTCCCTGTCAACGGAGAGAGACAAGACGACAAAAGAAGAGCGGTGTGCCGGCATTGTTTTGTGAAGATCGGTTACCTGTTAAGTTTTGAAAAAAAAATGAAATTGGTCTCCTTCACTGTACTGAAAACATATCGATAATGTATAGAATCAAAATTTTTCTGTGCCATTACACCCCAACAAACTATCTATCTATCTATCTATCTATCTATCTATCTATCTATCTATCTATCTATCTATCTATCTATCTATCTATCTATCTATCTATCTATCTATCTATCTATCTATCTATCTATCTATCCTAGTACCATTAGCTTACAAATCGAGTCAACCAACATAAACAAATGACAAATTCCCAGTCTCAGAAATAATCTTAAAAAAAAGAACACAACCATATACATGTTCAACCTTTACTGTTATTGTAATACATGGTCAACAAACCCACTAACAACATGTTCAACAGATAATCAAATGTCTCATATTTAGCTCCATTCACATGCACGTGTCGCACACACAGTCTGTCTCTTATCCTCTGTGGTTTGTGAATGAATAGGATGGAGTGTTGAATAGCGTCTGCTGAATGCAGTGGCTAGCAAAGCAGCACAGAGATGTTATCACAGGAAAAAAATAGTCTCTCCTGGTTGATTTGCTAGTCATGTAGTCTGCTTGTCTGACTGCAGCATAGCAGATAGTGTCAAAGGGACATCAAAGGAGGCCAGAGGGATTGGCTATGAACAGATCAACCAGAAAAACATGTTCTCAATAACTTGCTGTCTGAGCATGGGCAAATGCTGTGTCTTTACTGTGGCCTCAAAACCAATTGTAGAATTGATCTTTTCAGTATTTGTAGCATTTAATACAGATCAAGAAGGGATTTGTATGCATGAGACACACATTTTATTTAATCACAAGTTTGGGGAGTAACAGAGAAAAGAATTCCAATACCTCTGACTGAGATGCCATTGATTTACCCTGTTTACGCAGGTTAAATTCAAGTGTAGACTCTGATACAGCAGGAAATCGTCTCCCCACAGGAAGTGACATTCAATAATTAAGAATGAATTGCAAACGGTATCCTAATCAGCAGTGACTGATGAGATACTGCTTTACTCACCAATTTGCAGGGCTCTCATTAGCGTTTCTTAGCATTTGGTATGAACATCACAGATTGGAAAGGTTAGTAAATGTTTACCCGTAGTAGGTTTAACATTTGTGTATAAAGGTTCCAGCAGGGATGGATCTAATCCATTTTTTCCACTGATGGTATCAGTTGAAATCACTCCAATTTGATTAGTTTTTGCATGGTATGGTCACCAATTACACTGTGTTTCCATTGCAGCTATAGTATACCCTAAGTGTAACTAGTCACACCATAAACATATTGTCATCTTCAAAGCAACTGCAGCTACTTATGACACAGCAATGGCCTCTGGAGGAGCAATTTGTAATTTTCAAACCAGTTTTTTGGCCTTGAAGCATAATTTTAACATCTTCCAGGTGAGAATATAATTGTTTAGACTTCAAATCCGCTGAATGTGATGGCTAACAAAACGGAATACAGATGTTATCATAGGGAAAAATAGCTCCTGGTTGATTTCCTAGTCATGTAGTCTGTTTGTCTGACTGTGGCATAGGAGATAGTGTCAGAGGGACATCAAACGAGGCCAGCGGGCTTGGCTGTGAACAGATCAACCAAAAAAATATGCTTTCAATACCATGCTGTCTGAGCATAGGGAAAATGCTGTTTCTTTACTGTGATTTCAAAATCAGTTGTAGAAGTGATTTTTAGTATTTGTTGTATTAAATCTAGCTGCAGGAGGAATTCTATTTAATTAATTATTTCGGACTTGTGGTTGATTTACCAAGATTGAGCCTTCTTAAAATTTGCTCTGACATTTTCAGAGCTAGGCTTGGCTATTTAAAAATACCTGATGTGACACGATAACGCATAAATGCATTTACACAGTGATGATTCAGGATCAACCAGTCAGTGATAGTTTCATGTCATATGTTAGTATCGCATCACTTCACTTGGAACTTCACCCAAGGTAACTGGGTATTGTATAATGGAAATGCAAGAAGCAATGCAGAATCAGGGTGAGTTGAGCTGACACTGTCAGTGGAAAAGCTGCAAAAAGTGACTCACTGAATATTAATACTGGTGGCTGGAAACTATTTTGCAAATCCTTCATCATTGGAAACATAATACAAGGAGCAAATATTTGGGAGTAGGCTGAGTATTTCTACAGATGTCTCTTTCATAACAGTGGTATGTCAAGGAAAACCGTTTTAACAGCAGATGATTGTATGGTTGCAGTGCAGGATTCAGCCACAGGGGTAAATCACAATGTTTCCTTTTCAATGTATAATTTACAATCAGAATCAGAATAGTTTATTAATGCCAGGAGAAACTGTTGTGTGTGACACTTGATCTGTACAAGTATATAAAAAGTAGCAGTAAAGAAATGATCAATACAACACACACAATCAGAACAGCACTTACAATATGTATTAGACAAATATTATCAATATGATAAGTAAAAGAACTATACATAAATAAGTGTGCAAAAATATTGTTGTGCTGTATGTATAATTATTAAAGTGAAGTATTAACAAAATGTATATGTGCTGAAAATAAGACCTTAAACCATCCAGGTCATTTGGTTCAATCCCATAGTCCGCAGTCACCGTGAAAGCAAAACCAACACAAAGACTCTGCAAACAAAATAAAAGTTGGAGACCTTGTTAACTACTACTACTTTCGATAGTAATAGTTTAACATTTAACCATCACACATGCTCATGGCATCACATGGAGGTTCTGTTACAGTCTGTTTGTCTTATGAGTGTGAAATCATTTGTTGACATTGGCCACCTCTATTTTGAATCCACCAGCAGCTAATGTTGTGCAGTGTTGTCTCTGTAGAACAAGTGGAAGAGAGCCAATGAGACGCTAAGGAGAAGATATATTTGGGAAAAAACTGATCAGACTGTACTACATAAACGCCGTGGCCTAGATGACTGGAGTCAGCTGAAGAAATCAGCTTGTGATTGAAGGGTCAGGGGTTCGATTCCTTGGACTGGCAGTGGTAGTTTCACCCCCATTTGCTCCCCGGGTGCCTGACATGGTGAGCACACTGCTCCAAGCATGCAGAGTGTGTGATGCAAGATCTAGTGATGGGTTAAAGGTAGAAGTCAAATTTTGGTGTATGGTGTATGTTTATGTCAGGGTAGAGACTGCGATCTAATAGGATCGGCGATTCTACCAGTAGAGACTCCGATCGTAGTCTCTACTGGTAGAAACTCCGATCCTGCCAGTAGAAACTCCGATCGGAGTCTCTACTGATAGAAACTCTGATCTTACCAATAGAATTGCCAAATGCAAAGTTAATGTTGAAATTCCAAAGGTTTTGAGAAAATTGTTGTCATTTTATATTTCACAAATGGTTTTAATATTTGGTGCTTTCCATAAATTATTTATATATTATGTGAGCGTGCTGAGACTAACTAAAAAGTCCAGATGTGGGTTAGGGGTTAGGGTTAGGGTTAGGTAGGTAGGATCAGAGTCTCTACCAGTAGAGACTCCGATCGGAGTTTCTACTGGCAGGATCGGAGTTTCTACCAGTAGAGACTCTGATCGGAGTTTCTACTGGTAGAATCGCCGATCCTACCAGATCGCAGTCTCTACCCTGACATTTACATGTGTGAACCCCTACCGACAAAATAAAGATTCTATTCTATTCTACATGATAGCCAGGGAAGGTTCTCTTTTTAAGGCATGTTTAAATACTTGTAAATGTTTTTACATAAGATATAAGATGCATATATATCCTATATTTACAGAGACACTGTGTTCATATTAATACAACCAAATGTCCCACAGAATCTAACAAGCAATGAAACATTAACTGTGAGGGTAGATGTTACACTCCATTTCACTAACAATTTATTTCAGCAGCATCAAAATATGGGGAACTTTTGACATGACTGGATTTACTTGCTTTGAGTTAGTTACTGTGGATCTTAGACAATAAACAATGCCACCTGCTACTTGGAACACAGAACTGAGAGATTCTATAGTCCTGATCCCTTCACTTTTCTCACTGCTGTACAAACTGCCACATTTGCATTTCCTGTCTCTGCACCCAGCTTCACTGCTAATTTACGCTGTAACACAGCCAGATCAAGATCAAGTCCGTCAGCAGTCCAGTGTTAACATTTAATGAAATCATAAAGTGTTGTCTAGCTTGACAGCTTTCCAGGGGAACATGGTCAAGTAAACAGCTAAAAGTCAATGTTGGCCTGAAGCATCCTGGATACACAGGACTCATTAATATAAGACCTCCTTTCTTGTAAAGGAAAGTAAAGAGCCAGTGGGTAGGACAGATGTCCACTGGGGAGATGTTTTTGTGTGTCTCTCAGGGTCAGTTGTGATTGTTGTATTCACAATTAGAACGCTCCATCATTGTGTAATGGGATTTGTTTGAGGTTAATAGGATTGTAATCTAAAAATAACTTTAAAAAAAACAAGGTTGACATCAGAACATTTCAACTAAATATTTATTAAAGACAAGCAGGAATCTGTAGTGTACTCTGCGCAAAGAGTCATAGTGGACTGTAAAGAAAATGTGTAGTGCGCATCTGGCATCTTAAGTATGAGTGTGACATAACATACTTAAATAACATACTTAAATAATAAATAAATAACTTAAATAATGAGTACGACGAAAGCGGTGCATTTACAGGGAATATTCAGAATTACATCAGGGATGGGAACAGCACAAGTGTGGTTGACGACTACGGTCTGAATTTCAATCATATCAAACAAACACACGGCATAATCTCCCATTTTGTAGCCGCGTTTTCTTTTATTAAGCCTCATGTTTCTGTTTAACCTCATAGCAGCACACAGTTATGCATGCTCTTTTATAAAGGGCAGCTCAGACTGAGGGAGACGCAGTGTGGTATCTATTATAACTGGGACTGCATTGCTGGAGGTGTCATTAAGAGTAGTTACAGTCTTTTTGGTAATAGTTATTTTCACAGAGACTTACCACCGAACAGCATTCCATTTTTTTTGAGCAAAATTCTATCCAACAGTTAAAAGAGTTAATGGTATGAGATATAAATTGTTGGAGCCACAGCCTTTTTCTAATAATAATTTTACCAACCTATTTCACCATTTCATGTAATCCGTCTCTGATTGTTTCTACTGCATTTCAGCTTTTTTTCCTTAAAGCTGTGTATGATGTTCGTCGCCAATTTTTCATCAGATCTGTAAAACCCTAGTGATAGCCTTAGTATCACGAATCAGTTAGTCTTTCTGTGATTATGCACCAGAATCACTCCCCTCACGGTGAACAACTTCGAAGTGTACTCCACCACAAACACTCCATTTGTTTACATACCATACCGAAACCTAAACAAGACCGTCATTTTTTTTTTTTTTTTCCAGATTTCCACGCAGCTGCATGTATGACCGCAGTGGCAACAAACACGGAAACTGCTTCATTGCCTCTTGCTACTGCAGCTACGAGGAGCTCCACTTCCCACTATGGACGTTGCGACAAATTTCCGAAAACACCTGAGTTTGTGGTGGAGTACATTTTGAAACTGTTCACCGTGAGGGATGAGATTCAGGTGTGTAATCGCAGAAAGACTTAGGGATTTGTAATACTTAGGCCATGACTCAGGTTTTACAGATTTGATGAAAAATTGGTGATGAAAGTCATACGTAACTTTAAAAATGTTCATTTGCAACTATTTTACAACAGTACAACAGAAATTATAATGTCAGTTGATAGTCCATTACTTGATAAAAGGAAAGTTATACATTTATGGAAAAGTGTTTATTTACTTATTGATGTGAATAATGCACTCCATGTGTAAGGACTAAAGCAGCAGCCTTCAGACCAAGGTTCTAATAGTTTTGGATTTTTCCTTATAGTTTAGTTTTATTTAGTTTTGACTTTTTTCTCGAATTCAGTTAGTTTTAATTGGTTTTTAGAGCAGGTTTGCTAGTTTTTATTCGTTTTCATTTTTTCTAAATGCTTAGTTTTAGTTTAGTTTTAGTATTAATTTTAGTCTTGTCGTATCTTTTATCTTCCTCTCCGTCGTATTCAAATAAATCCCAGACAGGACTCTGCTGCTTTCTCCCAACTTTAGTCTCCATGTTTCCAGGTAGAGTGGGGACCAGAGGACGACTCTAAGCCACAAGTGACGAAAAGTGACGGACTGTGAAGTGTCGTATGGTGCCGCTAGCTAAAATTGCTTGAGGGAAATAAATTGATTTCGTATCAATCCGACTTTGACAAACACGAAAACTAAGGGAATTTTAGCCATAATTTTTTAGAAGTTTTAGTTAGTTTTGTAAGCACACAATACAGTTTCAGTTAGTTATCATTTTTTTCTTTTAATTATAGTGTTTATTTATTTCAGTTAACAAAAATGTTTTTACAGTTCTAGTTTTTGTTATTTTGTTAGTTTTCGTTAACGATAATAACCTTGCTTCAGACATACATTATATAGGTTAAATATATAAAGCTCATTGTTTTACACATTGTTATTGCATCACCAAGTTTTCTTCTTCAAACAAAAACTCAAAGATGCTTATTTTGCAGTTTGAAAGTTTCAGATTTTACATGTTGTGTCAGTAGTTTACATTATAGCATTTCATGTTGCTTAGCTCTGTTTATAGACAGAAAACAGCCACAGTAAAACCACAAATTACAACAAACTTTGAACTTAGCAAAGATAATACCATCATATAATAACTCTAAGCCTTCATAAGCCTCATAATCAAACTTACCCGAAGAAGAAATGTTGTAATTTCAGCATCGAACTCTATTCTTTTCATTTAGAGCCGTGTCCAATGGTGAAAACAACAACAGTGCTTCTAGCTTTTATCACTTTGTCACTTTCTTTGACTCTTAAAGTTGTTTCTTAGCAGTTCTCATTCCATTTGGTCACTTTCTGGTAATTTGGTCAAATGCCCTGTGGTGTTAGTTTTCCTCACTGTGGAATACCAGCAGAGTGACTCACTACTCCCTCTAGTGGTCACGAGAACTTGCTGGACCAGTGGTTTGAATAGATTCAGTGCATAGCTGTACAGTCCAATACACTGACATCACTGGCACAATTAAGCTGTACCAGCGATGACTTTATTCTTAACACTATAATGTAAATCTAGGTCATTTTTTTTAAATATTTGAAAGTACAAATATTACATATAGCCCCTTAAAACACCTTTTCAGTCATTACGTCACATATGCAGCTCTCAGGCAGAAACAGAGCTATATCCATTAGCACGTCTGTATAAAGTAAAACTTAATTCTCATCCTGCCTAAAATAAAAATTAGTTGACAAGATGTTGACTCTGCTTATTAATTTGACTAATCAATGAGTTGATTATCCATGCACCTCTATGATATTTACTAAGCAGACCTGTAAAACTTGACAGTAAATAAGCTTACCTACCTAAATGATCCCACTGTTTTAAAACAAATCAAGTGGAATATTTAAGAAAAAAGCTAATAGTGCTTTAAAATCATGAAACATTTCAAACTCAGATACTGCATCAAGATATGTCACCAGGAGATTAATGCTGCCGTGAATAGGATTTGACTTTTTTTTTTTTTTTTTATAGAGGAATTATTTATTGGTATCACAGTGAATAAGAGACAATATCTTTTTCTCGAAAAGCATGAAAAAGCAAAGCAAAGATGTGGGAGCAAATGGTGCATCACTATGGTAGTGCATCCTTGATCCATGGAACTTTAGTCACATTAAATCTTAGTATTCGCTCTTCCTTACACCCACATTTGTCCAGCTCATCTGTGGATTTTAATTAGTGACGTTCTCAGATGTCCAGCTCTTTAATCTACCAATGGAAATACCACAGTGAAATGAATCTAAACTAGTCTTTTTACCAGGTTAAGGCATAACGCCAAAGCATCTATGTCTGCAGTTAGTCCCAATCGCAGAGGTTATCTCACTCAGAAAATGAAAACACAAGAGGGGAGAGCTGGAAACCCCCAAATTAAAGGATAACCACAGTAAAAAAAAAAAAAAAACTGCCCCAGATTCTTCCTTTCTTCTTGAGCATTAAAGCAGTGTATGTTTTCTCAAACATAAAAGTACTGTGTGGTGTGTTGGCAGATGGTAAAAAAAAAAAAAAAAAAAAAGATGTTTGCATTTTTTGACATTTTAGTATATTCACTTCTTAATCTAAGGCATAGAGTGTGCAAAATGGTAAACAAAGTCGACCAAAGTAACTCAGGTAATATTTCATTCTGTTTTACTTGTTATAAGTTGTCTTTTTGTTATACTTTAGTGGCGTTAAACCTAAAAAAAAAAAAAAAAAAAAAAAAAATCCACTCTGTGCCTTGGATGGATGCAGCAGAGGATGATTGAAGCTCACAAAATCCTCTAAAAAATGTCAACAGTAAAAAGAGGGACTGTTCCACATAAGTGTTGCATTAACATCAGCAGCGGAAGCCCTGTTATCAGGAAATAACTCCTGTCATTCAATAATCAGCACAATGCAAGAGCAATCATTATGTGAAAACACTGCTCCTAACCTGTGTGTTTGTAAGGAAAGTATCAGAGCAGATAAAGTATGTTCGCATTTAAATTTAAGACACAATTCCTGTCGACAAGCAGTTTGACGGTGGAAGACATATACAGTATAAGCAGGCAGTAAACAAACACTATATCATATTAGGATGCTTTCAGCAAACAGCAGTTCTATTTGAATAATATACGGTCCGTTATATATCACCCTGAGCCGCCTCTGTGTATAAATTTGTAAAGCAACCATGAACACATTGGTTTTAAATATGTTAAGATGTAATTTGGACTTTTTATTTCATTTATTGCGAATGCATGTATATTGCTCACCTCAAAAATGGACATTGACACAAATTGAAAGGCAAGATTTTGATAAAGTATGCACACTTCCAGGAAATGCAATTTTACCAAGAGGGTAAAAATCTGGCTCAGTCAGAAAATCAAATAATACAGAACCCATTCCCTTTTCAATATCCTCCTCGATAAACATCAGTGGAAGACTCTGCTCTTTCCAGACTGTATCTCATTCAATCAAGTGCTACCTCAGACCAGAAGCTGGGCAGGCATTTACTAGGGTTTACAGTTTATTTGGCCTTAATGTGTATAAAACATGAGCAAGGCAAAATGGCTCCATTAATCATGATTCATCTCTGCAGGATTTTAAAAAAGGACTGTATTAACTTGTTGCCAGTGCATTGAACCATGTGCAGATCAATAATATATCATACCCACAAGAATTCTAAAGCTTTTTTCAATGCATTGTCTGCAAGATAATAATGATGTCTACACCTAGAGTCATATTATTAATAATACGGATAACAGGAATAATGCAGATGGATTTACAGGTATTTCTGTGGTTCCTGTCCATCAACCCTGAGCCCCGATGAGGTTATGGCTAACCTGCCTTCACATGCATGCCACATCCATGTCTTGTTTGATGGATGACTTGTTGGCACCTCAGTACATTTCACTGAAGCACTTGACCTTTATCGATACGGCGTTCTTCAATATGCTGTGAGCAGCAAAGGGCTCCATCAATTTAATGCATGATTGGTTTCGTCAAAAGCCTGCACCATACATGAATACAGGGCTCTGTTTAGACTGAATAATAATACGTGATTTAGGATTTGCATGTTACTAAATGAATTATATTGCATGATCACTTAAAATGATAAAGGAACTAATCAGTGATGAAGTGTTTGCTCCTGGAGGATTCTGTTGGGTTCTGTAAAATGTCTTGAGAGTCTGGTTTTGAGTATCTCTAAATGTAAAATGTCATGAGATAAATTTTGTTATGATTTGTCACTATATAAATAAAATTTGATTGATGACTATTTGATTGATTGACACAAATGCAAATAAGAACAGGGTATATCTCTGTGGCACATTACAAATTATGTGAGAGCAGAGAATGAAAAAAAAATCTGTTAGAGACCAGTCAGTATCTACAGTGCACTTACAGAAAGGTGTCGCTCCTGTTACAGATATAATTGGTTTCCTTTGATCAGTGCACTCTGCAGGAGGCTGCCTATGATCAGCCCCTGGAGAGGCCGACTCTGTGGGCCTCCAACAGATGCAAAACCTCCCGGTTCTCAGTGTTTTTTTTTTTTTTACATACAAATCCACCGAATCTCTGATATTTAAAGAAGCTTCAATTTGCTCCACTCATACTTAATTTTTTTTTTCCAGAGGAGATGTTTGTTTAACTGCAAAGTTTCTGGTTTCTTCCTTTTTTCTACTAATGATGTTTACTTGGAAGTTTACTTGTTTTAATTGAGAATCTTAACTATGTTTGTCATAACACGGAAGTGCCATTATTGGTAAATGCTCTTATTTTTTATTTGGTCTTGGTTAATGTATGAGCAATGGAGATAAGCTCATCCCACTAAGACATGATAGTCATTCACTTCAGCTGCTTAAGATGCGCTAATTTTAGGTGCCTCTCTGAAATCAGTTATCTAGTTGAGAAAACTGGATAAACAGTTCTGTTTCTGGAATCCACCACTAATATCAGGTTTTGTACAAAGATTCAGTCCACTGTTTATCAAAGTAACATCATATAATAATAAATATAATCATATAATAAGCTGTCTAAGGCCAAGTGTATAATTTATGCATGTGAAAAGCAGTTTCATTGGAGCTCAGTTAATAGTTTGCCCACAATCTCCCTGTGGATGTAAAGGCTTATGAATGCATTTAAACACTTATGATGTATTAAATAAACTACAAGATGAGAGGTTTTAACAGAAGTTTTGTACAAATAGCTAATGTTGTAGTCAAGACTGCACCATCTGAGACCAAGACATTTCTGAGACCAGAGGGTTCCAAGACCAAGACGAGACCAAGACTTTTAAGGGTCGAGATCAAGTCAAGACCAAGACCGTACATACAATAAAAACGTATTAGAAGAGTAACCAAAGTAAGAATTCTCTTTTTTAAGATTGATTTATAGTAACAACAATGGTGACAAATAGTCTCGGCACTTTTTTCAAAGCAACACAATGCAGGAAATCTCAATTTTTAGTTTATTTTTCTGTGTCAAAAATCCAGCATCTATCAACCAAACAGCAGCTGTTTCATTCACAGGATTACAGCATTAAAATGATGGTAACATACCAAGCCTGAATAAAATGCAATGACAAAACACTCAAATGTCTTCACCATCCAAAACAAACCCATGAATATATATGCCTTATTTTTTTGTCTCAGTTTTTGGTTCAGTTTGGTTTTGCATGTCGTTTTACAGATGTATTATTTGTGGTTTTGGAAACCAAACTTTATAACTAACAAGTTTGCAGACATCATTGCTACTGGACATGTAAACACCTTCTCCTGGTCTTCCTTCACTTGCACTGCATGCGCGAGGGAGGGGGTGGGCGTGGGGGTGGGGGTAGTGTCTGTATGCAGCCGTTGCTGAGGAACCGTGGGAAACAAATCAAGCAACCAATAACTGGTTGCTATGAAATAGATCCCTTTCCGCTCTTATCAGTGGCATGAGCAAATAACTTAACAGTGGTGGTCTCGACCGGTCTCGTCTTAAAATCCTGAGTCCGCACAGTCCGAGACCACAACAAGACCAAGTAAAAATGCACCCAAGACCGAGACGAGACCAAGACAATAAAAAAGCGGTCTCGAGACCAAGACCAATCTTGAGTACTACAACACTACAAATAGCCAGCATAAAGGACACCTAAACATATAAAATAAACGTAAAAAATAAATAAGTACATACTGTGATTTCAAACAAGTGACCCATATAGCACAAAACAATTCCAGTTGGACTCCTTTACCGAAGTCTGTTACTAATTACATAAAAAGTAAGGACACAAACAGACAGCATCGACCATGGAAGCAACCCTTAGTTCGATATTGTTTTTTTCACTGACAGACCATTAGTTGATATCACTTCTGCCGTGGAACTTCTTGTGCTTTAGGGTTTAGTCCTGGAAGGGTTGGCCTCCAGCTCGCCTCTGTCCCCAGGAGACAGTGTGTCATTCTTAGCAGGACTGTTTATTTTTTGACCTTTGCATTTGTTGTATCCCTCTGTTCCTCAGTTGGCTTTGCAAGCGGAGCCGTGTCCTCAGAGACCAGGCAAGGAGGATGAGATGAAAGATTCATACGGGCGTACGCGATTTGAGCGAGGTATAGGGAGATCTCCACTAGAGAGAGTTAATTAGGATCTCCCTTTCCCAGGCAATCACTCTGCTCTTGACATTTCATCTCACTTTTTCCTGAACAAATCTCCTCACGACTGGAGGAGACAGACAGAGAGAGAGGCAAAGAGACAGAGAGAAAGTGCTTGACCTTGGTGAGGTGTTGTGATGCATTTCTGGTTTTAGCCCACATCAGTCTGTCTGCCCATGATAACGTTTAACATGAAACACTGGAATAATCCCACAGCTCTCTGAGCAACCTGTCTCTAACAGCCTCACTTCTATCACTTGAAAGGAAGAATCCTTTTCTTTTGTCCTCCCTGCTGCAAATCCATCATTGGGTTCAAGAAGCACACCTATATGTACCACAGATCCATTTCATGTTCTCTAGGTACAAAATTAAAACAGAAAAACACATTCATACGCAAATCAGTCCCAGTTGCGGGGTTAGAGTGAGTGCAGTGACACAATAAAAGAACAAGTCTGAACAGTTCTGATGATTTTTTTCCCTCTTATGACAATAGCAAATGGAAACGTAATCATAGCTAGGCTAAATGAAAAAACCTTCGGTGTCCGGTGTGAAAGGGATAGATCTGATGGTTGACTGTAATAGAGAAAGTGGTTGCAGACAGACGGAGAGAGAGCATGTGCAGAGGTAAAGTGTGTTTATTGTCCCCATCTCCCTGTCTGCCATTTGAAATTGGAGAAAGCAGACTCTATTATTGGACACCAGTGCCAGTCCCAGCCAATGATCTGGCTCCATGATAGATCTGTTTAATGCACACTTTATAGCTGGCAATCCCCTGCCGAGGATTTTTCAGAAAGCTGACAGAGTGGTTATAGGTAACCTGCTTGCAGAGAAAAGAGGAAAATTACAATTCTGAAATGACTTCAGCCCAAAGCTCAAAGCAGCAGCATGTTTCACAGTCCCCCAGAACCTTTTTGACTAGGCTCAAATAGTTGACTGAATTTCCTCACCTCTCGCAGATTTCATCATGATAGGAACAAAACAGGTACACGTGGGAATATTTGTGACAAAACAAAAAAATAAGGTAGAAATGTGACTCAGTGCTAGTCCTCTGACACCAGCATTTTACAGTCACTGATTCCCGCACATACAGGCATGTTTTATAGCCTGAACTGCAGTGTGTTACATTATTGTGTGCTGTACTCTTTTTTTAATACACAAAAGGAAATGTTTCTAGTGGGGATGTCCCGATCCAATCTACAGATCGGTATCAGCTGCTGATCTGGCATTTTTTAGAAGATCAGATTGGATTTAGTCACGAGATCAGGCCGATCTGGGCCTGGTTCTGAGGGGGGTAAACAAACGTCCTACCCCCTCAAATCAAAGTTTCCAAAGGTAGGGAAAAGCTGCACAACGGTGGGAGGCTTAGAGGAATTAGTAAAGCCTCTATAAGTTCACTCTCACTTTAAGATCTGTGCGTACTCATTATGAGGTACGTACAATAGTCAGGTTGTTTTCAACCCATGGGGCTTTTGTGGAATTATTTGGCCCGACCCAACCTGCTCCGCAAATAAACTGACATTCTTTTGACCCACCCCAACCTGACCGACGAGTAACCCGCTGATCCGTGCATCACTAACATACGGCACAGAATGCACCCCCATATAATACCTGGACAGACCTGTGCATAGACACGCTAAAGCAGGGGCAAACATACGGCCTGCAGCTAAAACCGGCCTGCCAAAAGTTCTCATTTGTCCCACGGTATGAATTTGGAAAGTGCAAAAATTATACTAAAGTCATTAAGAGTCAAAGGTGTCATACTTGTTTTAGTTCAGGTTCCACATTCAACCCAATTGTGATCTCAAGTAAAATAATAGTATAATAACCTATAAATAATGACTCCAAATTAAATCAAAATTTCATGGTAAAAAGTTGGTATCAGATCGGCATTGGCAAAACTAATCCAAAAAAAAATTGGATCTGATCGGAAGCAAAAAAATCCAGATTGGGACATCACTACTTTCTAGCTTGTGAAATGAACACAATTACACTCATTTTAACACCGGACTTAACCCTGGAAATAATGTTCATATGGAAATCAATTGCAATGGCTAATGTACTGTGTTATAAACTACTGTTTGGATCACTTATGGTGTTCTCAGAATATGTTAAGTTGTTCATTAACACAATTTCAAAGTCGCAAAAATGTTGCTCCTGAATGCAAGGGTATGACTGAATCCCAATTCACCCCTTGGCCCTCCCCCTTACCCCTCTATTTTGCGCATGCATGTGAAGGAGTACTGTTGTCCCTATCCTCAATTAGATTTTTTTTTTTTTTTTTTGGGGGGGGGCGCTAAGATGGAGGGTTGTATAGCCCTTGAAACGGAAATTTTTCAGGACCACACTATGAATGGAGGGGTATGAGAAATGTCCCATAATTCTGTTTGAATCATTGTCAAGATGGAGGTAAACAGCCAAAAAGTGCAGCAGTGTAATGAAAGAAACACACAAATATACGTTTTTTCTTCATAAAACAATCATTTGATCGACCGTTTAATGCCGTTTCAATATGTTATAGACCACATTTCTGCAATTTATAGTTGATAGCCACAAAAAGATGACCAAAGCCCATGCAACAGAGACAGTTACAGCTGCTGACAGCATGGAGAATTATTTCAGAAACAAAGTTGTCAAATCTGTTTATAGCGGCATCGATGACTGCTGATGACGTAACAGGTCGTGAAGGGTGGTCTCATTTCATAGGGGGGATGTTTCAACCCCTACCTCTTGCAACTCCATTTCAAGGGGTAGTGACAAGTGCAAGAGCCAAGGGGTAGGGGTAAGAGGGAGGGCCAAGGGGTGAATTGGGATTGGGCCTAAGTATAAGTTGTTCAATGTATCAGCAAACATCATTCAATTTTTAATGTTTAGATTTAGGGGAAGACACAAGGACTTGGTTCAATATAGAAAATGTCTAAGAGAAAAAATAACTCTCATAGTGTTTATTAATATTTAAACCAAACCCCAGTGTTTTAACCAAAGCAGTTTTATCCTTCATCCTTGTACTATATACACTATTTTCAAGCCCACTGAGGCAAAAAAGTAGATAATTAGATTTTCTTGCCACAAAATCAAGGTAATAACTATGTGATAATGGAGTTAAGTAGGTTTATTTATGTAGACTTCTAGAAAATAAACTTTATTTGATGCATTGTCAATGAAGGCCTCTTTGACAATGGCCACAGTCTGGTAATTACCACAGGTCCCATGACTGCTGTCCAATCAGGAACTGGTATTGAACAGCCCTTGCAGAGGTTGACCATATTATGGATTCACTCATTAAAACGTTTGTATGGGTGTAGGTCAGCCAGGTGCTGACAGGTGCCAGTGAGATGAATGACTATGTCGCGAAACACGCACACACTCCCACCCTCACCACCCAATGAGGGCAACCGCTGCCAGTAGGAACAGTAGTCATGGAAATGAGGGTCAGTAACCTTGCCATGCTTAATTCATAAATCTGCCGCTGTGACCGCTGATGAAGCCTGTGTTTAGAGCCGCAGAGTTTTACAAAGCATTTGTTGTTTCTAATATAAACAGTATTGATATGAGCGTATCTTTTATTGCTCCTGTGTATCACTTTTGTGTAATCCCTGAAACTAATTCACAAGATCTGTTTATGTTCATTTCTTTTCTTTATAATTTGCAGTAATGTCAAAGAAATGCCACTTTTTGAATAATTTCATTAAAATGCAGGCGTCTGGTACGAGCACAAGAAATAGAGTTTATCCATGCATATATATAGTATGTAATAGAGTTAATTCGTGTAATAATAATAATAATAATAATAATAATAATAATAAAAGTTTACAGGGTGGGGAAGCAAAATTTACAATGAACATTTTGTTGTTTTTTCTCAGCAGGCACTACGTCAATTGTTTTGAAACCAAACATATATTGATGTCATAATCATACCTAACACTATTATCCATACCTTTTCAGAAACTTTTGACCATATGAGTAATCAGGAAAGCAAACGTCAAAGAGTGTGTGATTTGCTGAATGCACTCGTCACACCAACGGAGATTTCAAAAATAGTTGGAGTGTCCATAAAGACTGTTTATAATGTAAAGAAGAGAATGACTATGAGCAAAACTATTACAAGAAAGTCTGGAAGATACTATTAAAGAAGAATGGGAGAAGTTGTCACCTGAATATTTGAGGAACACTTGCGCAAGTTTCAGGAAGTGTGTGAAGGCAGTTATTGAGAAAGAAGGAGGACACATAGAACAAAAACATTTTCTATTATGTCAGTTTTCTTGTGGCAAATAAATTCTCATGACTTTCAATAAACTAATTGGTCATACACTGTCTTTCAATCCCTGCCTCAAAATATTGTAAATTTTGCTTCCCCATCCTGTATTTATACAGCACTTTCTGCAGAAAGATTTTACAAAGTGATTTATAATAAAATCAGAAGTAAAATACATAGGCAATAAAAACACACAGTTACATACACAGGCATAAAAATATAAAACCAGATGTTCATGTAGCATTAACAAGATCAGAGCTAACCTAATGTCTACTTTTGAAGAAAAATAGGTGAATGGGGTCCTGGCTAAACTGAAGCTGCAGACGGGGACAGATACACAAGTACCTAACTGCACCTTATTGCACTGCCTCTTTGCACCTTTCACTTCACTCTGCCGTTTGCACTGTACTTCAGCATCTAGTGTGTATAGGTTAGGTTAAGTTGTAAATACGTGCCATTATTTTATGTAGGTATTTTAAAGTTTAATTTTAGATGTACATTTTACTTATTTTTTTAAAATTAGCCTTAGTTTTAGTCGATTTTAATGTATTCATTTATTTATTAGTTATTTATTCTATTGATATGGCTAATACAGGTCCTCAGTAACCAGTTTCATTCTTTCTTTGTGATGGAATGACAAATAAACTCCTTTGAATCCTTTGACATACATTCAACTGAAAAACACATATAAAATAAAGTTTTATGTCATATGCGCAAGATTGACCAGGAACCATAAGTCCGTAAATGCTCAATTGTGTACAGGAATCCTTCCCCTGGCTTTAGAAACTGGGAGATTTACCCAAATCCCAGAAGAAAACAGACTTTGTGGACTATGTGATTTGGAGGAAGTGGAAAATGAATCACCTTTTCTTTTGTATATGATGAACTGAGAGCCTCTTTGTTTAATGAGATGTTTATCCGAAACCCTGATATGTTCTGGAGCACTGATGATGACAAGATGACATGGTTGTTTAGTTCAAATGTATATAAATTAACTTTATTTGTTTTGTAAAGCCTGGAAAAAGCAGATGTGTTTGTTTAAATAGGTCAGTACATTGTCTTGTATATCTATTGTGCCTATTGTCTGGCATTTGGTCTTTGGTTTATATTATTGGTGTCTTATAAGCCCATGAAAGGGCTGGGCATATTCTTATGCAAGACACAGTAATAAAAAATAATTCATTCATTCATTCATTGTTCATAGAACCCACCCTAAATAAGAAGGTCTTCAGTTGCTTTGTAAAAAACTCAGTCGAGTTTAAGATGCAGTGGCAGGGTATTCCAAAGTCTCAGAGCCACAGCTTGGAATGCTTGATCCCCTCTATTTCTGCAGAAGAATATATCCATGTATATATGTAATATGTAGTCGAGTTTATCCATGTTGTCAGAGATGATTAGTCTTATCAGTGAAGTAAAAAAATAAAAGACGAGTCATTATTTTCACAGTCAACCTTGATCTTTGAGCCACATGTATTTGAGTCTTGATATAAGAGAATGCTTCACATATACATCAAGAACATTATTCAGGCTTAAAGCCACGACACAATCCACTGTTGTAAGACAACAGGCTCGGAACAATTATGTGAACAGTGAGATCTGATAAAACATAAAAATAAGAGAAAATGAAATGAAAGAAAGGAAAGATAATTACACTTTAAGAGTATGATTTAAGAGTTCATCTTGAAGAAATGATTACTTTCTCCCAACACAATTAAAGCATTTACTGGTTTTTTTCTGTATAAAATCCCTCATTTTAAGACCCCATTCTTTTTAACGCCACTTTCTCACCATTTATTTAGTTCACAGATTTAGCTGCCCTTTCATCGCTGCACAATGGAATTTTTTCAGCCATAAAGCTCAAATCTTGATAAGGCATCAAACATTTCTCCAGAGACTTTTCAAACAATCCCAATCTTGAAACGGACAAATCAATATTATCCGCTTGCCTGCAATTAGTTACAATGTCATTTGTAGTGAAAATTAACTCAAAGAGAAAAAAAGCCACACTATTAAACTAATTGTCTGAGATAAACCTCGGCATGAAGCATGTCGATTTTTTTCCCCTACTCTTCTGTTAGTGTTTTTCAACTAGTTCAGTGGAAAGAGTGAATTTATAAGTCATGTGACAAACAACATGTAATGAAATGATATAACAATTGCGATCAATAGTTACTTCTGTAAAGATTGCAGATTTCCATAGATTAAGATTTACAAAAGCCTGTTTTCTCATTAAATAAAATGTATAACTGTAAAAAAGTGCATACGATAGTGTATTGTGTGATTCTAACCCACAGTGAATGCTGTTTTCATACACAGCAACATGATGACTGTGATTTCACTTCACTGCACTTTACTTTTTATGTTCTGTAAGGACCCTTGTTCAGCTACAGTGTTATTCACAGTCAAAACTGCAGATGTAATGACTGGGTTAACAGTAATACAAATCACTTTTATCAAGAAATTAGAAATTCATTTATTTCCCTGTATTATTTGAAAAAAACATTTGAGTGAAACTCTGATATGAAGATGGAGGCAAAGCAATTGTAAATGGTATATAATTACCTAAACCGCATTTTTTCTCCTCTTATCTTTGTCCTGTGCTTTAATCTCATTTTCTGTTCATTCATTCAGGACTCAAAGTGTGCAATGAGACTTTATTCTGTCTGCTTATCTGGAGTTCAAGTGCTGTCTAGCTGGACCCACCATAAACTAAAATATGGTAAGACTGTTCTGTAAGTCTGAAGAATTTTTGGCAAAGCATGTGACGTGCAAACCAGGTACCCAAATTTCCATGGTACAAATATAATTATATAACTACTAATCCTAATTATGACAATCCTATTCTCTCTCACACACCCCATCCCAACACAACAAAAAGCTTCCTCCAATTTTAGATGATAATTTAGCAATAAACCACGCCCTAATGATTATTGATGTGTATTATCATTGAATGAAATGTGCTTAGTGTGCTTGAAATTGAATTGGGAGGCGTACATTTGCTCTGACGCCGCAGGGCAAATACCAAGAGTCATTAGACGCGCTTCTCAGATAAAAACGTAAACTCTCCTCCGCTGCAGATTCGGCTCCCTCTGGCTGATAGAGAGGCTTATTAGGAAAATATTGTCTGACTTGTTCCCTCGCTCCACTGTACAATTATGTCGACAAATGTAAGAAACAAAACACACAACAATGAATTATGAGAATAGCTTAAAGTCAGAGAATTTTGTTTTTGTTTTTTTTTTTTTGGGGTGGGGGGGGTCACTTCATACTATTAGATGCTTGTAATGTTGGCGATCTAGAAAATGAAAGTTTTTCAGTACATCAGGTTAATCAAACTAACAAATATGACATCAGTTACTCAGGTGATCATATATTTAAACAATATAAAAATAGGAAAATTAACCTCCATCACAGTTGTTTACTTTTTCCATTTCGCTGTCAGTGTATATCACATATACTAAAAATCTAGCAGAACAATAATAATTATACTGATCTATTTAAGATATGAGACACTGTCAGGTAGACTTAGACACTTGGTATGTAAGTTATGTTGTGTTCTGCAAATTATGCAAGGACCTCACCTCCCCCTCCTGTCAAAGTAGATGTAAACTGCATTTATAATTTTTACAAGAGCATAAAGCAGAATATATATCTGCTTATGAAAACAAACAAAATAAAACACAATGACAGTAAATCAAAGGAAAAACTTGAAACTTGTAACCTTTTGTTCTTTCTTCTCCGAGTTGGATATCAGAAAATACCAGTACTGTTAAGCTGCAGTGCATGTTTCCATCTGTCTTGCTAACCTAGCTGGGCAGTGCATCTCTTGGTCTTTCTGTGTCTTGCTTCCTCACCATCCACTCCCGGGACTGTTTTCTGTGACTTAGTGTCTTACAAAACTAAATAGGAAATACTACTATTTATTATACTTGAACACTAATGGGTATTGGTGTATAAAAAGCAGCTTGGTGTCGTGCGTTAATATGCATGAAATACACAAAATGACGCTTTCTGCAACTACTGATGCCAACCAAGGTGCCAAGTGATACTTAGAAATGTGTGAAAAAGACTTTAATGTATTACACACAGTCTTATGAAACTGCAGGTTGTAACCAAACACATTATTAAGCTGTAACAATCATTTATTACAGTACTATGCAATTGTTTACTTCTGTTCTGTCAGTCGCATTACACATTGTTCTCATTTGATTCTGGCTTTGGTACACATCATAGGTGTCCCTGGTCTTATATAGACCTAGTTTCTTCATAAACACTGTGTTTATATGCTGGATTTAATAGAATTTCTTTGCCCCTCTGCCTCAGATTATTAAACATTTCAACGATGGTTTCATCTTTACAATGAGAGCCTCTGATAATATAAAATGTGACCCAGTTTCCATTCAAATCCTCTGGTCTTTTTCTGTCATCCTATTTCATTCTGCATAGCCAACATTTGCCTGTTTGTCTTGCCACACCTCACGCTGACCAAGGACGACCTCATCATGTCTCCGATCCTAGGTGAACTAGAACAGCTGACTATCTCTGGAAGATGGAAGATAAATTTGTTTATTGACCCTAATAGGGATGTTTACATGCTAGATAAGCCATGAAAAAATACCACCCCAATAAAATACTGGGGAAAAAAAAACAGTCCTGTTAATATGTCCTTGTTGAAAATATTTATTTTTATGGAATGTTCCTCACAAGGATATCTTGACAATGCCGGCGTCAGACAGGAAGAGTAATTTGCTCTCCACATGGACCCGATGTCTGCCTCCTTACTGAAGAGGTCAGAGGTCAGCCAGATTGTCTTACCTCAGAGACAGGGAGGCTCCTGTTTCAGCCACAAAATCCTGACCCTCTCCACCCATCTAAGTATGAGTTCCCATGAAGGATTTACCATAATACACAGATGTGGTGTCCATTCCATGGCAGGTTATTTTTAATTCACAGTATTATGCTTTTGGATGAATATCTTGCTACATACTTGCCTTCTAGGTTTTTTTTTTTTTTTTTCCTGTTTTGGCTTTTCCCATTTTACCTTTTAAATTTTCTAATTAAGTTGTGCATAGTGGTGAACTGTATCATTAAAAGCAAGTTTCAAATTCAGTAGTAGTACACACTGCTGAAGGGAAAACTGGTTGTGGATCAGGTTAGCTACAACTAAATTCTAAGACAAACTGTGTGACCCTTTTCATAAAATTTTTTGAGGTGAAAAATTACTTAGGTGAATAACACTGAGAGGTATACAGATTAAACTGCAGTACTCCAAAGAGGTTTCTCTCTTTTTTTTAAGAGAAACTGCAGAATCCTTTCTGTGATTATTTTCCTCATATCACAGTTGAAAGCCAATTGAATTCGTATGTGTTCAATGAGCTTGTACCAATGAAAACAATGTATCAGAGATGCTAGTTGACAATATAATCAATCAAGGGCATTTATTTAACATGGTAAATTGTTTAATCCTGCCAGTGATCGGTTGAATTTATTCCTGTGCTGCAGTCTGGCAAGCTATCTGATGAAGCGGAAAATATTTTTCAGCCTGCATAAGACAACCAAGCATTGCATCAGCAGAATATATGCAGGGTATAATGGTAGAGACTGGCAGCAGCGTCTGCACTCTGGCATGTTCAAGGAGGACTTTGACAAGTCTTTGACAAAAATGGACTTTGTGTCCTCTCCTGATATGACATTCACAGACAGGTTATCAAGGTGCAGTGCTGACATACAGTACATTTGATTTTGTACATTTGATGAAGAAAAGATTACAGTCTACAAATATTTATGCAATTTAATGAGATGGTTGGCAATGGTATTTCTCGGCACAAATGTTATGAAGCTTAAATGGCTGAAATGTTATACTCTAAATAAAGCTCTATTTTTAATGCAAAGGCCTGTTGCAGAACGGAAATTGCTGAGAAAGAGAGAGAGCTTGGCATTCTAAAAGAGAGAGCAAAAGGAAGAGTATGTGTGTAGTGTTGCGTGTGTGATCTCCATTAGCTGCTCTGCTGTGACAGCCAACCAGGATCACTGTGGCTGTAAAAGCCCACAGGTAAAGCAGCCGATTTTATACTTAAAAAGGTTTTCAATATTTCATTGACGGCAATGCACATATTACCTGTGGACTCACTATATTTATTTTACATGGCCATTTTAAGCAAGTATGGTTTTTAAAGTAAAAGTTGTCATGTGTGAAATGGCTGAAGCAGAGTGCTCTCTGCAAATAAGAACAGATACATGCTCTAGGTATATTCAGATACTATAAGAAATTAATGAGGACGCAAGAATGTTTTAAAAAAAGAAAGCTCAGGTCTCAGCACAAATGCTGGGAAAATGAATATTAATATTCATCCTGGTTAATGCTTATTCTGTCACACGGTTAGCCAGCCAGTTCTGCAGTCATCAAACCTGTTTTAGGGGCTTTGCAGAGGAAACACCCCCCTAAAAAAGCAGCATGTCCCATGTTACCTCTTGATTTCAAGTCATGTGGCGATTACAATAAGCTGTAAATGTTGTCTTTATAACCCACACCCCTAAAATAACCAACATCTGTCAGCTCTGTGTGTTTACAAACTTCATGAGCTGCTAGCTTTTGGAGAGCTCAGAGACCAAAACACATATCCCACTCCCCCCCACTCCCCATGGTTTGACTCGTAATAACACAATGATTTTGATCCTGTGGAGAAAAGAGGCACAGGCATCTGAATGAGACACTAATTAAGAAATTCAGTCATGTGTGAACATGGCCATGCTTGTAGCATTTAGATGAAGTCACTACCTGGTTGCCCCCCATCAATCAGATAAAGCTTTGCATCTGAAAGAAAAGGAATGTCACAGTGTAGAGAAATGATTTACTACTGGCTACTGCAAATACTACTAAGTAGAAAACAGTAAGAAGGATATATTATTAACTTATATTGATTTTAAGGGTTCCAAACACAATCCCTACATTTAAATAAGTATATAAGCTAGAGGCGGTGCAGTGGTTAGCACTGGTACCTCACAGGAAGAAGGGTTCCATTCCAGTGTCAGCATGTTCTGAGTGGGTTCTCTCCAGGTATTCTAGGTTCCTTCCACTGTCCAAAGACATGGTGTACCTTGTAATCTCTCACCCTTAGGTCTGAATGTGAGAATGGGATAAACTGGTAACACATCCAGGATGTGCCCCACCTTCGCCTGTTGGTAGCTTAGATAGGCTCCAGCATTTCTGCGACAGTCTTGTGGATTAAGGGTGTTTTCACACTGGGTATCCGGATCTGTGCTGTACTTGGATACGCTCACACCTTTTCTGCAGATGTTGCATTCACAAGCATGTACCGCGGTCTGCGCCCGAGTATGTGTGGGTGTTACAACAGTAGGTGGCGATGTGGAAGGAATTCTGTCACTATCCAACAAATGTGGAAGTCAGAAGAAGACAAACCCTTGCATCATCAACCGAGCGGCTGTCCTGTTCATTTGTCTACAATGGCAGCAAGACAGGCACTACTTTTCTATCTGTTAGCTAGTTTGAGGCAAAGTGAAGAAGAGTGACTTTCATTGTCCTTGATATATCACTGAGTGGTTCAGTCGGTTAAGGTGAGCCCATGCCACGTGGATCCGAAGCTTTTTTAGGAGACAACAAAAGTGCCATCTATGGTCTCATGGTGATTAGGCCGCATCCGTTCTTGGGCAAGGATCACTTTCACACTGCAATACACCAGTAGCAGATTTTGGGGTCCAAAGTCCTCAGATACAGACTCGGGTATGCAGTGTGAAAAAAGCCCTAAGTGGTTCAGAAAATGGATGGATGGATGGATGGGTGGGTGGATGAATGGGTGGGTGGGTGGATGGATGGCTTTACAGCAGTTATGTTCTACACAAACAAACACACTACTACACAACTGTAGGTGAGTGTTTGAAAGACATACACATAACGCACACACTTCCTCATCCTGTCTGCGGTCTATGTCCAACAGACAGATCTGTGAGACACGTGACAAATGTCAGAGTGCGCTTTGCCCACAATTTTGTCTCTCAGACAGAGCTGCACCACAATAAAAGTGGAGGATTAAGTGAGATGAGCAGAAAGAACCAGAGTTGCTGCGTTTTTATATGGTTTTGATTGCACATGCTGAGAACACTGTTATTGGTTGGATGTACAAATTCACTGCCTGAAGGTCAACACACAAAAATGTCCCAAAAACAGAAAAAAAAGAAGAAAATAGAAAATATAGGCAGCGGGCAGAGGCATTGCACAATACACATACACGACCACACACTGACAAATGATCAGACATGATGACAGAGATGAATTATTGTTGTAAGAGTCTACTGTATGTGTTTTAAGTGAATGTGCAAGAGGTAGAGGATAAGAGAGAAGTAAAATGTTTTAATGTCATCGAGTATTTAATGAAGAAATGTTCTAGGTTTTGATAGACTATAAGGATTCCTCTGCAGGGTTGCCTAACAAAGCACAAATTTGCCTGAGTGTGACTGAATACGGCCCATGTTAACAAACACAGATTATTGCTATTTATTTCATATCAGTGAGGTTCAGTGCTTTGATCAAGGACACTCTGCTGTTCAAAGACACATTAATTACACCAGGGACTGAACCTCTGACCTTATTTACATGGCTGCAATCATTTTCTACTGTAGGGTTCGGAAGGTGGCTGAAAGACACACTGATGAGTCTCTTTGTTCTCTGTTCATCTATAGATCTATTACTTACGCAAGTAAAATATTTTTATTTGTATAACGGATTGCATTGTACGAATTTAATACTGTCTATGTACCGTAAGTGCTATTGCTCTCTGGTAATATTATTTCCCCACAGGGATTACAGTCTCTTATCATGGAGCTTCTCCACTAAGCGCCTGATCCATTGATCTCTGAGTCTTTAGCAGATCTTTACTGACCCTGTCAGCGTTAGGGGCAGCAGTGTTTTTAGCAACAGACCTCACATCTCCAGCAGTCGCAGCTGCCTGGCAGAGCTCCTCTCTGTTTGGCTATTTTATGAGCCAGAAAATGCCTCCACAATGCAACTGTTTTATGATGCATTTCATGCTTGGCAGTGATATGGGGGACATTGCATTAGGTACTTGTAAAATCGATGTGCCAGGCCAGACTGGAGCCAGGGCTGATGTTTGGCTGCTCTCCTTGGCCCTCTGAGATCGATAGAATAGGATATCTTTCATTTATCCATGCTTTAGTTCATCTAATGCACCTTAAAGTACAGTAATGCTTCACTACACGAAGCATTACCATTACCACTTGTGTTGCACAAGGTGAATCCACAAACCCTGTCATCTCAACACTGCCAGTAGAGGCTAGATCAGTGCTGCAGAGGTTAATTTATACACTAAAGACAGATTGAAAGAGCAGATGTTATAACCTTGGTTCTCTTAGTAAAGAGACGGCTTCTCCAATCCCTGACATATTTCATATACTGGGTGAATGACCCCTTGTAGGTATTTCTTTTAGACACTAGTCACATTCCTCAGTTTAGCTAGAAAGCCCACAAGTGGGCATGGAATTACTGACAGTTTGATCAAAACATGAGTGGCCTGAAATCTATGAAGAAAACCAAGGTTATAATATAACCTTGTGTGTTTCTATTCTATCGAGACATTCTACTCTGTTGCATATTTCATGTGTTCGGGGCAACTTTTCGATACCTCTTACATCAAACTAAGCTGACCACAAGATACAACAAACGATGGAACGTAGGCAGTAACCTCTGCCTAGAGCCCTCACTCAGGACGTAAACACTAAACATGAGGCACACCTAACAAAATATGTACCTGGTGAATTTTGTTCACAGCCCAGTGGGAAAGGCTCGAAGCATGTCCTGGGCTGTTGCTGAGTAAGGATTTGCCTGGTGAGCCAGACAACAAACAGTAAACAGGCCCAACAGGACTGGACAGCCCTACGGTGCCTGGGGATCCTGCATAGTTCTCACTAAAGGGTCCAGCAATCGACCCCTCCAGAGAGGGGTGGATCAGGGTCCTGCTTGCCTAACACAGCAGGTCTCCCTGAAGGGCAACTTTCCAAAGTGTTCTCTCTAAGGAGGGGGAGTATGGGTGATGACATGTGCTGCTATTAAAATCAACCTCCCCTCTTCAATCCAAACACTTAAGAGAAGAATGACAGAAGACAAAGTGTGGAGGAGACCCTGGGTTCACAGGTGTGCCAGCAGTGTCAATTTCATTTCATTTTCTTTCCTGAATTTTCACCAGCGACCTTATTTTACTGATGAAAAAGAGGCATTAACTAAATAAAAGCCTGATGTCAAAAACTATGATAAAATATGTACTTCACCAAGAAAAAAGAAATAAATGAAAATGTTAGGGATGACCGACTTGAAAAAAGATCGACATAAAACTTGTAGGGAGGATGGATGTGCCCCATCAAATCTACCCTGCAGGAAATTAACTTACATACACTACTACATGTCTCATAAACTGTATAGTGTCAATGTCGGAGAGAAAGAGAAGAAACTTTACATCTGATGTCAAGGAAAACAAACCACATGTGTCCTTGGAGCAATATCTGCAGATGAGTCATTTTGAATTCTTGCAGGTAAGCACACTTAACAGTGCTGCCAAGGTGCACACAGAGTGTGAGTCTCATGCAATGACACTTTTCACATACTCGTATGCAAACATTTTTCATACACTGAAACACAAATTCATAACTGATTATGCTACAGCACAAAAAGAGGGCAGCAACAGCCATATGCTTCAGACCCAGCACAGCGCAGTGACAAATATAAGGACACCTACGCATCCACCGTGTCCATGTCTGTCCATCTGTATGTTAGCCTTTACTGATGCATTATTCAGAATAATCAGTGCAAACAATGAAATATTAAAATCTGTTACATACTTTTATTTATTCCCATAGGTAAATCTCAGTGTGTGGCTCTTCTCTACTCACCTCTCTAGTTGTCACATGGACCAGATTAGTGATCGCTTAGCATCGTGGGACCAACTCTGAAATGAGAAGAAGAGTTTATTTTTGATTTTCCAGGGGCATCATCAACAGACTGAAACCAAAATATCTTGATGTAATTAAATCTACAGCCAAACAGAGCAATGAGCACAGGCAAAAACTGGACCGGCAGTAGTCACAGGTGCAGCCTGTCATCGTATCAAAGCACATCTGACCTGCCCCATATCAGATAAATAGTTGCGATTGGCTCTAACCTGTCAAGACTCAGTGGAAATCAGTTTGAATGGGAGCAGTGCCAGACTGATCTGCCAGTGGAAGTGAACGTTTACTCTCACGCAGATGTGTCTGGTTTCTGGGCTAGGTGACTGGTAATGGGGATGCTCTGTGGCTCACACTGAAAGTTTCTCCTTTTTTCCTGCCTCAAAAGTGGAATCTAAAAACATCCTTTTTTCAATCTTCAATGGCATTTAATTGAATAATGTGTACTAAACTTTGAGCAACTGACCACACTAATTTGAAATTGCTCAGATGACTAAATGACAATAAAAAATGTTTTGGTCTACTGGAGGAGTTGCAGGGACACAGAGGCAAACCACACCCACATTTTTTGGTCCTGTACAACAATTACTACTTTTTGAAAAGATGTTGGAATAAAAATAGAACAGATTTGGGGTTTTAAATTACAGCAACCCAGGAGGAGATCTTCCTGATGATTTGACAATAAGTGATAAATACCTTCTAAAAATCTTTGGTGCTGCAGCAAAAAAAAAAAACAATCACTTGTAAATGGTTTCAGCTTGATCCATCGGTGCTGGAGGACTGGTTGAAAACTGTTGGTGAAATTCACAAAATGGAGAGGTTAACATTTATGCTGAGGCTGCAAGCTGAACTTTACTTAATAAGATGGGGCAAATGGATTAGTTTCTTTAAAAACAATTAATTGGTGGTTTGTCTCATAGTCCTGTGAAATGCTATATAAACTGCTGCTCTAAAATTTAATTAGGTAACTTAATTGCTATTTCGTAACTGTAACCTAAATTATCATTACTATTAGATTGTGACTATTATCTGTTGCCGATTGTTTTTTTATTACCACTGCATGAAAAGTGGGGTTTTCGTCAGTTAACGTCCCTGTAAATTGCTGTGGAACTTGAAATTAACGCCTACTGGTGGGAATTTGAAATCACCACAGAAAATTCTCTCTAACTGCCGGGAATTGCCGTGAATTCCCCCCCTCTGGTTAGAGAGCCTTGGCAGTAACCCCTCCCCAGCCCCTTGGGCTATGTGAGGTTTTCGTATGTAAATGGTCCTGCAGTGAGGTATACAAATGCAAATGGAGTCGTACATGACACAGCAGTTTACAGTGGAGGTGAGACAACAACTCACTGACTTGAACCAGGCAGACACTGGATGAGCCACCAGACTGTGGACAAGAACCAGAAAAAGGCTGGAGCACAATCCAAAAATTGTGGTAAGTATATATTCAATTAATTATTACATGTGTGCTACTTAGGTGGGAATTTTATCTTAGTGTGACTTTCTTAGTTAATTGCACAGTGTATGATAGTGTGGTTTGACTTGTGAAACTGATTAAAGTCATGAATCTGTCACATTGACCTGCTTGAACCTGGAGGTGTTTGTTCCTCAAAGTGACTTAGTCTTGTATTATTTTAGGAAGGTGTGCGCCGTCTGCAAAACAGTGAAGGAAACAACAGATGGTATGAACCAGAGCAAAGGTAAGATTTTAAAGAGTCTGGATCCATTCTGCTCTATAGAAGTAAATGTATGCCTTTAATGTCTGCTTTTTCTGAACTATTTCTATTTGGTTTTCAGACTGAGCTCACCCACAGTGAAGCGGTGACTGCTCATTTAATGGCAGCTCCAGCTGCAAGTCCAGGCTTGAATGGAGTAGAAAGTGGAGTCCTGTTGATTAAGTAACTTTAATAGTTTGTTGTGTTTTGTTTCTCTATTGTTATAATCCTATGCATCTATTTTTTACTCTTCCTAACTTGTATATTTTAATTCCAGTGGCCTGTAAGACATAAAGAAACAGTCCAATGGAACTACACATACAGCCAACCAGATCTAACAGTCCAGGCAGAAGCCATGAACATTTCAGCCCACAGCAGAGAAGAAAGATGGTAAGATTTATAAGAATCTGTGTTTAATCTGAATCTATCACAAACACCACATCCTACTACTGTTAGCCTCACAGTGCAGCACTGATGGTACTTCTGTCTGTACAGCAGCTGGAGGCAAAAGAGGCTGAACTGGCCAACAAGGAGGAGATTTATGGAGGGAGATCACAATGGATATGACGTCTGATGAAGAAGATGGCACTGCTGATGGGACATCTAGGTTGACTGTAAGACCTCCATCCTTCCAGAGTCTGGAGCTCTCTAACATTTGAGCTGCACTCTAACACACACTACAGCAGAACCAACACATGTTCTACCACCACAGACACTACAGCAGAACCAACACATGTTCTACCACCACAGACACTACAGCAGAACCAACACATGTTCTACCACCACAGACACTACAGCAGAACCAACACATGTTCTACCACCACAGACACTACAGCAGAACCAACACATGTTCTACCACCACAGACACTACAGCAGAACCAACACATGTTCTACCACCACAGACACTACAGCAGAACCAACACATATTCTACCACCACAGACACTACAGCAGAACCAACACATGTTCTACCACCACAGACACTACAGCAGAACCAACACATGTTCTACCACCACAGAAGACTGGACTGGACCACCCTCAGAGAAGATGGCACCAACACTTGTCTGATGTGATGTTTTTAGGTCAAAGATCAAACTTATTTCATACGTTGTATAAATTACTTTCATAAGTTACAATAAGTTGATAATAGATAAATCAGTTAAAATCTGTTAAAATGCAGTTGGCTTAAGAATTGATAGGAGTGAGATGTCTTCTCCTTAAGGATCTTTGTGTTCGCTGTGCGCTAAGGTTGTATACAGAGTGAGCGCTCTTTTGCTAGAGATGATCTTTGCCGTATATTTCCGTTCGTTCTTTTCTCTGCAGTTAAAGTTCAGAAAAACTCGTGTTCGCTAAGTGTGCTCTACTACTGTGTGCCTTGGAAAATTTTCTTCTTTGTAAGTGTATATATCCGAAAACAACATTAGGTTCTAGATGTTGGTTGATTGAAACTGTTCTGTGAACGTGTAATAAAGCTAACGTTTATGCTATTCAAGCTAATGATGTGAGTGCATTACGTGTGCAGAGTAATTAATAATAACTGTCTGTTAGTAATTTAAGTCGGATGTATTTTATATGTTGCAGTTACAAAAACGTTAATGAAAACGTCAAGTAAAGGAGAAGCTCCAGCTCAGAACAGAAAGCCTTGTTTGGACTCTACTGTGTTGTTGTTTGTGGCTGTAGCTGCACAGTCACATGTTGTGAGGACAGCACATCTGACTGAACTGACTGTGGACATTCTAAGTTTGTTTAATTTGAGAGTGTTGGCACTGTTTTCTTAAATATGTAAGTGTGCTTTTTGCATTCTACATTTTATTAAAGCTTGTCTTTATTTTTTAACATGATCTTGGCAGTCGTGTTCTTTCTTAATTGATATTGGTGGTGATGTTTTCAGTATGTGAATTATTACCCTGCAACAATAAATAAATATGTAAATAAATATCTGAATAATAAACATAATAATAACAATAATAATAATATTTTTAATGGGTGGGGCATATTATAATGCTGCACAGATGACCAATCACATGTGAGCTGTCCTTTGTGGTAACATTCAATGGGATGCTATAAAAAGAAAAAAAAACATCCAATGTGTGTCTGTGGTCGGACATGGCAGGCACCAGTGACATTCAAATGTAAATGAGGGTCGTTCACACCTCTGCGAGCTGTTAACCCCCGCACCCACTCGCCCCCACACCCGCCCCGCTCCTCCTCCCCCGTTGGCTCCGTTTGCGGCAGTTTCCGGCACAGCTGAACTTTTCTGTAAACTCACGATAATTACCGGGAATCTTTGAAGTTGGCGGGCGTTTACGGGGTCGATAATCTAGTTTTTCATGTAGTGTATGTTCTGTATGACAAAATGATAAATAATTAATAAAAACTAAGTGTCAAAAAAATGTTTTGGTCAAAATTAACACTACCAGTTTTAACCACTACCTTTAGTGTTTATCTATTTTATTTTATTATTATTATAATTTTTTTTCTTCTTAAGAACTTCCACACTTTGTTACATTATTGATACTTTTCATGTATGTATAGAAGCCCTGTTTGTTAACATTAAGCAACATTGTATGATTGTTGTGTACCAAGTGAAAACTCCAATAAAAACTTGAATTACAAAAAAAAAAGATAATAATAATAATAATAATAATAATAACACTACCACAGAATCAAACAACACAGGTGCAATTGTTGACCGTCACTGAGAAGAGCTGACAATGTTCCAACATTCTAGTAGCGGAGGAGTTGACTTCTGCCCTGTTGAAGTGACAGAGGATCTACTCAACCACCTGAGGATGGATATTTCTCTTTCAAGACGTTGAATCCCCTCTTCTTGTCTTCTGGTGAGTTCAACAGCCCTGACACCTGTACAGCTATTAGCGTATTATTATGACTCTGAACTCTCCTGCCTATGCGTACAGACCGCACTGCTTTTACGACCCCTGAGTTGAACTTGGTGATTGATAATTTCATTGTCAAACAGATCAGATGTTAATTTGTTCACTGCATTCAATACCAGACAGACACACAGACAGATTTATGTAGATAGAGATGCATGCAGATGATACTTTGACTAATTGACTGACTCACCAACTGACTGATTGAGATTTACATGCAGAGCTCTGTGCAGCCCTAAAATATTCCTCTAAATTGTAATGAGTATGCATTAGCGTAATCAGAGTGGAAGCAGACTGTGTGTATATGTTTGGAGCTGAAATGCATAAGAAACCCACAGTGAGAGTTTGCACTGGATGCTTTGCTGAACAGACAGGTCGGATGCAGAGTGTAAGAGTCTGAGGCTAAGCTGTAATTGAATACCAACAGGACTGGTGTTTCTACAGACCTCTGAAGGAGGATCTGACCTTGAGATGCCATTGCTGATAGACAGGCAACACAAAGACCCGGCTGGCTAATTAGATTAAAAAACATGGATCCCAGGGGATGGAGATGTGACAAGCACATTGATTCACTGCATCTCCTCAATTTCCATCTCTCTCCTACACTCTCCCTCCTTTTCACTACCTCCCTCTCACCACATGTCTCATTTTATCCATTTCACTCTCGGAAAGAAACAAATGTAGCTTTCCTTCTTCCTTTCTTTATTCCTTTCTTTCTTCCGTTGCCCCACATTGTATTAAATCAGCAGTTGAATAAGAGATTACATTGGATTAATATGATTGGATTTTCAAATGGTTTACTGTCACTGCAAAATCTCATTGTCAGTAAAATATCTGTCCAGTGTGACCTCTGCAAATGCCAGGTCTGCTGTCGTTGACATATATATATAAGGCCAAGTTGTGGATGAGCAGCCATTACCTGGTACATTATAAGGGTAGGGGCATTGAGGATGAGCAAGGAATTTTGCTATATTTTTCTTTTTTTTTTTTGTCAGAGTAACTGATAAAAAGCATAGAAGTTGTCTCTCAGAGCATCCTGTACTCCTGTGACACTCAGCCACAGTTGTATTCATTTCTATTGCATATCTTGGCTTGAGAGTCTGGCTTTGACCACCTCTATATGTAAAGTGTCAGGAGATATTTTTTGTGATGAGTTGGTGCTATATAAATAAAATTTGATTATTTGATTGATTGATTTATAACTTTATAAAAATGGATTATACAGCAAGACAGTATACAGGAGGTCCTCGGGTTACGCGGTACTCGACCTACGCTGTTTCGACTTTACAACGCCTGAGTCTCGTCCGCCAGTTTGCCTCCAGTCCCATAGTGAAGAGTGTCTGTGTTTGTGCTCCGTAATTTTCTCGGTATCCTCGCCTTTTTCACCCTCCTTTTTCACATCATGGCCCCAAAAAAGAAAGCAGGATCTTTTAGCGATGCTGGTCCAGCCGAGAGGAAAACCATTACGATGGAAACGAAGCTGGATATCATCAAAAGGTCGGAAAAAGGCGAGATGCCGACGAACCTCGGTGAAGCCTTAGGCTTCAGTCGGTCGACCGTGGCGACCATTATTAAGGACAAAGCCTGAAATACGTGTATTTGGATATTTATTTAGAGATTTAGGGGGTATTCAGGGGGTATTAAAGGGTTAATTCCGATTTACGCAGAAATTTGGGTTACATCGCCAGCGTAGGAACGGAACTCATTGTAACCCGAGGACCTCCTGTACTATATAATCCAGTCATATCAACAAACTATCCAGTGTCTTTTCACCTGGACTAAACTGAATAAATACGTAATAGCCTTCCACTGGATAATTATTGTGGTAATTAATATAGTTATATAACCCAACTGATGCAGTGAGTAATGTAAACGACCACCAGTTTACTAGAGGGCATAAAGTTTGTATTGTGTTTCAGTGGAAAAGGGTCAAGTGGTCTGATGAGTCCAGACTGACCCTGTTCCATAGCCATGGTGGGAAGAAAGGCAGTTGAAGTGATTACCCATCATGCCTAGTGCCAACAGCACAACCTGTAGGGACAGTGTGATAATCTGGGGTTGCTTCAGGTATTCAGATCTAGGTTCAGCAACGTTTTGAGTCCATAAAATGAGGTCAGCAATTACCTGAATATATTGAATGAGGATTTTTCATCAGTGGGTTTTTTTTTTTTTTTTCTTTTGTCATGACAACAGTGTCAGGATTCATCAGGCTCAAACTATGAAACCGTGGTTCGGGCAGCGCAAGAGTATGTTTTCACACACGGATTGACCATCACAGTATCCAGAACTGAAGCCTATTGAGAATCTTTAGGATAAGACTTTACACAGTGGTCCACATCTCCTATCATCAATTAAGGATCTTGGCAAAAAACTGATGCAACTCTGGGGGGAAATAAATGTTTTGACATTCATTATGATATTGCATAAGCATTGTGAGACATTGCAAATGCACCCCATAATCAAAGCATTATGTGTGATTTTTTTTTTTTTTTTTTTTTTTGACTGACACAAGGGAATGCACGTCAGTCAATTCCATGAAATGTGAAAAATCCAATTATCTTAAATGTGTCTCATACAAGCATCACAAACACACCAATGAATGCAACAACGCTTGATATGGAAGTGAAGTTGGGGCAAAACAACCATGTTGGCCTTGGAAAGGGCACAAAGATCAATAATAAGGAGAAATAAAGAGTGAGAAACAGAGGTAAATCTAGGTAGAACCGACCGAAATGCATAATCATCACACTCCCTCTCTGGTACTGCTCTCTAATTAAGCCATCTTTGACTAACAAGGCTTCAGGTCCGCTCTCTGTAGAGGGAAAGACTGAAAGGACACCATGCAAATGCCTGACAGTTAATCACTACACAGTTACACATCGATCACAGACCGAAGAAAAATGTCAAAGGAGCAAACAGCATATGTTTATTCTTAAGTTTATGGGGAGGCATTAGGAAAATATACCGTACTTAAAGGATTGCTTTTCAGTGTTCCATGGCAATGTTGATAATTTATTAAATAAAAAAGAAGAACGTATTGATCTTTTTTTCAGGAGTATAATCCCGATAAAACGTGAGCATTCCATGATCCTATTTAATACAGTGAGAGGCCTGTAATTCTCTCATCAGCTTAGTGCATGCAGCATTCCTATCCATACACAGAGGAAAGAGAGGGAGACATTCATCTGCCTGATTAACAACTTCAGTCATTGTCTTCTTTAATTACAACAAAGTCAACAGCTCCATTACTTTGCCTCCTATCTATCTTTCATCCTTGCGCTCTCTGAGGATTGTGATGTTGGAACAAAAGAAACAGGCTTTAGTCTCATCTGTAGGCCGGCGAGAAGGCCTCCTCTCGCATTGGAATGTAATCAGTATTCAGAAGGAAACAAGAAATCGAGACGTCCGACCAAAACATGTATCCGTGACTCGTGGTGGTAATTAGTGTTCCCTCTGCCAATTGGGTTTAGATGAAACTTCTGCTCTCCTAGGAATTGATCTGCTCCGCATCCAGTAGGCTAAGCAAGTCAACCAGCAGCCACTTAGTAAAACTATTGGTCAGTCAGTTGCTCAACCATTCAGTAAATCTGTCAAGCGGCCCATTTGTCAAATACTAGGTAGATCAGTCAGATACACAGTGAACTACGAAGTCTCCTTGTAAACACGGACTTGGTAGGTTTGACATCCAGTTAACCAGCAAATAAACAAGTACATATTCAAGTCAGGTAGTAAATCTACATTGGCAGGTGATATGTCAAAGTAGTATCAGTCAGTCGGTCAGTCATTTTCTTGTGCTAGGTTATAGTGGCTTGTGTGAAGCTTTGTCAGCCTGTGCCAATGTTATATGGCTCTAGGAAGTGAATGATTGATGAGCCGATGAGCATAACAAATGATCTAGTTCGATCACTGCGGTTCTAAAGCAGCACAATGAGAGTTACGGCTTGTCATTAATGACTGTAACGTTTAACAACAGCCATAATATCACTCAGTAGTGTGGATGAGACCGCATTAAGACTGATAGAGATGATAGTGGTAATTTGCTTTAGATTATCTCCCAGTAGGGGATCATTTTAGACATTATGTTTTATTAAAATTAGGGCAGCTGTGCAGTAGAAACCTTGTGATCAGAGGGTCACAGTTATCAATGGGGCAACTAGACAGAAAAATCTGGGTAAGGAAAGTCAAAGTGGAGCCTTCTCAATTTCAAGCATCAATGTGTCCTTGAACAAGGTACTCAGCCAGGTGGTTAACCCTAAAATGCTCAAGAAAAAGACTTCTAGACCAAGCTGCTTGTGTTTAAGAGGGGGAATTATTATTAGGGTATGAATACAAATCAGCTCCATTCTCACCAAATTTAAAGCTGAAGTGCTTTTGGTGTCTTTGGGCAAGAATTCCATTATTACCTTTCAGCGCATTGTAATTCAAGTGGTCTGAGGGGAAACAAAAGTTCTACCTATTTCTGTTGGAGAAATGTTCTGCTGTAGAAAAGCTGCCCTGTGAGGCAGAGTCTGGCTAATCACAGATGTGGCTTCTCTTGAAATGGTATGAAACGGCATCAGGTCCATGTATCTTTATATAATGCATTTGATTTGGACCAAGAGGAGAGAGCTGCACATTCACATTCTGGCACTGTATCGTCTTGATTTTACAAGTACGTATTATTACAGGGTGGGGAAGCAAAATTTACAATGAACATTTAGTTGTTTTTTCTCAGCAGGCACTACATCAATTGTTTTGAAACCAAACATATATTGATGTCATAATCATACCTAACACTATTATCCATACCTTTTCAGAAACTTTTGCCCATATGAGTAATCAGGAAAGCAAACGTCAAAGAGTGTGTGATTTGCTGAATGCACTCGTCACACCAAAGGAGATTTCAAAAATAGTTGGAGTGTCCATAAAGACTGTTTATAATGTAAAGAAGAGAATGACTATGAGCAAAACTATTACGAGAAAGTCTGGAAGTGGAGGAAGCAACAAAAAATGTACCAAAGCTTTTACTAAAGCTCTCAAATCCAAAATCCTAAAGGATCCAACCAAATCCATGAGAAAAATGGCAATTGAATTGAGGTAGAAAACAAGACCATTAAAAATGCAGTAAAATATGATTTGAAGATTTAAATTCTCATGACTTTCAATAAACTAACTGGTCATACACTGTCTTTCAATCCCTGCCTCAAAATATTGTAAATTTTGCTTCCCCACCCTGTAAATATAGTAGTTTACAAGCATGAAAATGTAACCATTCCTCTATGCTGTAAATAATGGTTTCAGATCCACTTAAATACTGAAACTCAAAGAACAGAAATAACAGCTCACAAGACATCACATTTTATCAAACTATATTATTTAATAACCTCAAAATATGTGCAAAGCTACTTCAAAAATGTTTTGCTTGGATTCTTTAAAATTTGACCTGTGGCATTTCCACTGCATAGCAGCGGGGATCAGAAATACCAACATTTGCCAAGGTTCTAAGCAGGCTAAGGCAATACTAAGATCATAATATAAAGCCATTGTAAATCAAAGATTGAGCCAGAGCTATTGCTGCATCAATGAGCAAAGCATTGCGATGTCAAGACCTGGGATACCAAGCAAAGTTAGTGAATATTGGAGCAAATTTTCAAGTACGCTCTATTTTGATGAGCAAACCACAGAAATTAAGTATAAATACTTATATTCTTGCCTGAAAAAAGTTATTTTAGAAACTATAACTTACAGTTAGATATTAAAGCCTCCTCCATTGTTGCCTCACTCATAGCTGCAGTCACATGGAAGATGACATCACAATAATTTATGCTACATTAGTTTATGCTACATTTAACAAATAATATGTCGTGTCTGTCTGTCTGTCTATCTATCTATTGGGGGTCTAACGGTGCACTCGTTTGTACCGTTTCGGTTCGGGGCCTTCAATACAATACGGAGGTGTACTGAACAAACACATGTAGCCTATGTGAAGAACACAAACACTAACCTTATGTTTCCACACGAACCTTGACGTGGAACACACACAGTATGAGCAGGGTGGACGGATGTCTAAGCAGTACACACACCATACACATCCTGATGTGAACCAGTATGGCAGCTCAGAGCAGCATCACAGGTACAAAGTCAGAGTTGGAAGACCCTCCATCTTCTCTAATGTCTCCAATTTGGGAGCATTTCAGATTCCCTGTCAGTTATGTCAACGGAGAAAGACAAGTCAGCAAAACAAGAGCGGTGTGCCGGCATTGTTTTGTGAAGATCGTTTATCAATTACGTTTTTATCTATCTATCTATCTATCTATCTATCTATCTATCTATCTATCTATCTATCTATCTATCTATCTATCTATCTATCTATCTATCTATCTATCTATCTATCTATCTATCTATCTATCTATCTATCTATCTATCTATCTATCTATCTATCTATCTATTTTACATTAGCTACAACAGCCAGTCATGCTAAGCAAGTACTACACCTGCTATAGAAATGCAAGTCAAGTCATGCTGACTCAAGGTGAGTCCAGCTGATACCAGCAGTGGAAAAGCTGCATTAGATCCTGATTGGACAGTCTAAGTTCAAAAGTCAAAGTCAAAAATATGTATGTATGTACGTATGTATATATGTATGTATGTATTTATTTATTTATTTAGAACATGCAAAGAAACAAAATAAAACAAAACAAACCAAATTAAGACAAAAACAAAATATCATTTAAAGGAACAGAATCTATCTTCAAGTATGTACAAGTCTGAATTTTGCATATTCGAAAAGGAGGAGGAAGAAATATAAACTATAGTATATTCTAATTACCTTTCAGCAGATTAGAATAAAACATAACTCCTGGATTATCTTTGTATGCCACAGGTTGTAGAAAATATTTTTGGTATCAATGGCTTATTACAGGTATTTTCAAAAATATTAGGGGATGAAATGTGTGTTGACAGTTGTAATTACTGATTGCAATGATTCCATCTGACACGACTCTACTGCTCCATGGTTCATCACAGTAGCTCTCATAACCACAATATTTTGGCATCACTTTTCCATACTGAAACAAAACAGCATCAGGTCATCTGTCTTTACCTTCGATACGTTGATTAGGACAGAGATGTGAGAGGTGTGTAGTCTGAAAATTTGACACCCTCCCACCCCCGCATTTCTACCTCCTGTTTAAGTTCCTGACAATTTATGTACAGAGCTTGTATTCAGCGCCACTGCAGGATCTACTATGCACTTTATGTAGTGATGCAGAAAATTAAGGTGAGGAAGGGTGGTGGATGGGTGGTGAGCAAGACCAGCTTTCCTGATCAGATAAGACAGTCGCAAACCTGTAATTAATGTAAATGTGTTCATTAAAGATAACTACAGTACTTTCAATACTTTAACTAAACATGTACATTGTTTTCTGAACTGGAAATGATTTAATGTTACGGCAGTTGAGACAGAAATGTTATCTTGCATATGTGTGTAATCAGTGTTGCTTTGATTAAGCATTTAGCAGTACAGAAGGAGTACAGATATTAATGCTTTAGAACAGTTTTGTACATCCTGCATATTGTATATTTATGTTCTGAGATACACTGTGATTCATTTTCAGCTTTTAAAAGGGTGGTTAACAGTCAATACCTAGTCAGTGTGTACTATTGAATACACCAGCAAAGTAACTTTCTTTCTGTCGGTTGGTCCATTTTGAGTCATTCATTACATTTGTTCATTTTGAAACCTCTAATTAGATTTGGAAAACAAAATAGGGAAGTATGGCTAAAAGCAGTGACACAGGGCACACCAAATTAGAAAATGACAAAGTGATTCAACGGCCTCTGGTATGGAACAATTAATGAACTCTGCAGACTCACTGTGATAACCACAGAGCTAATGTTGTGCAATGTTGCCCAAGCAAACAAACAGAAACACTTCTGACTGCAAATCTTGGGTAAACATTGCAGTTTAGCACCACTCAAAACAACACGCTTCACCCTCCACTCAGTAAACAACTTCTTGTGAACAGCAAAAGAAAAAAAATGTACATTTGGAAGTGAAGTTACAAAAAGGGTATAAGGTCATTCTATTCATTATCTGGATAAAAACCCAGACAGAGGAGTTTACACTGCTGCTCTAAAGGACATCAGATTTATTTCTTCCACTGTGTCCACTTACAGGCAAATTGCTGTCTGTAATGCCCAAACAGACACACTGTCTCCTGTGCAGCCATTTCACAAAACTACTACAATTTAGAACTGCAAGTGTAATATGGGTTTAAGAATAGCTCCTCTGTCCCGTCTTTGTTCCCGTCTTTATTCTTGCCATTAAGCATTGCTCAATGTGAACTCTTGAATCAGCAGCCTCAGAAAGGTAATGAAATGTAATGGGAAATAAAAAAAGAAACCAAAGAGGCAAGAGCTCTCTGTATTCCACATACACAGGTTCTGAATCCCTGTGTTAAAATGGATTATGTGTCCTTTCAGTACCTTGGTTTTTGTGTGGCCAGGGCTCCTGAGTCAGCTCTCTGGTCAATTTCTGACATTTTCTAAGGCAGTGAATGCAGATCATGTTTATCAATGAGCGATGTTCTACACTGAGTCACAAGCACATTAAGTCGGCCTCTACTTTGATCTGCTCAAACTCAGGGACCTGAACCAACACTACACAGCCTCTAGGCCCTATTTCCTATTGGCACTGAGTCACCCAAGCCTCAATTATGCAACTTCCCCCTGGCATGTGATGTTATTGTGGTGCAGGATGCAGGTGGTTGTTCTTCTGTTAATGCCTTGTGTGTTGGCAAATACATTTTTTTTTCTTGTTCTTTCTTTTTTTTCTTTCTTTTTTTCAAAAAGTAAGTAGGCAGCAAAGTCAAAAATAGGACAAAGCAGGATGTCTTTAGGACACAGCAGCAGTCTCGAGAGCTTGTACCTTCAGTGTGTATAAAATCAAGACCTTTTAGTTTAATGGCGTCCACCGTCTCAATTACAGATGTTCCTACATGTTTCAAGTTAACCTGACTTGAAATAGCTAAACATTTGTAATCACTTTTTTTATGGAATGGCAACCTATGGGCACACAAACCTTAAGTGTAAAAATACATGTGAATTAATATTTCTTTGGTGATTTGGATCATACATTCTCTTGCATGATTAAGCCATTAGAAGAGAACTGCTGAGGCAACATACATTTTACATCTTACTATTAATTATCACTGAAAAGTGCCATTTTTACTATTAATTACAACTACAGACTGTAAGTACTACCATAGGAAGTACCTTAATGTCCCATATAAAGTCAGAATGAGTTCTTCATTTACACAAAATATGATGATCTACTTAAAAGACATTTTTGTGAATAAAGACAGCTTCTTCTGAGGTGAGGACAAGGATTCCAAAATGTACTGTAAGTTTATTAAATATGAGCATTAAATGCATTGACAGATAATGTTGTGTCAAGAAATTAAACATAATGTTTTGTGTATTAACATACAGCAATATGAATACAGACTAAATAATACAATCTACTCCATATTTTTTTTAGCTCTTCCACAAAGTGTTAAAGGGGTCATGTTTTACTAAACCCACTTTTATTATTCTTTGGTTCATTTATTTGTGTATTTGGACCCTAACAGTTCATGAAGGTTGAATTTGAATCCTCCAGGTGCTGCAAAGCTATCTTTATATTCATTTTGGTAAAAATCAAGTGGATTTCTACGACCTGTTTTAATTCCTTCTTTACCCTTTCATGCATGAATTGTAAGAACCTTAGTTAAGATTTTTTTTCCTCAGTGTTTTTATTCCTCCTTACGCATGTAAAAAACAATGCGATCGAGTTTTTTTTTCGTTTTTTGTAGTCCATACTGAAAATATGTCAAAATTTTAAGCAGATTACCTAAATGTTCAGGTGTTGGTTGAATAGGACAGAGCAGCACAGTCAACAACCTGGAGGGGGTGGGGCATGAAGTGGCTCATTTACATTTAAAGGGCCAGCGCTCAAAACCACCTTTCTGGTGTCATTACTCAGAAATAAGGTTGAGGATGGATCTGTGGAGTTGAATGAATGAATAATTCAGACCCAAGCATAGCATTTACAGTTTATGTAGACCACAGGGAAATGTTTTAAAATGCATAATTCCATTTAAAAAAGCAAAATATCACTCCTTTAATCTCTCCACTAAATTCACTCAAAACCCTGTTTTCTACACTATTGAATCAGTGACAAAAGTAAATATTAACAAAATCCAATATGTAAAAACACTTAAATATTAAGGTCGTGGAAACAATCACCTTTTCTTATTTATTCTAGCAGGATTTTGTTGCTTGTTGCCTTGAAATGATAATAATAGTAATAATCAAATGTGTTATTGTATGTGAAGACTAATCCTTCTGGCCTCTTGACAGAAAGTGACAAACAACTGCTCTAATTTTATTTCAATATGTCTTAGGTGTGCCTTTAAAATCTGGTTTGTCTCAGTAATTTATTTAGTGATTTTTGACGTGAACTACTTCTCTTGTTGAACAACTGAAATTAATTCAGAATTTGTATGCATTTTAATATATTTCATTTCTGACCTGATATATCTGTTTTATACTCTTATCATCCCTCATGTCTGATCATCTTCTTTATTTGAATTGATTGTGTTGGTGTCCCATTAAATGTTTTCAAAATGTGAGCTTCATCTAATTTATTTGCTATTGATGTTAATCTGGCAGAAGAAAGAGTAGATAAAATATAATGGGCTAAAATTCAATATTCACTTACCTCTATATATCCATTTAGTTGAGCTGAACATTTCAGTCATCATAATTTCAGAAACAAACCATTTATCTTTCAAAGGCCACTGTGCATCCTGGTTAATGGACGCAAACCTGCTGACCTTGATGTCATGAAGCAAGTCATCTGTAAAGGTGATGAGGGCATCAATTCAACCTGCAGCAAAGTGTCTCTATTCAATATCAGTGGACATTCAGCAGGGCTATTTCCATTTGTCACTAATGACAGTTTTGATGAGCATCTATGTCAACTGAACATCTAATCAGCTGGAATTTTCTGCACATGGACATAAATATAGAACTGAAGTGCTGGGGTATATCATAGCACTTGTTTAAAACATCTAAAGTATATGGTTGGATCAATTCCTCCTTAAAACACACTCAAAGGGGATTAAAGCAATGGCCATAAAAGGATGAATTACAGTCATATTATTTCATGTAACAGTACGAGCTTACATAAAGTGGACTGAACTCAGCTCTAAATGTACATGAACAGATATTATCTATCAGTGAATGTGAACACAAATGCAACATATTGTTTTGTCTGGCAAAAAAGATGAAGACCTAATATTTTCTTGACCTTTTATATTTTCAGCAGCATCAAGTTAGAGCGAAAACCAGTAAACAAAGACGAAAATAAAACTGTTTACAGATCTATGAAAGAACACCTTGTTTTCACTGTCTGAAAGTGCTTTTTGTTGCAACTGATCGTCTTAAAATAAAAAAAAATCCAGAAACCAGAGACCAGAAAAGGTGTTTTTTTTTTTACTCATTCACTTTTCATACAGCTTAATATAGATACAGTATAGCGCATAAATAGCAGTAATTTAATTTTATTGTCCGATCTAACATGCAACTTGACCAGTTGTTTCTCCATGTTACTTCCATATGTCACGTGTGGACAGGAAGGCAACACATTCATAGCCTTCAATTTTTTTATTGGTTTTTTTTTCATACTAAGTAATATTTTCTGATTCAGACTATAAAAATGAATTAATTTAAGTTATAAAGTGTATTTATTTTAAGAATACTAGTGGTATTACACTACATGACTGGATCTCAAGTAGGAATTATTTAAGTTGCAGTCTCTCATGAGCCTTTACTTCCTAAGCTCATGTTTCTTTCATCGTATTAGCCAAAATATACTTAAATATGCAATTAAATTAAACTTCCATTAATGCAATCTGAAGCTTTACCAAAAAAGAACAAGAAAAGTCCTTGGGTCTACTGTTAATCTGGGGTGAACTGAGTACTACTCTACTTTCAGGTGCAGTTTGAAGCAGATGGCTCCTAACCATATGCTTTGGGAGGGAGCAAGTTTGCCAAAAAACCTCAGGGACGTCAATTTAACCAAGTCTGGTTTTATGTGAGGTTATTTTTACTGTGTATTTAAGAGAGGGTGAAAATGGGGATTGCATTTTGTACCGGTGTGACTATAAAAATTGCTGGCATGTTAGATATGGATGGGAATACAAATACAGGTGTAGTTAATTCCGTCCAAGCATGGCTTAAGAGTTTACACATTTAACAGATGTTCTTAGACTTCCAGAGAGAGTAGCGGCAAAATAAGCCTCAATTCTCTTATCACCAAAACAGAGCCAATAGGAAGGAGACTATGGTTATGCTCAAAGAGGTCCAAAAAGGCTAACCAATGAAATGTTCAGATCCAGTGACTAGGTTAACTGTCCATGAAGGACAAACAGTAGGTATAAAGCATTGTTTAGTGAGACAATATTTTATCTCATTCATCTGTAATTCTAAATAAACTATGCCACAGGCAGTCTTTGTTCTTCTCTTATATCTGACATTCTATATTTTAAGCCTGACATGTCATGTCTCTTTCATTTGAAATTAGGCTTTGATGAATATTGTATGAAAAAGAACCTGCTTGCAAAGAGATTGACCTTCACAGCTGCTTTGCTGCTGCATTGGAGTCCTGCGGGCTTACAAAGACTCTTAGACTAACACAAGTAGAAAGAAAAGGACTGCAAAAATATTTAACTAACATCGTCTTGATTTGAAAAGGCTAGCCGCGAGGCTCAACAGGCAAGGCTTAATCACCAGGATGGTGGTATTTGAAACGGCACTTTAAATGCCCTTTCTCCTTGTTCTGTATTGGTGAGCTGTCTAACTTTGCCCATTCAGCCGGATAGCTGTGATAAAGGTTAATCTGTCCATGTCAGATACAGTGTAATGGCTATCTGTGGATTAAAATAACAAACTGGAAGAAACCCAAGATACTCACACATACACACACTAACAGGCCATGACTCTGTCTCTATTTGTGATTTTCCTCTTTTATGTATTTTATGTTTTTTTTTATCAGCACATGTCCCTTTCAAAACATGTTGTGATTGGCCTGCCTGCTAAAGGCACTTTAGAGCTAAATATGACTTGACTTAAATTTTCCATTTTACAGTCTGGGCGACTGCACTGCCAGCCATCTGAAGAGTGTTGAGTAAATAACTACTGACTTTTTAATCAAAGACACTGAGGCTTATGGCTCCACCTCAACACACATGCTTAAAACATCTGGGTGACCACCTGCTCTTCTCACTAATCCGATCGGCTCCTTAATGTTCCCAAAGAACATCTGGCAGCACCTCAGCGCTTTGATTCATCTTACCTGGTGGAACCTTGCTATTTGGCCTTTACCTTACTCAGTAAGCATTTTAAAAACATACTTTGAAAAATGTCAATGGTCCTGACTGGAATCCATCAATAGAGAAGTTAAAAAAAAAAAAAAAAAAGAGCCTCCAGTTATCCAAAGTATAGTGCGAGGGTGTTTAAGCAATGGGGTTTCCTGTTGGGTATTTATGCTCACACCAAGCCCTCCGGTGACACTGATGGTTGGCTCATTTGCTCTTTTTCAATGTGCTGCTGACAGTTCATACCAAGGGTTATTGTTCCTTGCACCCTGTTAATATCTGCTGCTGTAATGCCGGGCCGAAAGGCTGCAGGCATCACTGACTGCAGACTACATACTTCACTTCCCTTCAAACCAGAAAAATGACACAGCCTTGATTGCAGAAGGTGAATAGGATGATTGCCCCTGTAGATCTAAATCAAACTTGTGCACTCGATTACCTTCAAAAGGATGTATGAGACATGTTGGAAGTGTCTCTAGGAATAAATGATACTTCGTGGCAATGTTGTGCCACCATTAGTAAGGATATTATAACCAGGGAGGTAGGAGGTAACATAATTACAGACCCATGTCCTCAATCAATGTTGATTACAATTTCAAGACTGATGATGATAGCGGTTTCAAATAATACCTTGCAAGATCCAATAAAGTTTTCTATTTTGAGCATTAAACAACAACATTTAGCAAGTTCAAGGGTATTGTCTGAGGCTCTGGAGCCACAAACTAAACAATAAATATGCTAAATATCAGGACAGACGTCCATATGCGGAGAATTTTGTCAGACAGGCCTATAGGGAAGCTTGCACAGCGTTTGGCCTTCATCCTGCTCAAAACCTGGGCTGCAGAGCGTCTGTCAGGGCAGCTGTCCAAACTACAGCCCAATCAGGCCATGTGCCATCTTTCTGCAAATTCAGCCTCAAGCTGTCAAGCTCAAGAAAGCTCTGGCACACTTGTGGGCGGCAGAAATGGCCACCGTTTAGTATGAAAACACAATCTTGGTAAATTTAGATGGGATGATGTGGAAAATAGCTCTATACATGTTTGCACGATGTGTCTCAGAGTAGCCTCTTAACATAATGAAACTGGCATTTAAGATACTTATCTCAACAGCTGCATGACTGTGACTGTAGAGCTGTGCTTCTCTCAACCTCCCTTTTGTGCTTTCCTCCCTCTCATCTCCACCATGTCACACCATTGAATGCCTGGCCTAAATAAATTCTTCAGGAATCTGTCATAAATTGTATGCTGTTCTCTATATAAATATCTCTATTCTTAGATGTGGTACAGATGAGGCGTTGGTTACACTCAGACCCTATGGCTCAATCTCTGTACTCTTGAATTTGTCGACTGCAATCATTTTACCCACTTGAGTGCAGGGTTCTTATGAACTCAACCTTAGCTAATCCACACAGCAAGGCTTCTGATAGCTTCCTTGTGGAGATAATATTATTGGATTCCATGTGATAAATCTTGATCGTTAGCAATCTGCTTTGGAGAGATTTGGAGGAGAAAGGAAAGGGGGGATAGGGGGTTAATCAATAATGTGAGTGGCCTGATCACCCCTAGGGGACTGCACAATTGCTGTACAGTGTCACCTTTCAATTCAATAAACCTTACAGCCATAGTGTTCTTTCTGCACTTTCCTATTTCTCTATCTTTCGCTCTATATATACACTGAATATTTTTCTTAAAAAAAAAAAAAATCCTCCTAATTTAGTGTTGGCTCCTCCAGACAGACATGTACGAATACAGAAAAAGTGCAAACCATACATACAAGAATAATGTCAGCTCAAATTAATAGCAAACCTCACATAAGGCAGTGGTAACCACAGAGCTTGGTCGTAACATCTAGTCTGCTTGTATTCATATGGAGATTTCCTGCAGTATGAAGATGTTTCAGAAAAATGACAGTAACTTCTCTTCAGTCCCCACATCTAAACCGAACAGAGCTCCTTTGGGATCAGGTGGAACAGGATGTTCAGTGCATGAATGTGCTGCCAAAAAATCTACAGCAACTGTGTCATACGACTGAGCCAAAATGGACAAAGATCCCAGTGGAAAAGCTTGCTGAATTCCTGTCTCTTAAGATTTCACATGAGGCGTGTGCACATTTTCTACCGTGTTTACCTTCTGCATGTATATAATCAACATAGCAGTTTTAATTTTATGTGTCACAGTGGGTGATGTTGTGCTAAGCAGCTCAGACATGCTTAACAGAAACAAAGGGGAGTAGACACAATAGATACAAGAAGAAAAGAGCAAGAAGGAAAAGAGAAAAAAAAGCAAAGACACAATGCTTCATCTTGTTTGTCTCTTGCTCAGTGAACGGCTCTGAGCGCATAATTTGTTTTTACCTAATTAAGTAGTGTGCACAAGGATGGTGAGGTGCCATTGTAAGGGACTGTAATGATCTGTCACCTATGCTGAGAGCATGGTGTGGATCTGATTGACTGTGACACTTCCCTTCGTGAATAACCTTCAAGACAAAAGGTGGCAGCCTTGACTATGTACTACACTGAGAGGTGCAAGGACTGAGACATGTTGACTGACTTACCTGCAAATAGACGTAGAAAAAAAAAGCAGTAAGTGAAAGTCAAATCCCCTATATGAAAAACATGACAAAGTGTTGTCATAGTATACAGAGAAAGGTGTACCAGCATGATTTTTTTTTTTTCTACCACAATCCCTCCCATTCATCTTAGAGCCGCAGATACTGTCAAAGGGCTATTTTAAACCACAGGTCATGCTCAATCTTTCATCCCTTTGTAAAAAGGAAAAAAAAAATCTATCTCAGAAAAAGTCAGCCAAAGCCACCTCCTGTGACATCTCAAACTGTGGCTGAACGCCTGCTGTATCTCTCTAGGATCACAGGTGATCTGTCATTGCAGGCAGGTGTTTTGTATGCTGTTCAGGGTCTCTTCAGAACAGCATCTGCTCCCTCTGCGTCCTCCCAATCAGCTGCCCTGTGCAAACATGTGCACATTTGAGTCAGATGGTGAATCTCTTTGTGCTTGATGCCTTCTCTAGCCTTGTTGTATATCAACACTTAGCTCGACACAATCCCTCTCAATGTGGTGGCAACAGAGTCATACCTGAGTACCAGCATCTACCAAGTAACAGAGTTTAGCCTGTCAGCAGGCCGGCTTTGCTGTAAAACTACATGAATGCACAGGGAATCAGGGCAGTAGCGCTTGGATGGGCACAGTAACAATTAGTTTCGGTGGAGGATAGACAGAAGCGTCTCTGGCTCTGAATATGCATGCCACAGTTCTTCACTCCTTGTCATTGGGACTTAATAAAAATGCACGACTCAACAAGGGGCACTGAGCAGAAAGATTAAACTGGGCTGAGCCACCAAACTGCCTGCATCTCTTGAATTTTACATCTCATAGGCCTGCAGGCACAGTCTATCCCCTCTGACATACTTCACTGGTCTTTCAGGCAGATCTGAATGCATGCAACTGTGTGTCTGAAGTGATACAGGAGGGCCTCTCCGATCTCCTTGCCGATGGACTGGAACAATGCCAGCAGAGCTCACAGACACTGAACCTCTTCCCTGTATCTAGACCAGCCTTAGATAAGGACCACAGCTACCAAAAGGATTCCTAACATCGGTCAGATTTGCAGCTGGATTGATTCACCAAGTCGACCCAGATGGATTTATGGATGACTAAACCTGGCTTTGAATACCACACAGTCGCACTAGTCACTACACTTCATCATTGTGCAAGTAGCAGGGGGTACTATTTACATTTCAAACAAAAGGTATTTGTGTTTAATATTTACAAAATGAGGTGATACCAATAATATTCACACAGTATAAAGTCTGAAGTGCAACAGTGTGTTAAAAAAATAGCATAAAATGGAACTATGAGTCAGATTGGTATTCAGGGGGGGAAATCAAATAGAAGTTCTAAATTCAAGAGAAAAACATGATATTTTCTCAAATTAAACAAAAAGCTTACAAGCAAAACCTCTTAATTGTGCTCCTCTATTGCCATTTATCTTCCCTTTTACCTTAAATGGCCCCGAATCCACTCTTGTAATGTAGCAATGCATTATCCAACTTCCTATGGACAGAGCTCTGACTAACCGCTGCTGTTTAAAATTCAGATTTGTCCAGTTAAAATAGAACAAATCTGTGGGGTCTTAATTAGTGGATATGGGATGATCTTCTGTTCTGCAACCTTATGTGATTCAGGTGAATGAGACAGGTGTGTTTTACATAAAATCCTTGCCTTGTGAAACATCTTAGACACTGGAGAGTTTGAATACATTTTACTCAAGTACTAGACCATGCAACAGGTATCTCAGATTCCACAGAAGAAAAATTAAGCGTCGTATGATACAAGTAAAAGATGGTTTGATATAATATTACACCTATGAATTGATACATTTAGTGCAGTGTAATGGTGCAAGTATACTGTATAGGTAACACTGTTTTGTTATATTCAAAGAGGTCCAGTCATTGGTTTTATATCTATACTATTAGTGTTTTTATCAGAATTATGAATTATTATTATTAATTTATCATTTTATCGGGCAAGTGACTATTTTTGGTAATTTCAGCAAACATTAAATATAGAGCCAATCCCGTGCCTCAGTGAGGTCAAGAACCGTGTTGGTTTTTCTAACAAAATGTCATGATTCAGAGAGATTTTATAGACATTTTGAAGCTGTAAATCGAGAATATTAGTGATTTTTTTGTCAGTTCATGACCTTATAAAAGTTGTTTTATTGCATGTGTTTACTTTTTAGCAAGTGCTGCTTGGATGTTTTATAGCAAGAGGAGGAGACTGTTGTCACGCCAGCCGACAAGGAGGTAGATGATGATGTCCAATAACACACTAAGGTTGAAAATTTGAATTTCAAAGAATTTCCATGAGTGCTCTATAAAGGGTTAAGACAACCTCAAAAACGTTGTCACATGTTTATAGAAATGTTCCTAAATCATAATTCCAGAGGATCCCATGATGAGATTAAAGAGGAAAATTAAAATCACAACAGATTAATGGAAACCTTCTTCACTTCACAGCTGAGAATATGTTCATTTTTGCTTGTGGTGAAAGGTGAAGATTCAAGGGTCTTGATTTTTGTGGCAAAAGACAGAAAATCAAAACTCAAACTATCCAGACATGTTTAGAAGAAAAGGTCGAAGTACCTGTTTCCTTAAGGATGATTATTGCTCAGATTTATCATCTTTCGTTTCCATCAGCAGCGACAACAGTCATGGTCTATGTGTGGGCTACCATCTGCTTTGCTTTCACATTCATTGGGCATCATCATTGCAGTCAGGAAGGAGGGATACATCATTTCTCCCTGGCCATATGTATTCATCAGAGAAAGAAAGCCTTCACTTGATATTCAAAAAACCAGCCATGTTACTCTGTCGGCATACACCATCTGATTTTCAAGCTCTTTGTAACACTCTGATTCCCACTTTCTCCTCTGGTCTTGTGCAACTCATTCCTTTTAACTTCGTCAGGGAGAAAGGATTCATTATTTGAATACATCCACTCTGTCGTTAATTTGTAGGGGAGCGAAACGGAGACTGATGCCCTCTCCGACCTGAATCTGCCGTGTCTAATTATGCCGTCTACCTTTTTTTAGGTCACACCTGGTGTCACAGCGCCACACTCCAGCAATGTTAAGTGGTGCTTTTAATGGGTTTTCTGCGACAGGTTCAAGTTAAAAAATAAGGACCGTCATAGACTCCTCCATATTAGGGATCAAAATTACCTGCAAGAGGGGGCAGAATCATTTAATATCTTGAGAAAGAGATGAAAAATGGACTGAAGCAATTCCGCTCTTGCCCGAGTCATACTAATAGATCAGTTCTCATTTCACTTTTTTTTTTTTTTTTTGGCAATTGCTAGGTAAACTGCTGTTATGTGTTTCTATGCACTGTATTCAGAAACATCTGATCATGACAGAGGACCTCTAATTCATTATTAGGAAAAATAGACCATAACAGGGATTGAAAACCCTTAGGTGCTGTGGTGACTTAATCTGTGATCAGTCTCCAATAAAGGGCAATTTAAAGAAGACAACACATTTTCTTTTACCCTGCCATGCTGGACCCTGTCAGAAAATCACTACCATAGTAATGAAAAACAGCGAGTGAATTCTGGAAAATGTTCTGTTTTAAACTGCAGGGAAAACCTTTAGAGATTAAAGGCAAATTAAGCTGCTTCAAATAAAGTAGTCTGAGTGACTGAAACACATCTATTTTTGAGTAAATATTGAAGCCTACTTGATGGAGGATTTAACTCTTTAAAACCTGATGTGTCACTGCTGACACACCCTGCACGTAAACAGTTTGGATGGCTGTAACTCTTTCACTGTCTGTGCAATTGGAAAAATTCCAGTGGTTGCACTTTATAGGCTTTATTGGGTCATTACAGTCATTTCACTCACATCTGTACTAGAAGTTGAAGAGGCCATTTTAGCAGTGTTATAACATGCAGTAAATTGTAAATGATTGCTAGATTTTAAAAGCTCCGGGAAAAAAAGTGCTCTGGAAAAATGAGCAAACGGACTCACTCACGGCATATTTTCTGAACTTTTAGTTAGTCAAAATAAGAAAAAAAAGTCTAGGTGGACCATTTTAGGCTTAGGGCAGTGTTTTTCAACCTTGGAGTTGGGACCCAATGTTGTACATGTCGCATGTTACAATGATAATAAAGAGTATTCTATTCTTCTCTACCCCACGTGGGGTCGCCTAAAATTTCTAGTAATTGACAAAAATAAAAAGTTACTAATAGAAAATATATGGTGAGTTGACAGCGACAATCACAATCCATAAAAGACATGACAAACTGTGAAGCTGAAAGTGAAGCACTGTGGGACTGTTTATCTTTCAAATGTTCATTGTGGTTAGTTTCAGATGCTGCAGCTCTTTCATAATTCATAGTTTGAGTTCTTGTTTGTTCAGTATTAACTGTCAGCCTTGAAAATACAAGCTGGACTGACTGTACATATCCTGACCAAGGAAAATAAAATTCTCACTTTGTGCAGTAATCTACACCTGGTTTTTCTGCCTGCATCCATAATAATAAACATTATATAGACTAAATGTCATCTAAAATTAACTTTTATTCGCAACATAGTATAGCAAACTGTTACATGATCAAAAACAAATTAATTTTAGCAAAAAAAAAAGTCTTCATTTTGAATGTCTGTGGATGCTAGAACTTTGTGATGTTAAAATGGGGTCACGAGCTAAAAAAGGTTGGGAACCACTGGGTTAGAGTTTAAAGGATTAACCCCTAACCTTTCTACCAACCGTGTCTTGGCCAACATGAGATGACTGTAGTTGCAAAAAGAAAATGTGAAAATGAAGATCTGTACCTCATTCAAGCTGCATAATAAATGTTTTAATTGGTCTGTTGAATATTTCCCATAAAGACTTATGCCAGACTAAAGTGTTAGAACCCAATTCTGCAAATCAAAAGGTGAGTAAACTCAGTTTAGACAGGTTTATCCTCGCCTGTATCCTTGCTGCAAAGTGAATTTTAATCTAACTCCCCTGACACTGAGGCTTTGCTTAACAGGAGGAGTTGAGACAGAAAGCCCACGGCACTAAAAATGAAGGACTGTTAAATAATTTTTGTCAGAAAGGGTGTCGGAGTTGGATTCGAGGAGACAAGGCTTCAGCAAAACACAGGGGATCATCCTTTAGGGAAAATTGTGTGTCATGCTCAACACCTTCACAACCCATTCAGATCAAGCTCTTTTAATGGATGGACAGAGTCTGGACAGGACCAAATCTTCAAAACACTCCCGGTTACACATAAGCGTGACACTTTATACATGCTGCTCACCATTTTATTCTGCTGGATTATTCCAGTACAGAGTTAAAGGCCACAGTATTAGTCTTATTGAACAAAAAAGTTAGCAGATCTTAGGAAACAACGACAAAATATGTGTTAATTAAACTGACTTAGCAACTCCCAATTCAGCAATCCAGTGGTTACTAAACTTTTTTAGCTCAAGACCCAAAAATATAATTTCATGTTTCCTTCAGACCCAGGTTTTCAAAAACACATCATGAACTGGCATGACATTTTGTAGGGCTCTTCACTGATGAAAACAATGATGAATTAAATGAGCATTTCATTGTGTAATTTTATTTACATTACTTCATCTTGCTGTCTTTTATTTAGGTATGTAGGGTTTTTCTGCCAAATTTCTTTTCTAAATTATCCACAGATATGACTATGAGATTGAATGGATGTTCGTCTGTAGTAAAGAAGTGTGATAAAATCGAGATTGTCATTTTAACATTTAAAAATTGTGATATGATATTTTTGCCATATTGTCCACCCCTATTTCAGGACTCCAGAATGAACATAAAGCAGATAATTAACTTGCTACCAATGGCAGAGGTAACAATATTTAGTCCTGTCCAGTACATTTCATCATTTAGTTGCCTCCACCTCTGTGTTTTACATAGGACCATCAGCACCATTTGAGTCAGGGGTTTGCAGTCAAGAGTAGGGATGGAGAGATTCACCAGTTTGAACTGGTGGTCTGAGACAGGTGTTTGCGATGTCACTGCACTGGTAGCTTCAGTGTGCATTGGATACAACTGTCGGCCTAAATGCGCACTGTATCTTTCTTAGTGTGTTTGCATCGGTAAAACCCATGGTTACATCGATTATTATATAATTCATCTCCTCTGCACCTGTGTTTTCGAGGCGCCTTGAATGCATCATCACGATCTTTTGGTGTTTTGTTATTGAAACATATGAGAGCCAGGTGGCACAGCCGCAGTTAGTAAACAGCAAATGTGGAGGGAAGGAGACAACAGGTGAAGAGGAGATATTCAGCCTACCTTTTTTATGAAGAGACCAAAAAGAAGCTGTATCAATAAATGTATCGTATAAGTAGAGAATGAGATTTAAAACAAATGTAATGAAAAAAAAATATTTTTTTGTATATGATTTAGTGTTTATTAAGAATAAAACAATGCTCTGTCTGTACCATATAGAGGGTATGCACGTGACGTCACCGCTAGCGGAAGTCACCGCAGTTACATCCACTGAGTGGCAGAAAGAGGGAGATGAGTAGCGGCTTTGGCTTGAATACTGCGAAAACTTTAGAACAGTCTAAAAAATGGGGAAGAGCTGTTGTGCCATTGATTGCATGAAGAGATTTAAAAAGCACTCTGAGCTATCATTTTAGCGGTGACCTAAAGCCAAAGACAGAAGAAGCAGATGGATCGCTGCAATTCAGAGAAATAACTGGAATCCAGGAAACGAAACCTGGATTTGTGTCAGGTAATGTTAATTTATGCTGTATTCTTCCGTAAAATCATACCTTAAATTACACATCATTTTGGCTACCGTTTCTTCTTAGTAAAGCTCTTAATGTTAGCATCTGTCATTTAGTTCTATATTTCAGAACTGAAACGTTTTTGTCTTCAGTTGTGTGATTCTGAACCTTGTGCTCTACATGATTTGTGAACTAGCTTAAACTGAGGCTAACCTAGTTTTCCAAATAAGGGGGTACTCTAGCACAAAGCTGTTGTAGCTGTGTTGTATCATGTATGTGATGTTAACTATACTTAAGTATCAAAAGTACAAGTAGATCATCCACTCACTTGGGTTCAACTCCAGTAAATCAGTAGTGAACTGTGAGCACTACTGCTGGGCCTTTACCTTGGCAATCACCGCTAAGAAAATACATCTGCACTGACATAAAACCTCAAAAACAATAGTATGTTGAATTGAAAGCACTCACCAGCTGTAATCCTCTGATTAACGATGACGAGGATGTCAACAACTCTTTGGCTTTTGTATGCTTTCAGCCTTTGCATTGTGGATTTTCCCGGCGTTTAAATCAGGTTCATATAAATGTCAGGATACGTGATTTCCGGCCACATATCAGTGTTCGTAGACCACTTGTTGTTTGGTAGCTTGTATGGATCCATGTCGAGTCCAGTTGTCTTTAATTTCATATTATATTCCACATTTTTCCCGGTCTCATTGTAGTTACTGCTATGCTCCGTCATGTTGAGCCGGTTTGTTTTTGCCACTCAGTCTGACTTAGAGGGGCGTGGCCCAGGGGGGAAGTGATGTTTGTGCATTCCCTCTATTGAACTGCATCTTCTTTTTAAGTTGGTTTGCTTTATAGAAAACAATCAAGTATCAAATACATCCTTCACAAGGAAAGAGAGAGGACAAAAGAATTGTGATGTTGTTTAGAAACCAGATGTGGGCTTGTACATTCTTTGTATTGAGTTGAATCTCATCATAAATTGTATTGAACTGAATCACATTGTATTAAGTCAAATCATCAGTGATTTGCAGGGGTGAATTATATCGTGTTGTACAGGCAGGGGGCTTCACTGCCTTGTTAATCCATCGTATCACTGGCAGAGTATTGAGATACGTATCGAATCAGCGTCAGTGTTGGGAATTCACGTCCCTAGTCAAGAGGTTATGTCTGTGGGGTTGACACCTTGGAAACAAGGTTTTAGGTCCTGCAATGTGTAGGAGGGTTTCACTTAACTGCCGAGGGCCTTCAGTTGGGCTGATGTAAATATTGCACAGAAATGTGTTCATTTCTCTTGTGCCTCCCCAGCCCAGTTTAGCACCAGTTGCCACTCTTTGCTATAGCTTTTACATCATTTTCATCTTGGGTTTTTACTTTGTTTTTGTGCATCTATGTCTTTATGACTGACACTTTTCACAAAGCTTTGTAAAAGTCAAATTTTATAAACTTCTCCAGGAATAATCCTATTTTATTTTAATTATGAAGATAAATCTAGATGTTAAATATCATATTATTATATTTTTTCACCAAAAAAAAAAACATTTGTGAGAGGGAGCACTAATATATTTATAACTATTAGAGAACTAGTCACCAAGGTATACAGAGGGCTGACTTCAGAAAATGATGATTAAATTCATCTATGTGGGAGTGCAGCTTCTATGTACACTATTAAAGCAAAAGTGGATGACACAGTTAAGGTCACAAGTTACACCTTCGCTGAATGCAATCTGATGAATTTCATTTCAGTATACATTCCTTGTGTCTACAACTTCAGATCTCAGAATAATAGTAGAGATCATTATTAATTTCTGCTTGTATGCATTTTATCACAGTCTGAATAGGTCTGAAGAGTATCAGGAAATTAATGTACTGACTTCACAGTATATTTATATCTGTATTTTAACATCTCTCTTTAGACCGGCTGATCTGTTGCTTGACATCATAAGAAATTTAAAAAGTCAGCCAAGACCTCAGAAAAAAATGGAAAGTATTTCTCAAGTCTGGTTTTTCCTTGGAAAATATCGCAAAAAGTTTGAAGGTACCATGTTCATTTATATTACACAAAAATAACCATAGTAAGGCCACACAGACATACAGTCATTCAGGAAAAAAAAATGTGTGCAGACTCCCACTGATTAACATAATTTGGTTCAAACAGGTTCAAAAACATCCCAGTCAAGGAGCTTATAAAGATGTCGGGGGTAACTGGTCCAGAAATATCTTAATACCTTAATCCAATAGAATATTTGTGGCTGAACTGAAAAAGCAGGTTTGTGTGAGGGAGCCCACGAAAATGACTCAGTTACACAATTTCTGCCAGGAAGGATGAGTGTTCCTTGCATGGTTGTATTATTGACAGGGTCAAACATCTAAACAAACAACATAAGAAATGAAAACTCTGTGTGAGTGGGTTAACAGCTCCTTCTAGCAGAATATAATTGTTTGGCTTTAAGTTGTACAGACAGTGACCCCTGAAGCTGCAGGCTGCAAGTAATACCAACACCAGTAATACCTCTGATGAAGGACAGGAAATCCTTTCAGAAAAGTCTACATCAGGAAATTTTAACCTCAACATCTCTAATCAGAGCTGGAGAGCCTGTCTATCCTTCAATATGGAAACATGTTTCCAAACTGAAGTCCTTACATCATTCCACTTAAAACCATCGGACTCACACGAGGGCAGTGATTGTGCCTCGTAAAACTGCAGCCTCAATTGGTAAATTTTTTGGTTTGAATCGGAAATCACATATTAAAACACCCCAGTCACTCAACAACACAGGCTGTAGATTTGCTGTTATTGCCTGGTAACTTTAGTAGGTTTAAGAAGCTTCAGGATTTCAACTGCCTGTTGGAAAGGATTGTACTATGGAAAGAAAAACAGCAAAATATTCTAACACTTAAACACATATTGAGTTTCTTTCCTTTTATAGTTACAGCTAATTCAAATGAACCCCTCAGAGTAGGTTTTTCAAAGAAAGTGCCCAGAATCTAGTTTAATTACTGGCCTGAACTGAAATTGTTATAACTCATAGGAAAGTCAGTGAATTCTGAGACAAGACTTTAGGGGCAGCAGATCTTATAGTGGAAAGTCTTGAATCCCTGTAGGGAGAAGAGTCAGTCTGATCAATATCCAACTTTTTTTTTTTTTATGGATTCAGTTTCCCTCCAAATATTTTTATTGGGTGAAATAGTTGAATATGAATCAAGGCCAGAAGCATCACCAGAAGTATAAATCACGCTACAGTTACATCAAAACAAGCAATCTAACTGTGTAGCAAGTGAAGATATAAGAATATATTATTATGTAATGTAATTGGACAGACACAGCTCTGTAACTACACATATACAAAGCACACAGGAGTCTAGATATCATTAATAGTTGTGAAATGACTACTGCTTCTGCTTCTTTTCCACATGTGCATGCAGCTCACGATGCTGCTTTCTCAGCCAGGTCTCTGTGGAAAAATAGCTTTAATCTCAGCAGGCTTACTCAGTTGTTAAACAAGGTTAAATAATGTCAATACATGTTAAATATGGGGTTAAATAAAATGATAAGACCTGTGGCACGTTGCGAGTTTTGTCCCAGTTTAGATGCAACCAGCATATTTTATAACTGGTGAACACTGAATAATAAAATCCCCTCTTAGTATAGTGTGTACAGTGCCCTTATGCGGTAGCTGTTAATCATATTTGTGATATAACATCAATTTTGGAATCTAACGTAGCATTGACGAGCTAATTACATTCATTACTGATGACATCCTGAAGTCACAGCTTCGTTCAGCCACACCGCATATAATTCTGCTATTGCTACTGCCTGTTCTGCTGTCACTCCTCCTCCCATACTGCTGCTCTGTCTAGCCATTCCCACTGAGACAGCCACACTGCTGCTATACTGCTGTTTCTGCCAGCACTTTAACTGCACTGCTAGCCCTATTACAACTACTAATACAAGTACTGCACCTGCTTTTATTACTGTTATGTCTACTACCACTCCTGCACCTACTACTGTTCCTATTGCATTCGTACACAAACAGTACCCCTCCTGCTGTGTTTACCACCTTTATTCTCACTGACCTTCCTATATATTAACAGGCAAGGACCTTAAAATGAAGCCAACGCAAAAATATGTTTACAGAGCTACATGTTGTTTTTCTACTTTAAAATACTGAAATGTGACCTAGCTATCATTAGAGTGTTCACAATAAAGTCTATTGAAGTTAGGGATGCAACGGTACTTGCGCTCAGCCCACCCAAATGTCTGTCTTGCCCACCCAATAGAAAGTTAAGGGAAAACATTTATCCAATAGAAAAATATAACAGACTACACTACTATTGGGTCTTATTTGCGATTGGGTGGGCAGCCTAAAGCCCACCCTATTCCGTCAGTGATTGGTTGTCATCGTTGTTTTGCATTCCCAAAGCACTTCATTCGCTCGTACAGCAGCTCACAGTCTGTTGTCCGTTTCTGAGCTGCGAGGAAATAACCGACCCTCCTCGGTCACTGCTACACCTGTGGGGGTTTCTGTTCAATACCACAATTCTCTCTATCGAAGTTGCACTGTATGTGTGACTTTTTGACGTGTTCTTGGGCTGAGCACTGTCTCTGGGCTCCTGCAGAGCAGGTGCAGCAGCATCACATTATGTATGCACACAATGACAAAAGCAAACCCAATAAAATACACACACTGGGCAACACAACAGCAGTAAAACACACACACAGTCTCTCAGTCGTCACCCACAGAAGGGACAAAAACCGAGTGAGGGGAAAATGATCTCTGTCAATAAATTATTAGTTATTATAATAATTTTATCATGTTGGTTTATATGGATACAGTTCTACTGACATTTGAGTCTAAAGTCCAAGGTTTTAGATGGAAAAAGAAAGATTTGTTGTTTTCTTTGTCATTGTCGCTTTTCAGATTGAATTTCAATAAGACTTTTTTTGGTTTGTGAAATATGAAAAATTATAATTTTGTTATTTTATTTTTACTTTTGGTCAAGTTTCAGTTATTTGTGTGGTTGTCCTATTGTGCCACTTTTCAGTCTGAGTTTGAACAAGAGTAGACTGCCTTCTTTTTGTATAAATTCTGGCCACAGTGAGAATAATTTATTTTATTAAAATTTTGTTTTCATTCTTTTATTTTTCAACCTCATCCAATGAAAAGAAATATGCATGAAAGACTTTTACAATCATTTTTATTTTATATTAAAAAGTAAATGAACACTGATGAGCTGCCTGACAATTGAATTTCACTTTGGGGATCAATAAGGGATTCTTATACTTAAATAAATCCCCAAATCATTTCTTTTCAGTGTGCCCACACCCGCCCATACCCGCACAGCTGAGTACCACAACCCGATCCATGATTAAACACATCATCTACACAGTAACTCACTTTTAAGTACCCGCGGGCACCCAACCTGGTGCAGGGATCTGACGCACATACAATACCATGACACAATTTGCTTGTTCTGTGAAATTCAGTTTTTGCTGACACGCAAAATAAAAATAGAATTTTGGGAGAAAAAAACTGTTTTCTTTTCACACAAAACACGAACCGAAACCGTGGCCCAAAAACTGTGGTACGGATTGTACTGTGGGCTACCTGTACTGTTGCACCCCTAATTGAAGTTGTGCCAAAGAGGCCAATATTTTGGATTGTGGTGAAATGAACTGAAACATTTCATACCGACAGTCTGTCAAATTTATGTGGCCACTAGAGGCAGTAGTGAGTCACTGTGTCAGTTTCTCATGGAGAGGAAATCTAACACCATGGGGCCTTTGACCAAAATGTCAGAAAGTGACCTGATGGGGTGAGAACCACAAACAAACAACTTTTACAGTCTAAGTAAATGAAAAAATGATAAAAGCTAGAAGCACTGTGTTGCTTTCACCACTGGACACAGCTCTAAATTAACAGGATATTAACAGGAGTTTGATGTTGGAATTACAGCATTTCTACACCTATGAACATATAAAGTCTCTAGCGGTTATGTTACCATAATTGTTAAGTTTGGTCTTTGTTAATCTATGGTTCAGACTAAAGTGTGACAGTTCTGACTTGTTTGGACAATTCCAAACAGATGTTTAGTGCAGCTATTGACAACAAAAACTGTACAGGAAACAAAGGTGACTACTTCTTTTATTGTGACCAGTTGAACAGACATGTAATGTAAAACATCAGCTAACGTAGTAGCTAATGGGAAAATTTTAATACACTGTGCTCTTTTGACTGTCAAAATAAACAGCTGTTAGTTTTTCAACTTGAAAAGAAAACTTGATAATGTCATAGTAAAGATGTAATGTTAACCAATGATTTTCATACTTTATTCAGAGGTCTGTGGATACATAGTGTTGATTCATTGGTGGTTTTGGTCATCCTAATGTGTTCTGGAACAACATCCACATGCTGTTGAGAGTAAGGAATATTAATACGACATAGAATCCTTTTAGATTTGAAAAACAGCTGATTCTCCCTAGGGTTGGCTGCAAAAAGCATTGAATCCCATAGACTTACATTTCCTCTCTTTCTTGTAAATGTCTTCAGTCAATATTTCTTTTTTCGAGGAATCCCTTGAGTATTTGGACCATCTTATAAACGATCTGAAGTTCCATCTTCAAATTTTTCCTCCATCATAAATCTTACATCAAATATAAAGCTCTCATATCTGCCATGTCAGGCTTTGATTGACAGGTCTGTATGACAGTCTGTCAAGCCAGACCTTTCAGAGTTTCTTTGTTATTTAATAAAACATCTTTCCTCATAAACAGCTTCATTTTTTGTGGCTAATAGGTTACACTAAGAAGACTGTAAAATGGCTTTGTCCCACAGTGCTTGATGAAGTTTACTATTTTACTGAGGTCATGATTACCAGTAAGTCACCCCTAATCACTTGCGCTCCTGCAGTTCCACCCCTTTTGTACAAATATGGTCATTTCTGGCTCCAAAAATACCCAAACAAGGCAGTGGTGAAATTGCAAACTACTGGCTTCACAATGGTATTACAGAAATAAATGGATGGGTGGGTTATATGCAGTTGATTCTAGGGATGCACTGATACCGATACGAGTATCGGCATCGGCTCCGATACTCAGTGTGTGTACTCATACTCGTACTTGTAAAAGACATCCGATACAAATGCACCAATACCACTTACGGCTATGTGACATTCACAGTTCAGTGCAGCAGGTATGCGGCAGTGGAATAATGTGTGGGGAGTGTGAAGAGAGCGGAGATTTTTCAAAATAAATGATGGTGATAAAAGTAACGCTGACTGCAAGTAACGTTAAAGACACAGACAGATACAGAAGTCGCGTTCTGTCCGTCCTCTGCTTACATTCCATCCCTTTACCAGGTGCTCGCGGATGTGTAAACAGACTGAGAATACCAGCGGGTGTACAGAGCGGTGTGGACCGCCGCCAACAGAAGTGAAAACGAAACTTATCACTCATTTGTCTTTTCTCTACCTGCTGAAGCTTCACTTTTAAACCTTACCAGTGAAAACGCTGCAATATTAGTATCACATTAGTGTTGCCTCTGTCCTCTCCATATTTGTTATTACTGACTTTCTTCTTCTTCTTCTCAAAAAACTTTACTCTTCTTCATGGTATTTGTCCAGTATGGTTAATTCAGAGTGGCACCCCCTGGTGGATTAATTGAGAAGCGCTCATTCCAACACATTAAATGTTGGTAGCAGCACTTTGTTCCAGTCAGACTAATGATAACGACAATAAAGCACATTTACAAAAGGAACAAAGAACTGGAATGGGATTATTAAGTACTTGTATCAGTACTCGGTATAGGCATGTACTCAAATGTAAGTACTTGTACTCATACTCGGTCTGGAAAAAAGTGGTATTGTAATGGTGCTAGTACAAACACAGAATCCAAATGCAGAACTCAAACGCCAAAAATATAATTCAAAAGATTTATTTATCACACACAGGTGAAGAATAATGAACAGTGACAGAATCTTGAGGATAATGGTTGGTGATATCCTTCTCTGATTTGTTCTCTGGATCGGGGGCGACAGCCCATCTCCCCGTACGGTGTTTGGGGTGTTTCTCCCGACTAGGGAGAAGCAAAGGGAGGTCAGGGACGGAAACAGGTCATACACAGGTAGGCAAATTCTCGGGCGACAGGACATAAGGACAAGACAAAACTCACGTACCGGTAGTCAGGGCGAGAAGGTCAAAACCAGGAATCAGGAGAGGCAGACAAAACCAGACAGGGAGCAGGCAGAAGACGAAAAACCGAGGGATCCAAAAACAGGTCAAAAAACAGGCAGGCAAACGAACAAACGAGGTCAAGAACGCTGGTCTGAACTGCTAGAGTTACAAACTGGCGATTGACATAAGGAAGAGACAGGGTTTAAATACACAAAAGGGAGGGAAGACAACTAGACACAGGTGGAGCAAATCAGGGCGGAGACAGGTAATCAGGACAGAGGTCAGGATGAACGGGGAACAGGAAGTAAAGACGACAGACAAGACACATGAGGGAATACTTAACAAAATAAAACAGGAAGTGACAAACAAAAACACAAAGACAGACAAAACCAGACTAGCGTCTGGCAGCAGGTATGACAGGTATTGGTGCATCCCTAGTTGATTCCATCTATTGTGTACCACTACTGAATTAATGACACACCATGAGGTGTAAAGCTTATTGTTTACAAAAAATCTGTGTTATGGCATCCTCAAGTTTTCTCCTTCATGAACAAACTGGAGCAGATAGTCAAAATAACGCTGCTCTCTTGTAATCTTCTCTTGGTTCACCATCCTATCATTGACAGTGAGCTCTGCTTTTAGCACGAAACCATAAATCACCTCCATTGGAATGTTTTTCCATATAGTTTTTGTTGTCAATATCTGCACTAAAGATCCATTTTGATTTGTTGACACATTGTCAGAACTGCCACAGTTTGGTCTGTAACATGTATTAAGGAACAGCAGACTCAGCTAAATTTATACCTTCATAACCATCACTATATCGCCAAATTACCAATGTAGAGGACAGGCTGTGAGCTCAGCATCAAACTCCATTCTGTTACTTGCTGGGAGCTGTCTCCAGTGGGAAAGCAATGGCAACACTGACTCTAGTTCTGCTTTTTTGTCACTTTCTTTGTTTGACTGTGAATGCTGCCTTTACTGTTCAGTCCTTGTCTTTCCTTAGGAATTAAAAGCAGTTACTGGCCTGGAGAGCTTCTTCCTCACCACTCAGACAGACAGAGGTTCACACACAAGACTACAGTGGAAACTGGTACAAACCTGATAGTTCAGTACACCCCCTGCCCCCCAGTATGATACACTAACATCTTTGACATAACATCAAAACTCTTTACTCTTATCCTGGGGTACCAATAAAGTAGGGGTGTAATGATCAGAGTTTTTGGTGCTACAATTATCGTCAGAGAAATGATTGTGGTTTCACGATTACTACGATTATTTTGCGGGGGGTTTATACATGGGGGTCCCATCCGTGCTGCACCCCCACGAAAGTGAAATTTAATGTGCGTTACTAATTCCTCTGCATGTCCTGCTGTTGTGAAGCATCAGACTATTTTATGCAGTTTGCCTTGTGATCAAACAGAGCGTGTTTACTGCATCAATTCACAAGTTAACCCTCCCGAAGACTGTATGACAGTCTGAAATGCTGGAGAAGAACAGCCTTACTCTATGAAAGCTATACAGCCAGATTGTAGAGAACGGGTTGTGCAACGGTAGCCTGAAGCTGTGTAGATGATGGTTGTGAATGCAAACTGTATGGAAACAAAAGTGTGTCCGCATCGAAAATATATTTACAGTCTGAATTTCTGAACCAGCCTGTTCCTTCTCTGTCATTTTCATTCGTGGAATGTTGAATGCAGTGCTTCAGTAATGTTGTTTTCGTTCTGTGCAGGAAGTGCATATTGGTGTGTCTTTGGGTCCACTCTTAATCTACTGCACTTTATGAGACAGTTTTTGGCAGCCTTGACGATTAATTAACCGTGACATTTAAAATCATGATAATAATATCATGACATTGTTACAACCCTATGATAAGGGAGGGTAAACATGACAAATTCATGGGGCCCAGCATTCCCGGGGGGCCCATAGAGCAATGGAGTGGGCCCTGCTCCAATGTCTACCAGAGGCACAGAGCCGGGTTGGGTTCTGTAAAGTGTCCGAACGTCCGAAGCACCCCACCACCACCAACACCACCGCTCCAACAGATAGTTACCGGTAAATTCCTAGTAGCAGAGGGCCCACAATGATTATGATTCAGGGGGGCCAAAATTGCCAGTGGCGCCCCAGCTCTTATCTAAACATTCTAATGCTAACTTTAAAGGTTAACAAAAGGTTTAATCCAGTGGTTCCCGAACTTTTTTGACATTTTTTTTGCTAAAACTACTTTGTTTTTGATAATGTAATAGTTTGCTATACTATGTTGCTAATAAATGTTAATTTTAGACGACAAGTAGTCTATATAATATATATTATTATGGATGGAGGCAGAAAAGCCAGGTGTAGATTACTGCACAAAGTGAGAGTTTTATCTTCCTTGGTCAGGATATGTACAGTCAGTCCAGCTTGGATTTACAAGGCTGACAATTAATACTGAACAAACAAGAACTCAAACTATGAATTATGAAAGAGCTGCACCATCTGAAACCGACCACAATGAACATTTGAAAGATAAACAGTACCACAGTGCTTCAGTTTCAGCTTCACAGTTTGTCACGTCTTATGTTTTGTGATTGTCCTTCTCAACTCTCCATACATTTTTTATTAGTAAGTTTTTTGTTTTTTTTTCAATTATTAGAAATTTCAGGCAACCCCATTTGAATTCCAGGTGACCCCACGTGGGATCCCGATCCCAAGGTTGAAAAACACTGGTTTTAGGGCTATTTTCAACATATTTTCAATGCTTTCATGTAAAAGTATTACAAAGATGCCAGAAGCATCTTAAATCTAGTCTAGTCTAGTCTAGTCTAGTCTAGTCTAATCTAATCTAATCTTATCTTATCTTATCTTATCTTATCTTATCTTATCTTATCTTATCTTATCTTATCTTATCTTATCTTATCTTATCTATCTATCTATCTATCTATCTATCTATCTATCTATCTATCTATCTATCCATCCATCTATCTATCTATCTATCTATCTATCTATCCATCTATCCATCCATCCATCCATCCATCCATCCATCCATCTTTTACATTTGAGGACACGCTTGCTCTATTTTAGACACTTCATACCTTTTTTTCTACACACAGTGAACTATTGTTTATGTTATGTTATGCCACAGTGACACCAGTTTGACTTATTCTGTAATAGGTCAGCCAGTCATTAATATGTTATACCTGATCTGCGTCACATCTGTCTGACAAAGTCTGTAGTACTCAGCTGATTTTGTAATTTTTGTTGATAATATCATGTTTTCACTGTGGGAGGGGAAAACCAGTGGCAGCTGTGCTTTAAATGCTTTAACACACACAAACTGAAATTTCACTCATGCAGCAAAAATGGATTACGGTTAAATTCTTATCCAAGTTCCTGACATGCAAACATGATACTAATGTTTAGCCGGTGCAGATGATGCTGTGTTTCTGCCTCACAGATTTCATCTAACTGGTTTCATACGTGTCTTAACCACATCATTAACGAGTCAACGAGGCGAAAACTGCAGTACCCTCAGACAGACCGAGACATGCAGCCCCGCAGTGAAGGAAAAAAGTAAGAGAAATGTTCTGCTTTCTTCTCCTAGTCCTTATTTCTTTTAGAATTAGGGTCTGACTTTTTCCACAGATACTATTTTCAAGGCTTTGTGACTGTGAGGGACCTCTCTGACACCCTTTGAAAACATCAACACTTGTGTTTGTTTTCATTACCCAGTTTGTTTGTTTTTTGTTTGTTTTATCCACATTCACCTTTGGCCACAACCACGTTTGTTCTTTGTATTGGAGAAAAGTTCCACGACACCACAATTTCAACTGATGTTCACGTCTTTATGTGAGCACAAGATGATTCTATGAGCTTTTCCCAAATGGCAGATCAGTCTAACCTATAGCCTCGACTCAATTCTTTAACCCTTTAAGCCCTGATGTGTCTGTGGTGAGCGTTCCATATATAGGATTTATTTTAAATTTATTTTGAAAATTCAACCATTTGCTCAATAGGAAAAATTTCAAAATGCGCTGATAGAATAGACCTTGTGCTTTGAGCATGCTCAGTGCACCCCCCACCACCTGCATAATGGGGGGAAAAACACAGAGCAGTGAGTGAGACTGACTTCCTGTAAAAACAGACAGCTTGGGGTTTTTTGTTTGTCTTTTATTTAACATAATTTTCATTTTTTGTTTTGTGTTGTAATTTTGTTTTACTTTTTTTTTTTTTTTTACTGTTTTTACCGAGGTTTAACTTTAGTTTTTGTAACTGCTTTGTGGAGTTCAACCAGGTCCCAAAAAGCAGCTGGACTGATTTAGAATAAAAAGCCTCAAAACAAAAAGCACTGGGCCAAAATTAAAATACGTTTTGTTGTTCAATGTGTTCCAATTCACAGTTCATGTTCAACATTCTAAATCTCTGATTGATGTCCATTCTGATTACCTTATTAAGTAAAAACCTGTAAAATTTCAATTCCTCTCTTTGTCTTTTACTGTTATTCCACCCTGTTATGATGCACTGAAGAAAAGGAACACAAGCACATACTCGCAGCAGCTTTTATGACACTTCTACAGACGTAAACTCACAGCAGCATGTTTACCTGGAACAATGTCTGAGGGGTTAAAGGATTAAAGAGAATTCAATTTAACTTTATTTAAAGAACACATTTCATGCACAAGGCAGACTCAATGTGCTTCACAACAGGTATATAACATAAAAACATACAAAAAAAAAATTTGTTGGTATGAAAACAAGCAACAGTCAAATAAACAGTAGAAGAAGGGGAAGATGAAGAATTATCTCAATCAGTCCCTCCAGGATTTTGCAGGATTTTTTTTTATTATTGTGGCCTAAAATGCCTGATTTTGCGGCAGCTTTTCCAAAAAATTGAGGTGAAAGTTGCAATGATTGGAGACTTCTTTCATTAAAGTCACAGGAACATGGGCAATTGCAAATTACCCAGAACAGTCTGTTTTTTAGTTTTTAGCCTTAAAAAGCACCAGGAAGCAATGATTTTAAACAAAACAGGCTTTTTTTCATTCAGCCAATGAGAGCGCAGCGTCACAGAACACCAGCCAATGAGAGCACAGCATCACAGGACATCAACCAATCAGAGCGCAGTGTCACAGAACATCAGCCAATGAGAGCGGAGCGTCACAGAATGTCAGCCAATGAGAGTGGAGCATCACAGAACGTCAGCCAATGAGAGTGGAGCATCACACAACGTCAGCCAATGAGAGCGCAGGATCACGAAACGCCAACCAATGAGAGAGCAGCGTCACAGAACACCAGCCAATGAGAGCGCAGCGTCACGGAACGTCAGCCAATCGGAGCGTAGCGTCACGGAACGTCAGCCAATGAGAGCGCAGCATCACAGAAGTCAGCCAATCAGAGCATAGCGTCACAGAACACCTGCCAATCAGAGCGCAGCGTCACCGAACGTCAGCCAATCAGAGCGGAGCATCACAGAACGCCAGCCAATCAGAGCGCAGCGTCTCACAAAGTCAGCCAATGAGAACGCAGCATCACGGAACACCAGCCAGTGAGAGCGCAGCGTCACAGAACGCAAGCCAATGAGAGCCCAGCATCACAGAACGTCAGCCAATGAGAGCACAGCGTCACAGAATATCAGCCAATGAGAGCGCAGCGTCAAAGAACACCAGCCAATCATAGCATAGAGTCACAGAACGCCAGCCAATCAGAGCGCAGCGTCACAGAACACCAGCCAATCAGAGCGCAGTGTCACAGAACGCCAACCAATATGAGCACAGCATCACAGAACGGCAGCCAATCAGAGCGCAGCGTCACAGAACGCCAGCCAATCAGAGCACAGTGTCACAGAACGCCAGCCAATCAGAGCACAGCGTCACACAACGCCAGCCAATGAGAGCGCAGCGTCACAGAATGTCAGCCAATGAGAGCGCAGCGTCACAGAACAGCAACCAATCAGAGGGAAGCGTCACAGAGCATCAGCCAATGAGAGCACAGCGTCAAAGAACACCAGCCAATCATAGCATAGAGTCACAGAACGCCAGCCAATCAGAGCGCTGCGTCACAGAACACCAGCCAATCAGAGTGCAGCGTCACAGAACGCCAACCAATCAGAGCGCAGCATCATAGAACGCCAGCCAATCAGAGCGCAGTGTCACAGAACGCCAGCCAATCAGAGCACAGCGTCACACAACGCCAGCCAATGAGAGTGCAGCGTCACAGAACGTCAACCAATCAGAGCGCAGCGTCACAGAATGTCAGCCAATAAGAGCGGAGCGTCACAGAACATCAGCCAATGAGAGTGCAGCGTCATAGAACGTCAGCCAATCAGAGCGAAGCATCACAGAACGCCAGCCAATCAGAGCATAGGGTCACACAACCCGAGAGCCTGATCCTTAGTTTTTCTCTTTCCTGTTGTGCTGTTACACAGTTACAGCAAACATTTGTAATAAATAACATATAAATACAAATGCAATGTAGAACAACATCACTTTCATCCAAATACATGCAGTCCGTTTTTAACCAGTCCCTCCAGGATTTTGCAGGATTTTTTTTATTTATGTGGCTTAAAATGCCTGATTTTGTGTCAGCTTTTCCAAAAAATTGCGGTGAAAGTTGCGATGATTTGAGGCTTCTTTTATTAAAGTCACAGGAACATGGGCGTTTGCAAATTACCTTGAACAGTCTTTTTTGAGTTTTTAGCCTTAAAAAGCACCAGGAAGCAATGATTTTAAACAAAACAGGCTTTTTTTCATTCATTCATTTATTTGTTTTGAACAGAAGAAAAATTTAAACATTTTTAGTGTACAAGGAACTAATCAGAGCGAATACATTAATAAAGATGATCAAGACAAAATGACAATTGCCATGTACACCAGTGATAACAAAATAAATTCAATATATACTGCTCAAAAAGGAGTGGGAAGAAGAAAACTGATTAAATCCCACCCACATCTCACATTTATACAACACAACACATGACTTTGGCTTCCTTAATGATATAGTAGTATATTTAGGGTTAGGGTTAGATGGGTTACATGCATGCACACACACACACACACACACACACACACACATGCACGCACACACACACACACACAGGGCAGCCAAACTTGGGTTGCTTTCTATCTAACATATATGAGTAAACATTAATATTAACACCAAGTTTAATGACTATTTTCGTTTGTGAGCTCATTTTTTAACTCCACACACAGATTTGCGCTCGCACTCCCTCACGCACACACACACGCACGTACGCACGCACGCACACACGCACACACACACGTACAATCCACAGAAAGGAAAGCATGCCTCCACAGGTTCTTTCTTCTTCTCTTCTATTGCCTTATAGAGTAGATCTGCGCTAACCCTGACCCTTTCAGCTCCTGCTGTTGTTCTGGATCCAACAGCCTCTGTCATTGGGACTTGTCTGGTCTTTCCTCTTCCAGTTTCAGCCGTTCTCCTGTATGTTTTGTGGTTGAAAAGTGTCTGTGGAGCGGCCACTTTCATTCATGTTCCACCACAATATTGCAGGCAGTGCAAAACAGTATACTTCTGCTGTTGCGTACCACATCTGGAAACTGACTCGCACAAACTTTGGCAGTGATATTTGTCGGTAAATATGAGTGTTTTGAATCATACATGTCTTCATCTTCTCAACCGTCAACGAGGAAGTGAACGTGATGACGTGCATGTCGCGTAGACAGGGGTGGGCGAAAGGGGCCTAAGGTGATTAGTCAAATTTGCAGAAAATTCACGGTGATTGGATGAAATTGCAACGCCGCGCAGAATTTGCGGTGATTGGTTGAATTTGCGTTAATAGTTGCAATCGCGAATTCCTGGAAGGACTGATTAATGCGAATAATTCAATATATTTTCAACACGTTTACAGTACAGTGAAGGAGACCAGTGAAGGGGGTGGGGGCTATAGGGGGTGTGTGCTCCGTAACTACCCAAAACTAAAATTGAAACTTAACAGGCTCCGTGCCTCTGTTATACTCTCTGTTGTCATGTTTACACCCCTTATCATTGCCCCAGCCTCAGAATAAAGTGTTTTGGGGGGTTTTTGCAGCGAATGGGTAAACCCTGCACATGGGTTCTGCTTGCGGCCACGCTGCTTCCTCAGTGTTTGCATTCTTCACATAGACTACATGTATTTGTTCGGTACACCTCCGTATTGTATCAAAGGCCCCGAACCGAAACAGTTTGGTACAAAAAAGTGAACCGTTACACCCCTAACGAATACTAGTCTCATGTTTAAATCCAATGTGTTAAACCTCTTTGGTAGAACTATATGTAAAAGTAATATGCATAAAAAAGAATAATCCCGTTCATTCAGCAAACATTCGCACATTGCAGTCATCATTATCCAAATCGCAAAGCCACTAAATTTGTGAAGATTGAGCACGCGGACGAGGAGCAAAATACCATCATGGAGTTCCCTGGACAGAATAGAGGCAACCAGTGATCAGGGGATTCCTCCAACCTCCTGCCACTTAGGTCCATGTCATTATCTGCAGAGTTTATAGGTAACCTTTAACCATATCTGTGCAACCAGAGCAAACTTGGTACGTTGACATCCAAAGATGCGTTTCCATTAAGCTGTTTTCATTTGCATTTTCAGTGTGTATGTAAAAAGAGAAGTTGAAAATGAAAAAATTTTTTTAAAACGCTTAGGAGAAATGGACATTTTTTGCGTAGATAATGGTAAAAGCAAATAAGTGCTGCAGAAACAGATTTGACAGATTGTTATGTACCAACTGCTGTAATAACCCTGTTGCAACTTCATGTGTCAGTCAATAAGAAGATTGCAACATTTACTGAATTACAGTTGTTACCGATTGATTACACAGTAGTTACAGACGTCAGTTCGTGTCAAAATGCACATGAGCTCAACAATATATAATACCACAGCGCTGTGATGAAACGCAGCTGTCAAGCCCTTTTTTTTAATTCCAAAATGGCATTTATTTCAACAAAATGCAACAGTTGAATTTATCTTTCAAGTAAGTAAGTCTTTCAAGATGATGTATTTTTACAAAACACCTGTCATTATTTGTAAACTCTTTCAGTTTTCTGATATAGGTTTCTTTGATAGACTGTTTCAGTGCAGTAAATCTGGTTACATTTCAATGAACAGAAAAATGGAAAGGTTTGAAAAAACTCAGGCTTAAAAGGCTTTTTGCTGCTGCACACAGGTTTATATAGCAACAAGAAAACTTCAAGACAGAATTGCAAAACAGTAAGTAACACATGATGGATGACAACTCATTAAAGAAATAATTACTTTACAATCAAACAGAACTGTAGAATATGTTACCTGGCCTGGAACTGTAAATACACTTCAGTTGTTTATATTTGATTGACTTGTTTATTTATTTATTTTTTCTGTAAATATACCAGAATGCACTGTCTTGTTATGTGTGTTGTGATGTGTTTTTTCTTTTTCTTTTTTTTTTTTTTTGGGGCGGGGGTTGTTTATCATGTCTGGTGTCTATTATGAACATATTACTTTAAATTATAAGTGTTATATTTGTTAGTAATAGTCAATGAAAAATGTTTTTTTATATGGGGATGAGGTAGATGTTTATCCTCACTACAGGTAATGTCATCTGGTCAAATAACTTTCCTCTTACTCATCTCCTTTCACAGCGTTTCACCTCCTCCATGTTTGCAAAGTTCTCATAAAGAGGTTATCTTGAAATTTTTTTGAACAAAATGTCTAATCTATAATGTAAGGAACAGTGTCTAGTGTTTTGCAGGAAATGTGTTGTTGAATTGCAAATATAATGTGAAGCAGAAAATGTTTTTGCCCTTTCAGTGACTTTATTTAAAGCACAATGACAAGGTTTTTTAAGCTTTTGTCTAAATATTCATTTTAGTAGTGCGTAAGCAGTTGGCAGAACTATTCAGTTCAGTTAATTTGTTTACTTCAGTCTCTTAATGTACTGAAGTTTTTCCAGAATTAATACGAGTTAAGAGTAATCAACAAGACACATGGAGACATAAAACCGTATAAAATGAAACTACTGCTTATTATATTACAGCAAACAGCTCTTTAGGTTAAAGCAGCCCTGAAGTAAGATTTTTATGGCAGGACAAAAAGATTGTCTTTTTTCTTACTGCCTATAGTTTCATGAATATTTAGCTAGTAAATAAAAATACATATTAAAAAAAGACATATTGTGATCATAAATCACTCATCACTGCTTTTTTTGTATTTTTTAATGTGAAAATTGAATCACACATCCTTAATTCCTTGTCAAAGCCTTTCCCTAAGTTTCCCCCTTTAACAGATACACATATACTCGTATTAGTCTTGACCCTTATTTCTTTTTTTTTCATTCCTATTTCTCTCAGCTCATAATAGCTCTCTGGTACCTCAAACAACCTCCTACTATTTGGAAGTAAATTATTTTGTACAATATAAATTATCTGTGCAGTTTTGAAATTGACCGAGTTGTGAAATTTTAATACATGTAAGTTAATAAATATTGTATTGGTTGGTGCATAATAATCTGATTGATTAACAGACATACATTTGTGTTCTCTTCTGAAGCAGAAAAACTGGATTAGTATTGATAGTCCTGAATTGGTGAAGTGTTATAAAAAATAAAAAAAAAGAAAGAAACAGAAAAGTGATATCAGATAGAAAACAGCAATGAAATGTCACTGTGTATGTAGAGCTGTCCTGAACCAGACCAGAGAGGAGATGATGAAGAGAGAGCTGTAATTACACTGACAGTGTAGAATTATATATATATATATATATATATATATATATATATATATATATGTATATGTATATATATATATTCTTTTTTTCTTTTTTCTTTTTTTATTATACTCTGGTTAAATGATGTGATTTTCCAGAAAAAAATGGATGGGAGTTTGATTTGCTTATTTGTCAGTGTTGTCTTTCATGATATCTCCACTTACAGGCAATTTCTGTCTGTTAAGTGATGAAACTCAAAATAATACAAACTTCCAAAATGCTGATTTCAGAGGAAACAATTCCTTTTGATAAGAGTGTTTTTGATGGATAATTCGAGTATAACCATGCAGAGTATACTTTTCCTTGCTTGCGTGATTTTTAATGGATATGTTTGATTTTGATCTGAAAGTGGGTTTAAATACACATGTTGTTATAGAGTGTTTGTAATTTTAAGAAAATTCTGAATAGTTTCATCAAATTTTTGTTGGAAAGTAGAAAGCAAGCAAACATGCTTTGCAAATTAGACAAATGTAATTTTCTAGTATTTGATGCTTTTAATAATTACATTCCACACAAGTTTCAAATGATTTTCCAGTTAACCTTAAGGTTTATATTCTACATTATCTTCATAAATCATGTCCTATTCCATGTTTTGCTTTAATTTGGTATTTTTCTGGGCTTCTTCTTTTTTTGTCATGTTCTGTTCTGCTAATTTTCACACCAACCAAACCTGTCACCTGCAGCTGCTTCTCACTTCTCACCTGGGGCCTGTATCATGAAGCAGTGTTAGGAAGTTAGTGAGGCAATTTTTGGCTCATTCCACAGTTTTGTGTTGTCTGTGATTTACTTCTTCCTGGAGCAAGTTATGAATAGAATAGAATAGAATAGAATAGAATAGAATAGAATAGAATAGAATAGAATAGAATAGAATAGAATAGAATAGAAAAGAAAAGAAAAGAATAGTCACTGTTTGTACAATGAAATTAGGAGTGCAACTCCAGCCAGTGTAGCAATATTTACAAACACCAGTGCTACAGAAATATGAATAGAGCGAACATAAAATTACAAAAACTAAAAAATAAGATAAGAAATTATAATTTAAAAAAAAGTACAATTTAACAAAGTAACATAAGAATAGAACTTTGTAGAATAAAAAAAATTAAAACTGGGTGAAATATGAATACGCAATTTATAGTATGAACAGTATTAACAGTATGTGTATCTGTTGACATTATGTATAACCATGAATAAAAGTATGTATCTTTATTAACAGTATTAACAGTAAAAAAAAAAATTAATTACATGTTTTATATATTTTTTTTAATTAAATACATAAAAATAATAAAACTAATAAAAGTTAAATTTAAAAATTAAAAAAAAATAAATAAATAAAATAAAAGTAAATAAATAAATAAAACAAATGAGCAAAAAAAAAAAAAACCCAAACAGTATTAACAGTATGTAATTCCTATAAAAACAGTATGTGTATCTATGTAAAACAGTATGTATACCTATGAACCAGGTCTATATATGTATGTTTGAGATATGCGTTTGACTATTGTCTGTTGACTAGTAATCCTGTTTCAACATCCTGTAGACCTCATTGGATTAAAAAGGAAAGAAATAAAACCGGGAAATGTGTAGAATGTGAAAGGTTCTCTGAAGAAAACTATTTATTCTGTCTGTCATTGATTTTCATGTGTATACTGATGTAATTTTGAATCTTGTAAACATAGACTGATGGCAGCACTAAAGCCTTAGACTTTAACTCTGAAAGACCTGACAGAAATCACACATACTGGTGTGAGTTGTTTTTATCTTTGTTCTTCTCTTGCTCACAGACTCTTTAACAGTTCCAGGATTGGACTGAGACTCAAATTGACACACACACACACACACACACCATAAATAGACATCTAAGCAACACATTAACTTAATGGAATTCACAACTGTAATTACAAACAGAGCCACTCGTGCCTTAATGATGCAATATTTATAACAAGATTAACTTACACATTCTTGCAGTTTGTTGTCAGTTTTCCTTCCAGGCTTTGGCTGCAGCAGTGGCACTGCTTTGAGCCTTTATTATATTTCCAAGTGCCTCCTATCAGTATGAAATAACAGTTCCTCTATGACAAATATGCCGCAGACAGGCTTGAATGCGACTGTGACTGACATCTGGCACCGACTTTAATGTTTATCTGAACATGTCTGTATAGGAGTTTTGACAAAGTGACTTATATAACAATACAGAATGTATATACCATTTAGTGTGATTGCATTGCTCAGGTTGTGTTGGACCAGTTAAGGAAAAGAGATCCTGGGTCTGCTGAGTTTACTTTGTGATACAAGGTCCTGTTCTCCTCCCACACTCACCTGCTGCTCATTTCCACAATCAGTTGCAAAGGAAATAGCACTCATTATAAACTATTTTCTACCAGTTTGTCTTTGCTCACTATACTCAGCGGCCATTTCTCCTTAAGGCACCCACAAACTGTGAGATTTTCTTTCAAGTTTAGTGCCAGCTACACTTTACAGCACAAATGTAATAAACTTGGGTACGACAGTTATACAGACTTTGCAAGAATAACGCCTACTGAATGTCAAGCTATGATACAAGTAGTGTACGAGAAACCTCATCAGTATGTCTATCTTTGTCACTGTACTTGTAAACAAAAAGCTAAACTAGTGATTGTACTGGTACAAAAGAGGTATTTATGTGTATGGAAAAGATAAAGAGGAGGATGAGGAGGATGAGAAGGCGGAGGAGGAGGAGGAGGATGAGAAGGCGGAGGAGGAGGAGGAGGAGGAGAATGTGGCCCTGGTTGTAACTGAGATAAACTGACTCAGGATGCCAACTTTATAAAGAGAGTTTGCGGTTACCTTATTTAGCTTCATAAATGTATAAGCCACGTTGATCAATATGTCATTCGTTGCGGGTGGTATTCGATGTAGATCAGAGCAGTAGTCACACCATGAAATGGTAATTCCATCCTATCCTGTCAGATTTTTGTCCCAGGTTGACATCATTTGCAAGACTAAGACAACAGGAGTGTCTGAACCTTCTCACAGGACCACCATGTTCTAGAAAAGAACAAAAATATCAACACAGTTTCTCATCATTAGTCTGAGATGACCCAGAATCACACAGTGTATTTTTATGTAATTTTGTTGCACATTCAGTCAAGTTTCTGACTCTATTTTTAGTTTTACATCAGGGGGTGGTCTACAAAACAGTAATGAGCAATGTCAAATTCTAGTTTTATATTGTACTGAATATAATTACAATGAGGACTCATTTTCTTTACATTGTTATATATGCTCACAAAATGCTTCATAGTTTTTGCAAAATTTTGGCCAATGTAGATCTTTTTTCATTATAATTGTTTGAAATAGAGCCCGCTGATTAATCGGGCCGATTATAGCGTATCACCAATTAATCAACATCAGCCAATATGTAGCCGATATATTAACTTTTTTTTGCTGCGCAGAGATTCTGTCGCTCGCTGCTCCTGTGTGTGTGTGCTGCCTTAATAGTGTAGGGGAGACTGGGGACAGTTGTGACACAGGTCAGTTGTAACTCTTGCAATTGCTCCAATCAGGAACAACTTAGGACTCACCTAATTCACTCTGCACATGCTCAGTTTAGTCCTTAGTCCACATAAGAAGTTGTAGTGCCGTAAGGCAGACACATCCAAATTTGTGAGTGAAAACATAATTTTATGGTCAGTCACATTTTTTGCTCTAATTATTTTTGTGATTGCATAGTTCACATTTGAAAGTTGTGTAAATTATATTTGTGAGATAAACAAAGATTTATGCAACTGTTTATCCACCTGTCCACAATTATCTAATATAAGATTATTATATCCTGTGTAGATCAGTGTTCTTATTTCATATATCGGCCAATATATCGGTTATTGGCCAATATCGGATATCGGCCGATATATTGGACATCGGCTTTTTTTTTAGCCCCCAATATCGGCATCGGCCCCAAAAATCCCATATCGGTTGGGCTCTAGTTTGAAATGATTTGTTTCTCTATATTTCTGAAATATTTATCATGTTTTGACCATAAATAATCAATGTAAACCACAAGTAAATGTCTATTTTATTCAACTCCCACTCAGGAAGAAAAATGAGCCTTTAAACATTGATAAATATATTGACAAATATTGATTTGACATTAGTTGTGATAACTGAACATTTTTATGGCAATAACATGTCACATCAACAGGAATGAGTAGTCTTGCAAGCTATAGATGTAATGTGTTGCAGTATTTTTGTCCATATAGTCTATATTCCGGCAACATAGTGGTGCAGTGGATAGCACTCCTGCCTCACAGCAAGAAAGTCTTGGGTTTGATTCCAATACCAGTTGATGGGGGTGGGACCTTTCTGTGTGGAGTTTGCATGTTCTCCCTGTGTCTGCGTGGGTTCTCTCCAGGTACTCCGGCTTCCTCCCACCATCCAAAGACATGCACTGATAGGTTAAGCAGTTAATCTAAATTGCCCATAGGTGTGAATGTGAGAGTGATTGGTTGTTTGTCTCTACAGGGTGGGGAAGCAAAATTTACAATGAACATTTTGTTGTTTTTTCTCAGCAGGCACTATGTCAATTGTTTTGAAACCAAACATATATTGATGTCATAATCATACCTAACACTATTATCCATACCTTTTCAGACACTTTTGCCCATATGAGTAATCAGGAAAGCAAACGTCAAAGAGTGTGTGATTTGCTGAATGCACTCGTCACACCAAAGGAGATTTCAAAAATAGTTGGAGTGTCCATAAAGACTGTTTATAATGTAAAGAAGAGAATGACTATGAGCAAAACTATTACGAGAAAGTCTGGAAGATACTAGTAAAGAAGAATGGGAGAAGTTGTCACCCGAATATTTGAGGAACACTTTCAGGAAGTGTGTGAAGGCAGTTATTGAGAAAGAAGGACACATAGAATAAAAACATTTTCTATTATGTAAATTTTCTTGTGGCAAATAAATTCTCATGACTTTCAATAAACTAATTTGTCATACACTGTCTTTCAATCCCTGCCTCAAAATATTGTAAATTTTGCTTCCCCACCCTGTATATGTCAGCCCTGTGATGAACTGTGACATGTCCAGGGTGTACCCCGCCTTCACCTATAGTCTGGGATAGGCTCCAGCAACCCCCGTGACCCTAGTGAGGATAAAGCGGGTTCAGATAATGAATGAATAAAATGAATAGTCTATATTCTCTTTCTCTACATATTGGCCACAGTGTTTGATCTGTGTGTTTTATGCAGAGGACGTTTCCCACTGTTTCTTGCCCAAGCCTTTAAAGGTACCAGTCTCAGTTCCTTTATCAATACTAACCCTTTTCCTCCTCTAGATGTTTTACCACCTGCCAGAGCACCCCTCTCTGACAGGAGGCCAGAAGAATCTTCCTTCCCATCTCCTCTTATCTCCCCTCATTGTTCCCCTACTTGCAAAAAGACTCCCCTCATCTTCCCCACAAACAGCCCAGTCTACCTCCACTTCCCTGTTCCCTTTTTCCTGTCCTTGTGTTTTCTGATTCTGCAAACACTGTTGGATCTGATCTGCTGAGCCCATTGGATCTGAAACCCAGCAGCATTCCTAATTTTTTAATAAGCTCTATGTTAAAGCGCTCCCTTGTTGAGGGGGACATAAACAACACCTGGGCTATAGAAAAATGTGTTTGCCAGTTATGTGTGTGCAAAATAAGCTAATAGCTCTCACCCCACATGGGATTATCATGAACACCATGCTGCGTTGCTACTCAGGTCAATTTCTAATGTCTAGTACAAGCAGAGATAATTGCTTTATTGTGAAGCTCTGCACAGTAGCAGAGTTTGCACAATGTGTGCTAAAAGTCTGGAAGCTACAATAACAGAAATAATTGAGTAGTTTATTTAAATTATGAAAAAAGCTTGCCACCATCATTTTACACAACAAATGAGAATATATTTAACAAACTGCACTTTTCAGTGTTGAAGAAGTAATGATAAAAAAAAATTTATTTAGATATTATTCTGTCCTCAGTAAGCAGCACAAAATGTGTTTCATTCAGCAGATGTATTATTCACTATAAAAATGTCGCCAATAATTTCTCAATGGAATACCATGTTTTTTAAGTAGAACTTTAGCCCTTATTTTGTACTAGTTAAATCAACCAGACAAACTGCCAGATTCAAATGTAGTGACGAAAGTAGTGAAAACTGTTCTGTTTATTATTTATTTCCAAATACTACACAGTCATATATTGTAGATCTTCACCCCCTTGTGTCAGAGACTGTTTAGCCCAGAGAATGGGGTTCCTATCACAGATGAAGATTGTTGGAGTTGCATCCAGACCAACCCCTCTGGAGAGTTTTGGTCTTTTGGTCTGCACCTGAATGTGATTACTATGTTCACACCTGCCCAGATTAATCACAAAAAGGCAGAAAACTGACCAGAGTCTGATTTAACTAGACTAAAAAATGCAGGTGTGAAATGAAGCTTTAAGACAGTGTTTTTCAACCTTGGGGTCAGGACCCCATGTGGAGTCGCCTGAAATTCAAATATGGTCGCCTGAAATTTTTAGTAATTGATAAAAGAAAAAAAAAAACTTACTAATAAAAATACACTACAAACAAAAAGTTGAGGATATTTCTTTCTTTTTTTTTGTCTTTTTTTTTTGTTGTTGTCATTTTTGCCATTTCTAAATAAAACTATGTTTGGTCATTAAAAAATGTGTTTCAATTCAATTCACACACAAAAAAGTAAAAAGCGTTGTGCAAGAATCATGACTGAAAAAAATAGCCCAAAAATTTAAAATATCCTTAACTTTTTGTTTGTAGTGTATAATGTGAGTTAACAGATACAATCACAATCCATAAAAGACATGACAAGCTGAAACTGAAGCACTGTGGTACTGTTTCTTTCAAATGTTCATTGTGGTCGGTTTCAGATGCTGCAGCTCTTTCATAATTCATAGTTTGAGTTATTGTTTGTTCAGTATTAATTGTCAGTCTTGTAAATCCAAACTGGACTGACTGTACATATCCTGACCAAGGAAAATAAAATTCTCACTTTGTGCAGTAATCTACTTTTCTGCCTCCGTCCATAATAATGTACATTACATAGCCTAAATGTCGTTTAAAATTAATGTTTATTTGCAACATGGAATAGCAAACTATTACATGATCAAAAACAAATTAATTTTAGCAAACAAAATTTCTCTGTTTTGAATGTCTGGGGTCGCCAGAAATTTGTGATGTTAAAATGGGGTCAAAAAAGGTTGGAAACCACTGATTAAAGATCTTCCAAGTTGTGAGTCTAAGTATTTATGGTGATTTGTCTGAGATGGGTTGAACGTTGACCTTTTGATCAACTGAGGTAGTTGCGGTTAAAACTCTGATCAGGATGCCACCCAGATGTCACATCAAACTGGGACAACCGTGTAAGGAAGCAGACGAATAACATGTAGCTTTAAAACAATGCGACTTTTGCTGGGAAGAGCCAGAGAGCATGAGTGGGGAGAAGGGTGTCGGGACTACTTTCGCCTGCTGTCAGTGTTGTTGACGCCGCTGCATTGTGTAGTTGTGAGGTATTGGAGCAGAACAGTTGTTCAGAAAAAGGTCTTTAAATAAAGCCTAGGTCTACAATTGAATGTCTTATGTGATTTTACTGACAATGTTAGATCTGACGAGATGTGAAGCAAATACAACCGACAGTCAGCTGTGGGAAAGTTCTGTGTGAGCACTTTCACAGCAGTCTTAACAACAAATGTCTGTTGAGTTCTGCTAGACCACCATCCTGCAAAGAGAAAATTGTAAGCTGGTTTCCAAACATACCTCTGTGTCGGTAAATCACATTCCTCACCGAGAACTATACAACACCTGAATCTTTTCTGTTAAAGCAGTGAGAATCTACTGAGTTGGACAGAGTTTTGTTCCAGTTTGCAGACCTTCTTGTGTGGCTTCGGCACAATAGACACAGGCTTCTTAGAATCTTCAAGGGCAGCACTTGCGCTGTGTGTTTAACCTCTGTTGTTAAATATAATAAAGTGTGCATTATTGTGTGGTATTGTGCCTGTGAGAGTATGATCCATGAAGGAGAGAGTGTAATAAAACTATCATAAATGAAAAGAGGCTGAAGATAACAGTCCCCCAGTACTTATGCTGCTCTCCTGCTATCCATAATCATTGAAGAAATGGTGCATTACAAAGCGTCCAAACACAAGACATTGCATACACTCGATCATTTAACCTTGACTTAACATCTAATTCCACCTACAGAGGATAGAAAAGGAGATTAGTTGTGTCATCTGGCGGAAAGGAAGGCGGAATGTGGAATTTATTTTAATGTTGAAATGAGTCATTTGTTTTTCTGAGGAGAAAACTCAACATCACATCAAACCGACTTGCTGGCATACTTCAGTGTAATCTCAAATGCACATATTCACAAGTGATTTCTGATTTGTAAATTTGTCCCACTAATTTTGACTGCTTAAATTTATCCTTATCATATAATTTCTTTTTTAGTATATTTTCTTTTCTTCATTTTTTTTTAACTTTCTCTCCCCTCTTACTGGGTTGTTCTGGTGGTATTTTTTTATCACCATCACCATGCTGCAGTCATTTTTTATGCATTTATATTCTGGGAAAAGCTGCATTAGGCAACTCATTTGTGCATTTGAGTAATTAGGGCAACTCTACAGGGTCTCAAAGGCCAGATGGTAAGCTTTACTTTGTAATTTAGGCTGATGATTCTATCGTTATATAAAAATCACATGGAAGAGCAGCTTCTAGTGTTGACATTGTGAATTAGGTGTTAATATAATCACATGCATGCATTACTTCACTTCTATAACACTTAAAACGCAGCATAATTCCATCTCTAGATTAACTGGAGATCCACCAAAGCCGATCATTTCTCATCCCAGTTGAGTGAGTTAATAATAGAGCACCATACCACATACCAGATGACCATAAAGGTGTGAGGAGGAGGTAGGTTTAAAGGTGTCTGCCAGGCCAACACCATGCAGACTGCAGGCCGGGCAGTGCCAGTCCAGGCTGGAGATGAATAACAGATGCTGGCTGACAGGCAGGACCATTTGTCATTTAACTGTCTAAGCAAAACAGGCTGGAGGGTGTCACCATAAGTCAATGTCACAGGCTTGGAAGGCACGAAGGAGTTCCAAACATTTCAATAGTGTTTAACCCCTCAGTGCTTTTACTATTATATCTCTCGGGGACATAACTTTGCAAGGACCTGCTGTCTGTCCACTCACACACACTGTCGCTGAAGATACTTGCTCTTTTCTACGATCTTTAAAAATTGCTACATGTCTCATAGCTCTGAAGGTTAATAAAATTATTTTCCCGTCTGCTAGCGTACCCGTATCTATAGCAGTCACAGGATTGTTCTGAATGATACTGAGGCATATCTGATTAGACCTGACAGTTTCAATCTACCAAATTTCTGTGATTCTTCTCTATTTATTATTAAACTGCTGCTTCTGGATGCAGGATGGTTCTGATTTCAATAGGAAACATAATCATACAAGGTTTTTAAACCATTCCTTTCACAACACTGAGATTTACCACAGCAGTTTAAAGCATCTGAAAAGGAACCCTAACTGTAAATCGTGATATTTTACTAGCGTGAAATGCTGATGCAGTTAAACTAAATAGCATTACGTTTGCTTCCTACCCAGCCTCCACCTCAAATAAACAGCTGCACTGCCTGGAGGTAGTTTAGAGCAACAGCAAATGCCAAATTGACCATTAATAGTCAACTATAATAAAAAGCTCTGTTGTCTCATGATGGACTGTATCTGGGTGCATTCGTTTGCATTGTTTTAATAAATGTCAAAAAACCAATACGAGGCTGCTGCTTCAAAATGCATGGATCTCTGAGTCATTCATTTTTCCATGTTGCTGGGCTACAGGCTCAGTGGCGGTCCTTTTTTTTTTTTTTTTTTTTTATGACGTTTTGAGCAGAATGATGGCTTCTTTTATTGCAAGACAACAGCCTCACGACATTTCTCATGTTGACAGGACTCCATATTCACCTCAGCAATCTGGGGAACTCAACTCGACCGTTCCTTCCAGAGCTCATCTCAAGGTCAAAATCACAGCACGAAAGCTTGTTCCCATTTGTTTGTGTAGCCAGATGCGCCCTCTACATTTGGATTTTGTCTCCCCCTGCTCACCCCTTGGCAGTGGGGATTGCGTGTTATTTCATGTCACCATCATATAAAGGTGCTGTGAATAACTGTGACAAAATCCCCACTGGAAAAAAAAAAAAAAAAAAAAAAATGCGATAAGCCAGAGGAACCACGATACAAACAGCCAAATCCCTGTGAGACACTGAGCTCTGCAACCACACAAGCCAAAGCATCATGCAGTGTCGCTCCCCGGTACATCTCAACACCACTGACCTCCCCCTTTAATCTCACCCACCCAACACCAAGAAAAATGAACAATATATTCACATCATAGGCAGCTGCCAAAAGGATATTAATAGAATTCACTTGAAGAATAGGCCACAGAGATCTAGTTGTGTGTGGTTAATAGGAGGCCGACTCTGTCCAGAAGGCCCACTGTAAAGCAGTGGTATTAAAAGAAACGAAGAGCAGTGGACAGCATGGAGACATTCACAGCACTGACACTATTATGAAAGGTGATCTACAGTGAATAAAAAAGAGATTAGACGTACTAAGAGAAAGAGAGATGGGATGACAGAACCGAAAAAGGACGTAACAGAGGGAAAACGAGAGGGAGACACAGACCTCAGATAGGAACTGGATGCATCCTGAGGCTTTCTCTTGGAGGATTAAATTAATCAATTTCTACAACGGAGATGAATTCTGAACATTTGAATAAGAGCTACAAGGATGGGGGATTTATCCTCTTAAACACAAAGTCACTATACGGGCTTTTTGTGCAGTTTACTTTTTTTTTTTTTTTTTGGTTCTGTACTATTAGAGAACACAAATAGAAGCAGTGAAAAAGAAACACTTTTTTTTTGGTGTAAGATTTCTGTTTCGCTTTCTACCTGGGTACTGAACCACGACCAACCAAAGTAGCACACAACACTGGAAAAGGCATCACACAAATCTATTCAGACCTTTTACTAAACAAGAGTGGCAGCTGTTGCAAATTCACATTGCTGCCGGGATGAATAGTTTTGATGTGAAGTTCTCACAGGCATGTATTTTGCATTTGCATGTAGTTTATTCATCATGCTCCCAGCGTGTAAAGGCCTAAGGCGGTTAAGACTGCATTTCTTTTTCACTCTTGATATTTGACCTACAAACAAAGGACTTATTTCCCTGTGATGATGTTTCTGTTCTCATCTAGATCTTTTTTGTGTTAGTACAGTTTGGACAGAGCTTGACTGGGACCAGATAATTAAGCTGTGTTCAGTTTATTTACTGTCTATTTACACCTTAAGTGTTTTTTGTTTGTTTGTTTGTTTGTTTTTTCACGTTGATATTATTCTAACTGCCCATGTTTTTAAGTTTGATTAAATAGATGTAATTTATATGAACCCTCTGAGCCCAATTTGGCATGTAGGCTTGGTTTCACTGTCTCATTGTTGAATGTAATGTTCCTTTGTGGTATAGTGCCCTATTTAGTTTAATCGGTGCTCAGCCTGGGTTAATTATTGTGTGTTCTAGCATTTTCCTCCAGTTATCTTTCACTGTATTCAGTCTCTTTTAAAAGGATGTTTTTTTTTCTCTCTTTCTCTCTCTGTGCTTCATGCAGGGAATTTTTTCGCCCCTGCGGATACACTTTACAAGTAAAATGTTATCGTATCGATATCAGCCTTATTCACAACCATCAGCAAATAAGATGGCATTCACAGATGGCGGTGGCTGATGTTCATCTGGTGCGTTACATTAAAGGTTCTTTCATGAATTTGATGATTGGATTTGTAGTCATTTAAAGAAACTGCTGAAAAAACACTTTGGGTATTTTTTTATTTTTACAGCAAAAATGTCTTTTCTCTCCTGGCTCAAATGTAGAATAGACAACAACAAAAACCAAATCCCATTGTTATTTTAAACATCAGCATCATCATCAGCCAAGAATAAATTCAGAATTACAATCAGTGCGTCCTTACAGACAAACACCACTATCAAGCAGCTATAGCACTGGAACTAAGCTAATAATAGAACATGTTTATGTGGGTGGATCCATCAGTATTGCAAACTCGAAGCCAATCAGTGCCGCTTTGACTCAGCGTGGTCTCAGCACAGACTGTTACATGGTTAGAATGAGGGGCTCTGTGAGCACTAACACTAGTCAACCAACAGGTAGGTACAAGGCTATTTCATTATAAAGCTCCCAGCTGTGAATGTGTGAAAGTGTATAAATGTGGTACTCATTCAAATTTCACTTGAGAAGTAATAATACTGATGATTTTTTAAAAGCGTAAGATCAAACCAACTCTCATTTGCACCAGCTGTGTGGTACATGAGGGTACTGATGGATTTTTCACTTATCCCTGCCAGGAAACTAATGAAATATGTGATGTCTTACAAATGCTTCCATTATGTGAGACATCACCTTTTTTCACCATTTCCCAGGTGTCAGTAAGTGGTTTTTAGGCCTATGGGAGTCATCCACAGCTCTCATTAGAAACCTTGTTGTGACCCTGTCTTAAACGTGTCATCTCCATGCGTCTCAGTGGAACCATGCATTACTTAAAGGACTCATTGATTGCCAGTACAATCACTAGGCCTCTGACAGTCAGTTTGGCTGATGAATCCAGATGGCCATAGACATCCGCCGACTCCAGCGGCCTCCTGCAGTTCAATTCCCTCCACATCACCACACCAGTCAATACCACTTTCCATCGATAGGACAAGGAGGAGATAGGAAGGGGTTTTCATCACCTGAACCACCCGCTACTTCTGACAGCTGACAGCTACTTTAATGACAGGATCAAAATTAAGAAGAAGAAAAAAAAAAACAACCAAAAAAAGAACTAGTGTCAGCCGATATAAAGTCAAACACCCATGTCTTGTATTGGACACGGCTAGTGATTCATTATTGGGCGATCAAATTAATAATTGATTATCACTTATTGACTCCAGACTGAGAGCAGAGCAGTGTGTCTCTTAACAGGGTAAGTGTTTGAACTCACTCAACCCATTAACATTCAGCTGTTTCCACCCAATCTGTTTCTGAAGAACTTTAAGAAAACATTTTTTTTTACTCCTTCTTTGTTCCTTTCCCATGTGCTACTTTGGTATGGAAGAGAGGCAGCGCTGTTACACTGCTCTGCTTCCCCCTAAATTCATCTGAGTTCCAAGGTGCATCTATTAAATTAAAAATCCTGCGTTGCTCGGAGAGGGGAGCACTGTGTCTTGGTGTACACACAGACTGCAACTGATTGAAGGAGAATGCCACTGATGGAAAATGTGCCAACTGGTGAAGGAAGAGAGTAGTAGATAAAATGGGGGAGATAAATATCCCATCAGCCTCAGGCATGGGATTTAATTTTCCTCTATGAGCATTTCTACTTCAGCTTGGGAAATTGATCATTTATATTCCCATACCAGGTGGAAAAGTGGAAGGGCTTCTGTGCATGGCAGTGTGTGTAGGAGTGTGTGTGAGTGTGTGAAATCGGTTGTGTATGTGACGCAGGGAGAGACTGTGAACGAAGGAGAGGAGAGAACGCATGAAAGCATAACTAACCACACCAAGCCCAGAACAACGATTCACGGCGCCGATACAGTTGTTAGTCAGTTAAATGATTCAGCAGTAAAAGGATAAACAGAAAAACAAAACAAATATCAAGCTGACAGTCGATGTTGTAGCTGGGGGAGAACCAACAGAAACTGACAGGTAGATTAACACTGTCCCACAGGCTGTTTAGCTCCAAGGAATAACATGATCATATTAATCATGGCTATTGATTGATAGCCACTCTGCCACTTGACATTTCTATCGTGCATCACATAGTGCGCATGGAACACATCCCAAGCCCAACGCAACTTTTATCATAGTCTGTTCTGTGCATATTTCCTCAGCTGTCCACCTGTTCTAGCTCTCTGTGAAACATAACGCAGCTTTTATGTACAATATTTCAGATATGCACTCCATACAGCGTGTTCACTCATGTCCTTGTCAGCTTGATGCTCATAAATAGACATCAAGTCTTGGTGGGTCTGCACACACAGCGCTGTAGAAAACAATCTCTTCAGCCACGCACAGTGACATTAAGATCACTTGACAACAACACACAAATACTCCCACGAGGCAGAACATGAAAACACATTTGCATTGACTCAACTACTCAGCTGTAATACCTCTGAAAGCTTTAGGGCCCTGCTGGGAGGCAGAAGTGCTCGGTGTAGGTTTGAGATAATGACCTTGTTTACACCATGGTTTAAAACAATTGTACTGTAGTGGTTGGAAAATAATTCCTATTTTTGACATCACAAATAGGGTGTTAAAATACTTGTTAGTGTGTTTGAAAAACTTGTTTATACAACTTGAGCAGATGTTGTCTATAGTTGGACCACATGGTAACAAGGTGGTGCAGAGAAAATTCGAAGACATTAACACAGCAATCCAACATATACTGTATTTGTAAAATATACTGAACAACAAAAGAAATGCAAGTATGTTTCGGTATTGGTTTATATGGGAGTTTTATTATGAATATTGGTTTCATATGAGATATTTATATCCAGCTGTGAAATTTACAGTGGGTCTCTCTTGCTGTCCTTGCAGCACTGAGTTGATAGTCACGGAGATGGGCCAAGCGAATATGGCGATCCTGATTACAGGTGGTCACACGTGGTCTTCCGGATCTTGGTCTGTCCCGAGTGGTCCCTGTGTCACGGAATCGTGTCCTCAGCCTACTGATGGTGGACTCGTGCACTTGCAGACGTCTGGCAACGTGGCAGCCGTTAAACCAGCATCAAGCATACCAATGGCGCGTTCTCTCAGATTATCGTTAAGGTGAGGCATCGTGGTAATGCAGTAACTTTTGAATCTTACCATTTCTTTTTATAGCCCCCGGATAAACAAAGGGAATTGCCACTCTCATTTGTTGCTCCCACTACCATATCACTCAAAACGTACCGCACCTCCGATACTTTGTACACGTGCTCAACACCACTCGTGGTCGTGTTCGCTTGCAAACACACGCTCCAATGGTTACAACTCACTTATTGTAATGTGTATCTCAGTTGACAACGCAACAGGACAGCTGAACTCTTGCCTAAATTAACAACCAAAACTTGCGTTTCTTTTGTTGTTCAGTATATAAAATCAAGGGCAAAGTAGAAGAAAAACTGTATGCATTTCAGGCACCACCTGCCATTATAAGTCTTACTGCAACTTAGTATTGATTTTACAACCTATAGAGAGGGATGACCTTCCTTCTGTAAGAAAATCCTTCAAATGATGATTCGATGATGGGAGTGAGCTGTGTAACACAGCAGCCCAAAATCTACAAGATGTGTTCATAAGGGCAGAGATCTGGAGAGTGTTATGGTCATAGCATGGGATTCACATCATTCTCACATTCATTCAATAACACGTAATTTGTTAAGAAGAAATAAGAAGGACAATAATACAAACCCTATGTTCAAGAAACTCAGGACATCTTCAAAAATGTAATAATATGTAAAACTTGTCATTGGTTAATTCATTTGAAGTTTAAATGTAAACAAATGTAGATCTATTATGCCCGTAACACACTAAAAAAAGGAAGAGTTGATCAAGTAACAATGTTGTGCAAGGCAAAGATGGGTCAAAGTGCATGAGAAGAACAATTTAATATTGGTATGAACACAATACTCCTGAATGCAAAATTAAAGGAATTTAGTTTCACGCTCTACTGTACATAATATCAGCAAAGAATTCAAAAGCCGAACTGTGCCATCTGTGTTGTCATAGAGGTGATATGATTACCCGTTTCATCAGTAAAATATCTAATGATTACTATTAGCATTTCCAAAAATAAAGCTGTAGTCAGTTACTGCGACAATGTGATATCATGAATTATGTACAGATAATATCCCACTTTTAATTGGCGTGTTATCTGTACGCATTATAAGGTTCCCGCATGTATGTTCACACCGTGTAAAATACCACACAATTAGCAGTTAGGGTTAGGTTGAAGTTTAGGGTTAGGGTTAGCGGTTATGGATATGTAAACCGGAGATCTTGGCGTACATTGACACGTAATCAAATGGCGTTGAATAACACGCGAAAGGATGACAATGTGTACGTATCGCACGCCAAATGCCATAAGAACTGGCGTGACATACAACGTGATTTCATGAGATCAGTCTGACTGTGAAGTGAAAATCTGACATTAAATCCTGTCTAGAAACAAAAGTAGTTGCCAACAGTCTCAGAGATGCAGGTGCAGCAGACAGTATGGGTTTGTTTTGGGTCAGGTAAAGCATAGCAGAAGGCACTGTACTCCAGAGATTATTCAGCTCTCTAGAAAGATGAAATGTGCTCTGTGATTATATTTAGTATTTTGTAAAACTTGATTGAAGGTGGTTATGCTGTTCATGGGCTATGCAGAAAGAAAATCAGTGTAATGTTAACCATCCTTAACGTACCCACTACTTTATAATATAAAGTAAGTTAATGTTTGGCTAAATGTGCTCTGTATGTGGACTTTATTCACGTATTGCATACAGATACATAGCTGTTCATCCAACCAACATATTTTATTCATACAAACCCCATCATATTGGTTGACAAAGTTTTCCAACAAGACAAACACTAAACCTTTCTGGATTATGTAAGAAAAATAGACCAGTAATGATTATAATAATAATAATAATAACAACAACAGTGATATTGGTCTATTTTCCTCATTTATAGAAATACAAATGGTCAATTTTAGGGCAATTCACTGTAATTTCCATGAATCTATCAGTACTTTAGATCATTCTGCGCACATTTGAACAATACCATAATAATCCCGATAACCGTGACAGTTTTGGTCAGTATAATCATGGTATTAGATTGTCATGCTGTTTAATCTCTTGTGGTTTGTTCACATCAGCTGTGGCCATTTCCAACCTAATGGTAGCTAGTGTTGCACAATGTTGCTGCAACACTGGGGGAACAAAAGAAAGTACTTGTTTTTCTGCTACAAGGATTTTTACAGAAAAACCAATCTGAGTACATGGAGAAATCAGCTCATAAGAAACATAATGTTCTATTTACACTGTGGGAGTTAAAAAAGCAAAAAATGAAACAACTGATATATGAATATCTTTAATGCAAAATGTCCGTGTACATGTTTTGATTTGTTTGTTGTTGTTTTTTTTTTCATTTTACAGTTGCATTAAGTACAGTTGTATTGTAAGCATGGACAGAGCAGCTACTGTCTGTCCTCATTAGGAGAACTAAATGCATACAGCGTATGGACACAGCATTGGCTCTGTTCCTGTGGTAATCATTAATGGAAGCAAGAAGCATTATGTTCAGAGGAAATGTCCCCTTGAACAGCAGCAGACCAGGGAAAAGAGGATAACCACTGATCTAGGTTTGGAGGAAAAAGATTAGAAAAACATCTCCTTTTTTAAAAAAGCATAATTTGTCTCTGCATCTTCTGATTGCGATTCAAGTGATGCCCTCGGCGGCGGCTCCCAAGAGAGACGCTCCCAGGGAGCTGGGCTAATCAGATCGCTTCGTACTAAATTAGACCTCCAGGGAATAGAATGCCCAAACAAACTGAAACATTAAGTGTGTTTCTTCCAACAAGGGGTGACGAGAAAGATTCCCCCTCAACTGCTACGAATGGACTACCTCATCTCCAGCTCACTTCTGTCTTATCTCTCCCTGGAAATGTTTTTGGTACATTTTGTTCCTCTATATCCTGCCTCGTTTCTGACTCCTTAAAGCACAGTCGTCTGAGAAGCAGGATCCCACAGCTCTGGAGGTCAGCAACACCACACTCTCCGATCACCTGTCGTTTCATGGCCGTTCCCACAGAAACTGGGCTATCCTCACTACCACAGAGGACAGAGGAAGCCAGCAGCACTGCTATCTAACCCTTCCCACTCAGGCAAAAAGGTGTAATTAGCTGCTACAAATTGCAGCATCCTGTTTCTAATTATGTATGAATTTTTGCCCCCAAAAAGGGCTTACATTTTAAAGAGGAAACTTGCCGCTGTAATGCATATATTAATGATGTCCAAAAGTTACTTGTTAGAATTTATGCAGAACTTTGCTAAGTATCTTTGCTATGTTAATCACTAGGGATTCTGGACAACATGCAATTTGAATGAGATGTACTGATGAGAGTGAGGTGGACTTATGCAAAGCAAAGGACAGATGACAGAACAAACTAACAGCGAACAATCGCCCTCTCTACTTCACTGTCTAATGTCGATAAATTATATATAAGCGAGAGAGTTGAGCTGAATTCACTTTTACATAATTGTACTTAAAAAAGTGCTTGTATTATTACTTTGAAGACACTGACACAGAATATATTTAAGGATAGAAACAAGGTTCAGACTAGTGACACTGACGTTACAGATGTCTTTACTAGGACATCCTGCCATCACTCCGACACACTTTCCATCACCAAACCTTGCCATTTCACAAGATCTACAAGCACCAACTGCTGAGTTTCCATGTATAACTGAGGTCATGACAATGCCTTGGAGGTTATAGGCTTAAACATTTGGGAAATTGGCCTTGCTGTTCCATGCATAATTTACATCAGGACCGGTGTGACGACAGATCGAGTGCAAAAGATGAAAAGGTCCCGGAGCTCTCATAGCCTGTCTAAAAAAAAAAAAAAACACAATCTCAAAGCTAACAGTGGTTGTCAGAGATGGCTAGAGCACCTTGATCTTTATAATACTTGGGCTTTTTTTTTTTTTTTCAGAAGCAGTGGCTACAACGTTTACTCCCTTGAGTGTTCGAGGGAAACCAGGTTTGATATGATAATTCTGCTGCTCATCTCTTCACTCTGCCATATGCCTGACCTCTCTGTGGGGAAAGGAATACAGCTGGCTCTTCTCACTATTAATCAGCCTGATGGGGGAGGAGGACGACGAAGGGGAGGAGGAGGAAGAGGAGGAGGAGGGTGCTGGTGTGGTTAGGATGTGGAGGTACTAGCTGTAGCCGGATGCTGGCCAAGGTTTCATTACACACACACGTACAGTAGGTACACACACAACCAACTTTCCTACATGCGTGAAAACAGCTGCTTCAGCATTCTCCGGTTCTCCTCGCTCACCTTCTCCCCTCCTTGTGTGTTCCTCCTTCTCCCCTTCTTCTTCTGCTCATCTGTCCTCATCTCCTTTTTTTCTTCCATTTGAAAGGCTCCAACATCCATCACCCCCCAGCCCAAATGCACTCAGCACAGAGAGAGCAGCGATCAGGCCCCAGCAGGGCGAATCTACAGAGTGGACAAAATATGAGAATATCAGGAGCATCTAGTGTCTCCATCAATCAGGCTGCTCAGGTGAATCCAGGTGAAGGCTCTGATCCCCCATTGATTTACCTACTGAGTCCTGTTCAGTCATAAAGATGAGATGGAGATGAAGCAGACCAGACGCACTCAAAAAAGAATAAAGCTTGAAGAAAATGAGAAAAGAATCAATATCCCACAATAGGAGGAGTTGCGGAAAGCATAAATTTACTAGTCAGAGAAGAAACAGCATGAAACAACTATGCTTTAGAATTTACATTTATGATGTTATCACAAATCCTGAAATCCTTAAAGTTTGACATCTCTTTGTTGTTACGAGTGAGAAATAATAGGTATTGCAATATCGCATATATCTGCAGTATAGCAAGCCAGCTCCTTTAAATAAATGAAGTGTCTATTGCCACATTACTGTGGGACTAACTTTCTCATTTGTCTATTACCACAGAGCCAATCAGTGCCCTTGTTATATATCACGTTATATATAACCTGTCACCCTGCTGCCACAGTACTGTGGCAATAAGCACATGCCATATTCCTATCCAGTAACAGGAAAAGGTTAGGGTACCAGTTATCGGATCTTTTGCGGATTCTAAAAGTCCATACACATATCGTTTCAAGAAATATCTGTGTCCAGGTGGAAATTGTGTTAAAACAGAGTAATATGTATGCCACACTTACAAGTGGCGCTGTACATAAACACATACAGAGTCAGAGGTTACACTAAAACCGCAGAAGAATGCAGTGAGCTTGTGCATGAGGTACTTCTCCTTCAGCGCACTGAGTACAAACATAAACACAAGAAGAAGAAGAAGATGGCAGGTTTTGTTGTAGTAGTGCTAATAAACCTAGCAGCACCTGCACCACAAACAACTCTGTAGTCCACCGTTGTTGTTGTTGTTGCTGTTGTTACCAGTTAGTTTCCAAAAAAGTGGTGTTTTGCCTATCCATGCGGCAATGCAAGGGCGGCGTTGTAAGATTTTTCCGCTCTGGGACCCGTTCTCCAAAAATACCGTTTCAGTGCACTGACAACACCGGTGTCACGTGGATGAAAGGTCGGAGCGATATGAAATTTTTGTGGATTGACATAATTTTGTCGTTGGGTGTACAGGGCATATACACCATATATCACCACAGTACTGTGGCAACAAGAGGCTAATGAGTTCATGGAACAGTATCCGTGATTAGCTCTGTGGCAACAAAATGTTGTTACTGCTTATTGTCACAGTGCAAATGCTAACATTTGATTGGCTCTGTGGCAATAGACAAACTGACATTTCCATTGCCATTAAATAAAAGACCACTTGTTTTAGTTGTTGAATTATCAGTGTATTTATTGTTGTTGTGAAACTGTTGATTTGGCCAACACATTAATGATGTCCATAAATAAACAAACACATTAATGATCAACAACTTATTCTTCACAGTTCATTTTCATATTTTTACAATCAGATCCCTCACTGCAAGACCCAAGTGAGGAAACTGTTAATATACTTATTTTACTTAATCACTTACTGAATAAGCTGTATAATCATAGAGGATGACAAGCTAAAATAAGTTTAAGAATTAAGAAAAAACTGCAGTTTTAGTTAAAAACTCCACACTTGAACACGGTGAACTGTCTTAGTAAAAGGATACACAGCATTTGGTGGTGTAGGAGTATTAGCATCTGTTTTAGCCAGTGGTGTGTGTTGGTGTGAAAATCCCTAGCGTGGTTTGTACACTGAAGTGTGCTTTATAGGTATATGTGAGTGTTTCTTACAGCCTTATGATTTTATTTAAATAACTCATGGGGTGAAAACCATAGCCACACAGTCAACAATCTCAAATCTCATCAACTCATATTTTATTTAAAAAAGAATCTAGAAAACATATCAAATCTTTAAACTGTACAGCACCATGGTACATAATAATGAATGCACAATACTAAAGTACATATTCCATTACATTAAAAAAAAGTGTTTCAAGTTCTTTATTTTATTTTATTTTAAATGAACGTAGAAAATGTTAGAATATTTTATTTCAACTTCACAGGACAGGTTCACAGAGAGTGGAATGAGGTGAGAGTCATTGCATCAAGACCCACCATGCACAGACATGTCCAAGAAATGGGCTGATATTGTTGTGCTAGATTGGTCGGCCAACTCACCTGACCTGAATCACACCAAGAATCTAGTTGGTACTGTCAAGAGGAAAATGAGAGACACCAGATCCAACAATACATCTGAACTGAAGGCTGCAATCAAAGCAACCTGGGCTTCCATAACACCTCAGTAATGACACAGGCCTATCATCTCCATACCAGTAATTTGTGCAAAAGCTGCCCCGTCCAAGTACTGAGTACATAAATTAACATACTGTTTCAGAAGGTTGGCATTTCTGTTTTGTAAACAGTTATTTCATTGATCTTATGAAAATTCAAACATTTTGGGATTTCTATTACACTGAACAAAACTATAAACGCAACACTTATGTTTTTGCACCCATTTTTCATGAGCAGATCTAAGACTTTCTCTTTGTACACAAAAGGCCTATTTCTCTCAAACATTGTTCAGAAATCTGTCTAAGTCTGCTAGTGAGCACTTCTCCTTTGCCGAGATAATCCTCACAGGTGTGGCATATCAAGATGCGGATTAGACAGCATGATTATTGTACAGGTGTGCCTTTGGCTGGCCACAATAAAAGGCCACTCTAAAATGTGCAGTTTTACTGTATTGGGGAGGTCCGGGGGGGTCAGAAAACCAGTCAGTATCTGCTGTGACCACCATTTGCCTCACATCTCCTTCACATAGAGCTGATCAGGTTGTTGATTGTGGCCTGTGGAGTGTTGGTCCACTCTTCAATAGCTGTGTGAAGTTTCTTAATATTGGCAGGAAATGAAACAGACTGTTGTGTACTCCAATCTAGAGCATCCCAAACACGCTCAATGGGTGACATGTCCAGTGAGTATGCTGGCCATGCAAGAACTGAGATGTTTTCAGGAACTCCACATCCAGCATGTTCACCTCCAAGATCATCTGAGAGTAGCCACCTGGACAGCTGCTGCAACAAGTGGTTTGCAGAACCAAAGAATTTCTGCAAAAACTGTCAGAAACCATCTCAGGGAAGTTCATCTGCATGCTCATCGTCCTCATCGAGGTCTCGACCTAACTGCAGTTCATCGTCGGAACCGGCTTGAGTGGGCAAATGCTCACATTCGATGGCGTCTGTGACTTTAAAGAGGTGTTCTCTTCACGGATGAATTCCGGTTTTCACTGTACAGGACAGATGGCAGACAGCATGTGTGGTGTCATGTGGGTGAGTGATTTGCTGATGTCAATGTTGTGAATCGAGTGGCCCATGGTGACGGTGGGGTTATGGTATGAGCAGGCATATGTTATGGACAACGCACACAGGTGCATTTTATTGATGGTATTTTGAATGCACAGAGATACCGTGAAGCGATCCTGAGGCCCAGTGTCGTGCCATTCATCCACAACCATCACCTCATGTTGCAGCATGATAATGCACGGCCCCATGTTGATGGACATGGACACAATTCCTGGAAGCTGAAAACATCCCAGTTCTTGCATGGCCAGCATACTCACCGGACATGTCACATTGAGCATGTTTGGGATGCTGTGAAACGGCGTACACAACAGTATGTTCCATTTCCTGCCAATATCCAGAAACTTTGCACAGCCATTGAAGAGTGGACCAACACTCCACAGGCCACAATCAACAACCTGATCAACTCTATGTGAAGGAGATGTGTTGCACTGCGTGAGGCAAATGGTGGTCACAGCAGATACTGACTGGTTTTCTGACCCCCCCGGACCTCCCCAATACAGTAAAACTGCACATTTTAGAGTGGCCTTTTATTGTGGCCAGCCTAAGGCACACCTGTGCAATAATCATGCTGTCTAATCAGCATCTTAATATGCCACACCTGTGAGGTAGATGGATTATCTCGGTAAAGAAGAAGTGCTCACTCAGACAGAAAAAGTCTTAGATGTTTGAGTTCAGTTCATGAAAAATGATGGCAAAAACAAAAGTATTGTGTTTATATTTTTGTTCAGTGTATTTTGTGATTCTGAGTTCACTGAGTGGATTTTTATGGGTTGCAAGCCAAAATCATGAAAATAACAAAAAAGAAGGCTTGAAATAATTTGGTTTATTAATAATGATAATAATAATGGATGAGATTTCTATAGTGCTTTTCAAGGCACCCAAAGCACTTTACATTGTTGATCCATTATTCATTTGCTCTCACATTCTCCCTTTGGTGGTGGTAAAGTACATTTGTAGCCACAGCTGCCCTGGGGCAGGCTGACAGAAGTGTGGCTGCCCCTCTGACCACCACCAAACATTCATACACATTCATACACCAGTGTGAGTAGCAGCACTGAAGGCAAGGTGGAACCGCCAACCTTTCAGTTACTGGACAACCCGCTCTACCTTCTGAGCCATGGCCACCCCATGTGTAATGAATCTGTAACTTCCACTGTTTGAATTAAATTACAGAAAAGAAAGAAAAATTACCTTTTTTTTTTAAACTTTTTTACAATGTTCAGATTTTTGGAGGTGCACCTGTATTTTGCTGTATGTACCTTTCAGCTGTGAAGGTGTCTTTCCATATGTACAAGCTGCTCATTCCACTAATGTTTCCCTGTGCCATCAGAGATGCAGGTTGTTGAACTGAACACTGACAACATGTCAATGAATCCTCTCTTCTTTAGTCCAGAGAACTTTAGTCCATAGTTTTCCAAATGTATTCAAAACAGCTTTTCACTTTGCCTCAGTTCATTTAAAATACATTTTGGCCCCAAAAAAGACACTGGATCATGTACACATACAGCTTCTTTATATGATAGAGCACAGAAGAACCATTTATGCATTTATGGATGGCACAGAGAACTGTGTTCACACACAATGATTTCTGTAAGTGTTCCTGAGCCCATGCAGTGATTTCCATTACAGAGTCCTGCCTGCTTTTAATGCAGTACAGCCTGAGGGCCCGAAGATCACGGGCATCCAATATTGATTTCTTTCTCTTGTGAGATTTTTCCAGTTTATCGCAATATTTTGGTTACATTATACAATGTAGATGATGAATTTTCAAAGTTTGTGCATTTTGACATTGAGGAGCATTATTCTGAAAATATTCCACAATTTCACACGCTTTCTTTTCTCATATTGTTGAACTGTGTGTCTTTACTTCAGACTCTGCCTCTCTAAGATGCTCTTTTCATTCCCAGTCATACTGACCTGTTGCTGATTAATCTAATTAGCTGCAAAATCTTCCTCCGTCTGTTTCTGTTGAGTATCACTTAGATTTCCAGCCTTTTGTTGCTCAGTCCCCATTTTTTTGAGATATGTTGCTCCATTAAAACCTAAATTACCTAATTTTTTTAAATCTTCAAATGGTCAATTTTTTCAGTTTAAACATTTGATATGCTCCATTGTGACTAAAAAATGGGTTCATAAGATTTGCGAATCATTGCATTCTGTTTTTCTTTTCTGTTCTAAGAGCTGAATTCATGTTCTGCTTTGTGCTTTCATTAATGCATTTCACGTTCAGTCAGGTGTCTCCAAACTGTAGTCACATACTTAACTCAAACAGACAGTTAATATTACAATGGATCCAGATGAATATCTATTTAACATCTAAGTACATATTTTATTTATGTATCTTTAAATGTAAAACATATAACCTTTATTAATAACTCAGAAGCTTTATTAATAACTTAGAGCTACTGCTACAAATACCGAACACAATGAAATGGGTCATTTCAGCCAAAGGAGCATCTTAAATTGTGTCTTAAATTTTCTTTGTTAGCTGGCGCTGCAGTATTATTTATGTTGGATTCACTTCTATCTGTAAAGTTGGTTTAACGTGTCAACCAGGCTGATGCATTATGAACACATTTAAGCTAGTCTGCCAGCAGCTGTCATTTATCACCACAGGCTAGTTGTCTTTCCCTGTGAATATCTGTGCACTGGCAGTACTCCAGTGGCCACTCGTGAATAAGCTTTATAACAATAACTATAAAGTAGCAGTTGCACCACTTTTATGACAAGAAAGGCACAACAGTGATATTAGTGCCTGTGAGGATCTTACTCTCAAAATGAGTCAAATTTTATAGATTATATTCAACATCTCTCACTGTGCTTTGTATACTGTTTAATTAATTTAACAGCCACACAAGGCTCAGAGCCTGCTGCGTTGGCCCCTGCCTTGGCGTATAACCGGCAGCATCGAAGGTTTCAGACAGGACTCGGCTCTCGCTTCTGTTCATATTAGCAGACATTGAGATGGGATGACAGATGCAGGACAGAGGGACGGTACTTTTGGATATATTCCACAGGCTTTTACAAAAGCTCCCCTGTGTTTTACTATTGGAAATATTTGCTTTGGGAAGATGGCTTTTAACGGAAGGACACAACACCAGCCTCGGGGTACAATATGATGACAAACAGATGGTCTGCTGTGATTTGTGTTGTGGTTGTTGGTGTGGAACATTGTGGAGCTTTAATGGAATATGATAGGAGGAGATGATAGGTTTTTCTGAATAGACGGTGTTAGAAAGAGTGGTTCTGAACTGTGTTTACATGGCAGTCTTACTGACTACAAATCTCTGATATTTTTGTATTTATTCTTTAACTTACAGAACTCCGGAGGGATTTGATTTATGTGTGTGTTGTTTACTATACTTGCTAAGCTTGTACTGTGAGTTTGTGATGGCTGAATGACCATGCAGTAGTACCATATATATTAAGCCACATTATGTGATTGTGTTATTGTCATGTTGTTTCTGTTCATTAAAGTTAATGTTGGTTGACAGTCACCCTCGTAACACATTTCGAGGAACCCCACAATCTGTTCACGTGTATTCTAGGCCAGCTATGTCCGTGAATGTCATCTGCTAAAGGTGGCACGTGGATGTAAAAGAATCCGGTAGTAGTTCATTGTCAGGCGTCCGGACATGGTTAGGATTCCTCTCAGGGAATGAGATATGAAATATTAACCTTGTTTTCCATCCTAATTGGCTGAAGCTTCAGAGGAGGTGAGAGGTGAGGAAGAGAAAGCACTTTGAACACCGCGAGAAAGAAAATAGAGGCCGACATTCCTCATCAGCTCTGGGGGTGCACTGACTGTAGGACGCTCCGTCTGTGAGAACGAGAGGTCAGATTTCATGAAGTTTTGTTTTTTCAGACAGTTCACACTCTTCATTCATTAGACTGCTGTGGATATTTCAGTAAAGTGTTTCAGGGCATACGCCTACTAACCTACTGAAATGTGAGTGCAAGACTAATGTGAACGTAGCGCCTCACACAATAATAAAGAGTCTGCATGTTAGACTGAAGTTCTTGCTATTATTCACTGTCTTGCTGTTAAACTTTTTTAATAGGAAATCAATATTGTGATTTATTTATTTATTTTGCTTTTCCAGTTGTTGTTTTTTTCACCTTTTGGCCCATCTGCCCATTTTCATTTGTCATTTTATTTCTTGCAGTTGACCAGGGTTTGTTCAGTCTACCTAAGTCCATAACAATTTGTGTCATTTAGGAATGTCAAACATGTTTAAGAGATTATCTTTAATACCTAAATGCAGTACTTTTTCGTTACAGTCCATTTGCAGCTGTATAAGAGCAACACCTTGACTTTACAGTTTAATTGAAGTAGATGTGAAGACTTTACAAAAATATGAGCTCAAAGCCGTACCTTTAATTTAATCCTTCCTCATTCTCAGACAAAAACCTGCAGCTCAGCAGCACCATTTATTTATTGTCCTTCATCTTGAATTATTACAGGGTGGAAAGAAGGGAGCCATTAATTAGACAGGGATGTAAGATGTCTCAATGCCAACCATTTGTCTTGCAAGTGATTACTTAGAGAAAAGCTTTTTCTTTGATATGTGGCTGAAAGCCATAGTATTCTCAGAGAGAGGTACAGGAATAAAGATAAAAGTATGGCATCACTCATAAATACAAGCAAACCCCAGACTCAGATTAGTGTAGCCTCAGTAACCATTGATCTATAAACAAGAAAAACCAAGTAAGAATGACCACAGACCAAACACACAATCTACTTGGCAGCGTCATTTACTAATTATTTGGACATGTCAATACTGTAGCCAGTGTTCATTTGTAATCATCTTAAAATGATCTATTTCTGAATAGTCACTGGGACTCATATTGGCAATATTTAGATCCTGTGCAGGGAAAATGACCCTTTTGTGATCTTGTGTGATTAAAACCACCATAATGTCTTGTTTACAGCCACTTCAATCACCTTTAAAATTCTTATTTAAAACTTCTTGCTCAATCTTACTGAATATAAGGAACACTGCAAGGCTTAAGAGACTTCAGGGACTTTAAATCATCCGCTTATAGTGCAAAACAGAAGAGCAATTGGCTTCACACAGGGATGGTTGACAATTAGTTAACTTTTATGTTCTTAGACATCCAGTGGCTTTGCAGGCAAGCTTGCCAGACAGTATTATGTTTTGTATGGTTATAATTTTACTGTGACAAGGGCAAACTGAGAAAAAAAGATAGAACAAAGACTCAGAGGACGATGATGCACAACTTCTAACCCATATATTGTGTGTGGACTGCCTGTCAGTTTATTGACTTTTCTTGCTTAACTGGGTCTCAGAATTTCAAATTCTGTTGATAATGGGATAGAAGAAAACCTTTTCAAGACAGCAATAAAACACTTCATTAAACACGTACAGTTAAACAGGCCTTTAGATTTTCCAATTTGTGTTTTATGTCTTTAGCTGAGGGCCAAACGCAGTGTGATATCTGTTCAGTCATTTAATTAAACACAGGAAACCACAGCATAACCTAAACAGGCCATACAGCTGCACAGTACAGATACCTCTAAGTAGCCGATCCATAATTTCAGAACAAATGCAAAAAGGTGAAATCAGATCATATGAGGCGGTTAGAGCTGCTTCTTAATAGACAAGAAATGCAACATCAGTGGTGGAGGCAGCCTTACTGCTCTATTAAGCTGCATGCAAATACCTGCTTCGCTATAAATCAATTCTCAAAGTCCTCTTCCTGATCATGGCTATTTGTAACTTTGATAGTGCTGTCGCTCGCAGCCTATAGTCGACTAACAAAACAGATCCATCTCTTTTCTAAATGCTTCCTCTGTGAGGCGTACTATAACTGTCTAATGTGAGCACGTACACACAAATGCAATGCTCTAGTCACATATAAATCATGACAGGTATTTTTACATAAAGGAGATCTCCTACGCACACTTTCAGGTCTACACTCGTATTGCAAGAATAGCTTTGCATGATTCAGGAGTCAAGTCCTGTTTTTAAAATATCGATCTGTTGTGTAGTCGTCCATCTGTAGTAGACCATTTCAGACTGAGCATCCTACCAAACAGCCCCCTCTGCTCTGACTGGTCATCTCACAAGAAGCCTGTGAAGTCCCAGTACACAATGGCTGTGAAGACAGAAAGACGGGTGACAAATTAAAGGTAGAACTGAAATAAAGTGTCTCAGTGAGGTGTTGTTCCACCACCTGCCTCCTGCGCAGCTTCATTGTACCTTGGAATTGATTCAACAAGTCTGTGAACTCTACCGGAGGGATGAACAGCGCTCTTCCAAAAGATATTCCCTCGTTTGGGGCTTTGATAATGGCAGTACTGTCTAACGCAACTCTATGATATCTAATAGGTGTAAAAGGTTGATATCTGGTGACTGACAGGGCATTGTTATACCAGCAGATACAGATATAGATATAGTTTATTGATCCCCAGGAGGAAATTCACTTTTCCATCAACTTCAGAAAAATACAGGAAAATGAAGTTTGATCTTGATTAAGTTTGCTGGAAATACAGTAGGAGTTAATATGATGTGGGACAGCATCATACAGTGGTTCCCAACCTTTCTTGACTCATGACCCCATTTTAACAGCACAGATTTCCCAGACATTCAAACAGAGACACTTTTTTGCTAAAATTAATTTGTTTTTGATCATGTAATAGTTTGCTATACTATGTTTGCAAATAAACATTAATTTTAGACGATATTTAGGCTATATAATATATATTATTATGGACAGAGGCAGAAAAGCCAGGTGTAGATTACTGAACAAAGGGAGAATTTTATTTTCCTTGGTCAGGATATGTACAGTCAGTCCAGCTTGGATTTACAAGGCTGCAAATTAATATTGAACAAATAGTAACTCAAACTATGAATTACAAAGAGCTGCAGCATCTGAAACCAACCACAATGAACATTTGAAAGATAAACAGTACCACAGTGCTTCAGTTTCAACTTCAGATTCTGTCATGTCTGTTCCGTATTGTGACTGTCTCTCTCAACTCACCATATATTTTTTATTAGTAAGCTTTTTATTTTTATCAATTACTAGAAATTTCAGGCGACCCCATTTGAATTCCAGGCAACCCCACGTGGGGTCCCAACCCCATGGTTAAAAAACACTGGGATAATACCTTGATGGTGTCAAAACATGTTTTCTACTATGTGGGTTTGAGACTTTTTATTTTATATATTTTAGTTTCTTCTCCAAGATATTTAAAGAGTTGACTTCTTAATTTGAATCCCTTCCTCACATTTGTTCAAAATAGAATATGAATCCAAATTTCCAAATAAGAGATAATGTTTTTGTCAACACATTATCATGAAGCAACAACTTGATGAATAAACAAGATGTGAATTACAGCATATACTTGTGTTTTTAATGTGCCACTGTATCCTTATAGTGTTATCCACTGTGCTTGTCTGTTTGCTGTTTTTACAGTTTGGGTTTCCCCTGGTACACTCATGTTTGATGTCACAACACTATGAACTGTGGGTAATTCCCTCAGGCAAAGTCTGCAGAGATGTGGACTCAGAGAAAGTGTGCATAAAGGGCTTATAATGTCTGTGAGAGAGCCTTCATTCACTTGACAATTTGACACTGGGACAGTTCTAAGCCCAAACAGCCTGGACAGAGGAACCGTGACGTCACCCAGTGGTTTCTGATCTGCTGTTTTGAGGCCAGTGATGTCTAATGTTGGCATTTTGGGGCAGGAAATGCCCATATTTGGACATATCAGCTACTTTGCAGATAACTACACCTCTCTATCAAGAAAAAAATAAAGCATTTTATTCCCACAAACAGAAGTTCCAGAAATCTGACTTGGTGATGAGCAAACTGTCATATAGACCTGTCAATCAAAACCTCACAGGGAAGACATGAAAGCCTCTATTTAACCTGGGATATTATTAACAGAGAAAATGTGCAAAGATTGACCACCAGATTATTTATTAGAGGGTCAAATAAAACAAATGAGATGAGAATGACTACTGGAAAAAAGATGAATGACTTATTTATCAACACATCCAATGGGAGCCAGGGCTTTTATGAGCCAGTCCCATTGGCTGTCAGTAGTATTTCACTTTAAGATATACTACATTGGCTTCATTTAGGAACAAGTTTCCGCCTCTTGCTGGATATCAGGAGAACATTTAAAAAGTGAGGCCAAAACATCTGGTCTAAATCCTGCCCCTTTGGTCAATGGGACTTTGGCCAAGCTAAAAATTCACACTACACGTCTAATGATTTTTTTTTACTCTAAGATGTTTGTGGATTTTTGGGTCAATCTCAGTTTAATTGCCATCTTCTGAGCACTTTCGTAGTTGTATTGTTTAATGTAGGGAGGGACTGATGCTATGACCAATCATGGTCCAGATCCATCAGACATGCAGCCAAGTGGCTTGGCCAGATCAGAATCAGAATTGCCTTTATTCGAAAAGTATCTTCAAAAGAATACAAGGAATTTTACTCCATTTTTTTTTTAAACTATGCTCTCTCTGTACAACATAGTAAACAAGCACCGGAAAAAAAAACAAAAAAACTGTAACAGAGTTTAGATAAAGTAAAAAAAACAACAATTTTTGTACCAAAAGTGTAAACATTTAAGTTAAGTAGTGCAATCAAAAGATGTGCAATGGAAAAAAGTGTGCAAGGAGAAAGAGGAGCAGTCAGCAGGTTGAGGTTGTCTGTGAGGTATATGAATTATTGTTATAGTGCAGGTTTAATTGTTCATCAGTGTAATGATAAGATCGCATGACACCCCACTGTGTCACGCTGGCAACATGGTGACTCCCCTGACACCTGGACTTTGGCTTCATTTTTATATAGTGGGAGGAAACAGCACTACAACCTCCATCTTTATTAACAGAATATGACTGGATCATGGGTTATTGGATCATTGGGTCAAGCTTGAAAGAAAAGGAAATGATTGGAATATAAGCAAAGTTGATTTTCAGCTTTAAAATATGGTAATAACCATTTTTTACTCCTGAGAATGTTATCAGAACCCAAAATTATTATATGGTTGCAGCAAAAATATTTTAGTCAGACTGTGAAAACTGTAACAATTCAATGTCACATAAAAGTTCTCTCCATGTGGGTGTGTCTGTCATTTGTGTTCAATATTAATTAATCATCCATGCCCTCAACATCGTAGAAGACATATTTGCGTTCATTGACACTGTAGTGGCCACAGAGTGACCGGTGTTGGGTCACCTGAAGCAACTTGGTGCTCGTCGTCTGCTTCTACCTCGTTTCTTTCCTCTATATTCTCTGTCTGTCTCTGTCTGATTCTTTCTCCCTTTGGTTGGTGTATTGCTATCAGCACCAGTCAGAAATGTTCCTGTTATTGATGCACACCAATGCACAGCCTCTGACAGGAGCAGACAGCATGAAAAGAGAAGCTGCTGAAATAAATACATATGTAATGAGGGAAAAGGGGCTGCCAAATGGCTTGGCAATTTGTGTTTGTCAAAGGCTGAGTCGGGGTTGCATTGACATATAGATCTATAATGGAGCCTCTTCTTAAGTCATTTAGAGGGGTCTGCACAAGGCATCCCACCTTCCCACAGAGCAGTCTCTTTAGAGAGGTACTAGATTAGCGAGGTGCCCAATTTTCTTCATTATAGAAAATTGTTTTGTCCAATAGAGACTTGAAGTAATTCTGGCTGTCTTCACAGAGAAAATAACCTGCCATTTCTGCCACCGGCTTTGCAAAGGTAAAAGATACTGACTAAAGCGACCAAGTTGAGCATTTTAACAGCAATTTCTTTAGCAGCAAGGTAAAGCAACTCACCTCAGTCTATGCATTTTAATGATATTTTTAGTACGATTGCAGTGCAATGTAAATGTACAGTTATCGTCAGTTCTCCAGGTGTCTGGGTTAATAATCAGAGAACAGGATACTAGCATTTCTCTCGAACGTCAGAATTGGAGAAGTGAATTATTTTAATGACTTGCCGACAAGCACCTCTACTGTGGTACGGAGTTCATAAGTATGGGTGAGTCAATACTGCAAAGCTGAACTTCTACCTACATATGCACTTCACAACTACCTTTACTTTCTATGTGCTCAGCGAAGACACTTAAAAATAATGTGAATGCTTTTTAGAGGATATAAACACACACACACGAACACAACTTCTTAAAGCTGCAGTGCTTGATTTGCATTGATTATTTTTCAGTCTCATTGGGCAACAATTCTATCCAGGTCTGTGGACTTTGTTTACAAGACATATAAGATCGCTGCTAAGATTCAGTCAATATCAGTTCTATTCCTCCGCTGGTCTACTCAATGGCACAACATGGATGCTTGGAAAAAGTGTCTTATTATATTTTGAGAGATAGACATCTTGATTGCAGTTCTGATAATTAAACATTTACTTTTTTAACTAAACAAGTTAATCATGCAGAAGTAAATGAAAGACAGTCTTTACTTGTGTTAGCCTTTAAATTAAACAAGAAGTGGTACATCTGTCACACACAGCCTATCTTTGTCAAGACTAGAGGGACGTCTTCTGTGATAAAGCTACGCTTACAGTGATTCTTTTGTGCCTGTCAGGACTAAAAGTATTGGGTTAGCTCAATTTGACTTACAGAACTTTGTGTAAAGTATTTTGCCACCACTGTAAAGTCATGGTGTTGTACTTGAATGATGCAAAAACCGTATCAGCTGTGACCGTGTCACCATGTGGTGAGTCTGGGTCCAAGGGGGAATGTCAGAGACATCTGAGGATTTTCTATCAATAGGTTGTGGATTAGTGAACTGCTACGGTGATATTGTTTTATATTTTGTTTACTATTAAAATCATTACTGTTGTTGTTATTGGACATCATTTTCTCTTTGTTGAAAAACTATCTGCATTACATCAGTATACCTGGAATCTTGCTTTCTGCTGCAATGTTAATTATAGAGTGGAAACACACATCCATAGCTTTGGTTTATTCAATGTAATATGTTTTTGTTCCTTTAATTATCTTGTTTGTATTTGTTGACATTGACATTTTGCAATTTGCATTCTTGCATTTCTATCTTCTTGTTTAATTGTGTATTTTAGTGTCTGCTGTCCTCTTGTTTTAATTTCATCATAGCCGTACCTTCTCTTTCTTTCAAAGCACTGTGGAGCCATATTATAAGTTATTACTATTGTTTCTTTTATATATAAAGCAGTTCTTGGAAGATCTTGGATCCAGGACTTCTAAGGTATGTGTTGGAAAGAGCTATGCACACAGGCTTTTTTTCCCTACTTTCAAGCATGGCCATTAGGAACCGGTATAAACACTTTTGCCTTCAGAAATGCTAAGATACAAACCCCTAAACAACTCAGCAGCAGAAGCGTTCTGAAAAATGATTGCACATTTAACCAAGAAGACCCACTGTATATTCACAATTTTATTCTCCTTGTTTAAGTCTTAGTAAAAGTGTGCTGTGCTTTAACCTCAGACTGAGCGGTTTCTTCAGTGTTGCAGAGTTGCTTTGTTTAGGATGTGGAGCAAAAACAGCACTGGCCCCTTTCACATTTACACAGAATTGTTCGTTGGGGAACTGTTGTTCTCTGCTCTGTCAGAGTTATTGGACATTATTTCTCTTTGCTGAAAAGTCAGAAATGCAAACTGGAGGAAAACAAGAAAAAGAAAAAAGGAACTCAATGCAGAATTTTTTCTGTAGATGCACAGCAGTGTCAACAACTGAGTAAAAAGTTATTTAATCAAGAGGCCCATACTGGGTAAGTCTGCTGCATCATCTATTTGAGAGTTCATCATAAGCATTAGTGATGGATCCAAACAAACTCTGAGAATCATTTCACATGTTTATTTTATGAAATAGTCCTACAATACGCAAGACTACAGGAACAGAATCAAATAAAAACATGATGTATATATTATTGAAAAATAAAAATCAAGAGACTTTGTGTTTTATGTGTTTACTCAACTTACGGACTTGTACCATCTATGAGTATGATTGTCCCTCCTCTGCCTCTCTGGCCTTCACTTGCTTAAAATGTAACTAAACCTCTGATGAGTTACTTCATTTGTAAGTAAGAAATTATCCTGATAATTTTACTGACATTTAGATGGCGTTTGTGTCTAATTTGGACCAAAAACAGAATGAACTCTGCATTGACCGTTAGCTGCTAACCAACAAAAACACTGACCAGACTGTGGCTATGGACAAGTAGGGCTGTGTATTGGCCACAATCTGGCGATACGATACAAATCACCATACTAGGATCACGATACGATATATCACGATATATCACGATACTGTTAACATGGCAATATTTTTTGTTATGCTTCTTTTTTTAAAAGATTATTTTCTCGAAAAACTTTGAGTGCAGCCTTTGGATAAATAAAGTTTTAACATGCAGCTTTACCAGTACAAAAAAAAAAACAAACAAACACACAAATGAATAAATAAATAAATGCTTTGCAGATATTACAGTTTAAAATCCTGCTTAAATGTTCGTATTCTTTTGCAAAAATAATACATAGTGTTCAGTCTCTAAATTATCCAGTATCAGAACATTATTTTTGTGCATTCATCCAAAAAAAAAACAAAAAAAAAAACATTTGCCTCTTTCAGACAATAAAAAGTGGTTTTAGGATTATTTATTATTTAACAAAACAGTGTTATCAATTTCAAAAAAGGACATTTATGACCTGCAATACCACAATAGTGCTTTTGTCGTATACAAACAGAAAAAAAATACCCATGTGAATATAAAAATAAAACAGCTGGAAAAACAAAAAACAAAAATGAACCTCTGCTATGTCTGCATTTGACTAAATACCTACAAATATTGATAAAGTACTTTTTAATATCGGTACAGTATTGTGAAGTGAAATATCCCGATATATTGCGATACCGATATTTTCTTACACCCCTGTGGACAAGAACCAAAAAAAGGCTCCAAAAATTGCAGTAGGTACGTATTCAGTGAATTATTAGATATGTGTTATTTGGGAGGGAATTTTATCTGTGTGACTTTCTTAATTAACTGTACAATGTATGATCGTGTGGTTTTATTTCCAGAACTGATTAAAGTAATGAATCTGTCACATTGACCTGCTTGAACCTGGGGGTATTTGTTGCCCAAAGTGACTTATTTTTTGTCTTGTGTTTTTTTAGGAAGGTGTGCGCCGTCTGTATAACAGTGAAGGAAACAACAGACAGTATGAACCAGAGCAAGGGTAAGATTTGAAAGAGCCTGGATCCATCCTGCTCTATAGAAGTAAATGTATGCCTTTTCTGAACTATTTGTATTTTGTTTTCACAGACTGTCCTCATCTCACAATGAAGCAGTGACTTCTCATTTAATGGCAGCTCTAGCTGCAGGTCCAGGCTTGAAATGTGACAAAAGTAGTTATTTTACAGTTATGTACATGTACTGTTGTCTAGAGAGTCCTGTTGTGTAAGTAACTTTAATAATTTTTTGTGTTTTGCTTCTTTATTGTTATAATCCCATGCATCTATATTTTTTAGTCTTCCTAACTTGTATATTTTAATTCCAGTGGTCTGTAAGACATAATGGAACAGTCCGATGGAACTACACATACAGCCAACCAGATCTGACAGTCCAGGCAGAAGCCATGAAAATTTCAGCCCACAGCAGAGAATAAAGACAGTAAGATTTATAAGAATCTGTATTTAATCTTAATCTATCACAAACACCACACTCTACTACTCTGTCAGCCTCACACTGCTGCACTGATGGTACTTCCAGTCTTTACAGCAGCTGGAGGCAAAGGAGGGCTGAACTGGCCAACAAGGAGGAGACAGATTTTTGGCGGGGTGTCACAATTGATATGACGTCCGATGAAGAAGATGGCACTGCTGATGGGACATCTGGGTTGACTGTAAGGCCTCCATCCTTCTAGAGTCTGGAGCTCTCTAACCTTTGTGCTGCACTCCAACACACACTACAGCAGAACCAACACATGTTCTACCCACCACAGAAGACTGGACTGGGCCACCCTCAGAGAAGATGGCACCAACACTTATCTTACTTTTACTTATTTTTTAAATTCTAATTTAGTTTTAATTTGAAAATGCCACTTTTATATATTCTAAAAGTTTGTTTTAATTTGAAAGTGTTGGCACTGTTTTCTTAAATATGTAAGTGTGCTTTTTGCATTCTGCAATTTATTAAAGCTTGTCTTTATTTTTTAACATGATCTTGGCAGTTGTGTTCTTTCTCAATTAATATTGGTAGCAATGTTTTCATAATGTAAATTATTAGCTTGCAACAATAAATAAATTAATAAAAACCTGAATAATAAAAACATTAATAATAATATTATTATTTTTAATGGGTGGGGCATATTATATTGCTGCACAGATGACCAATTCTGTCCAATCACATTTGAGCTGTCCTTTGAAATGTCTGTGGTAACATCCAATATCTTTCTCATTCGTCTAATACCACAGAGCCAATCAGCGCCCTGGTTACCTTTGCCAGGAGGTATTGTGATCACTTTGCTTTGTGTGCGTGCGTGTTTGTTTGTTTGTTTGTTAGCAAGATAACTCAAAACGTTATAGACAGATTTTCATGAAATTTTCAGGAAATGTTGATACTGGCACAAGGGGGGGGGGGGGGGGGGGGGGGGCAGATCTGTCTTGGCAGAGGTCTGCGCTCTCCAAGTGCTTTTCTTGTTCTATCATGTGTAGACTGGTACCCTGTCATCCTGCTGCCACAGTACTGTGACAATAAGCACACACCATGTCCCTATCTGGTTACTGGAAAAAGCTAAGGTACCAAGAGCTGGCTACATCCAGATGACAACGCTCATGATATTTTTCTTTTGTGGATTCTAAAAGTTTCGCATCCATACACATATTTCTTCAAGGTACTGTAGGTCTAGGTGAAAACGAGAAAACTGAGTTAAAAAAGTTGTAATACATATGCCACACCTATATGTGGCGCTGTACACAGACAGAGCTGCAGGTTACACTAAAATCACAGAAGATTGCAGTGAGCATGCGAATGAGGTTACATCTGGGGTTTTCTTCTTCTGGTCACATGGTACTATGGCATCATCGCTTTCCAAAAAGTGGTGTTTTGCCTATCCATACGGCAACGCGAGGGCAGCATTGTGAGATTTTTACACTCTGGGACCCGTTCTCCAAAAATACCGTTTCAGGGCACAGACAACGCCAGTGTCATGTGGACGAAAGGCCAAAACGATATTAAACAATTACTGACATAATTCCATCGTTGTGTGTATGGGGTGTATATGCCATATATCACCACAGTACTGTGGCAACAAGAGGCTACTGAGGTCATGGAACAGTATCTATCCATGATCAGCTCTGTGGCAGTAAAATGTCGTTACTGCTTATTGTCACAGTACAAATGCTAACATTTGATTGGCTCTGTGGCAATAGACAAACCAATATTTCATGCCACAGTACTGTGGCAGTAGCCATTGCCTAAAGATAATACCTGCAGCTTTGATAGATGTTGTTTTAGTGTTACACTCAGAACTGTGTGATAGAATTAATCTTTTTCAGTTTATGTGTCACTGACTGAACACTAGTGTACTGTGAGTCCAATGAATTTTACCCAGGTTGATCCATTCAAGCATGCAAGGTACACTGAATACTGTACACAACAGTTACACCTTTTCCCAAATATCAAATATATTACATACAGTTTTTCACAATATGCTTTAATATTGCCATTATGCAGACCTATGCTAAAAAATGTGGTATCTAAAACACTTGCAAACAAAAATGCAAAACACCTTTAATTTAATTTAGAAAATTCATTTTGTTCCAACTCCATCCACTAACCAACCCTGCCTGTGGAAGGAGTAATGGAAATGAGAGTGGAATACTGGGTGGAAGTCACTTAACAGTAATACAACAACAAAAATATAAATATACATTTCTGCCTCTGAGGACATTACATTGACTGAAATGGGCTGAATGTCAATCACTTCCTTGGCTCTACCTGCATCTTGGCTGCAATTTACTTTTTTTAATCACTGCACTGGCAGGAATGTTCAATGAAAACAACACTGCCCAAGCGGTTAAGAAAAACAAATAAATGTGCTCATTGTCCAAGGTTCTGCAAAATGCTCACCGGGCTGCATTTCTCCAGAGTTAAATTTTACAGGATCCTCTCTGTCTGCAGTGGAGTGTTAGCCCGGAGAACAAATTGTTCAAAGATATGGTACTAGGGGTTGGCTTATGATCGTCTGGTTGTGTTGTATTATAGCAGAAGTGGAGGACATCTAAGATATGTGTTCACCTACTTTGCCCAGAGCACTGAAATATTTTAAGCTTTACATAAGAAATGCTCATCCTGCCATGGCTGCAGAAGACTTTTCTAAAAGATCTGTTAATGTACATGTAAGGATGTCATGCTACTAAACAGGATTCTGTTTACTGCAGAGCTTGACGCAAGGAGAAAGATGTTGCATGAATATTTTCTTCACACAGTTTCTTCACATTCTTTCAGCCGGTGTAATGTGGGCAGCCCTTGTAATTATTTCCTTAGTCAAACACAGCTCAGCCTTCAGTTGCAACAAACTAATTCATTCTCTCGAGGATGAAGTCAGAGTGCAGCTTTCACATCCACAGTTCACAGTGCAAATATGACAGTTGCTAAATATGCACATTACACACATTATACATTACATACTTAGCATAACATGGCTTTGTTGATGCTTGAATGATTAGTGGTAACTGGAGACTTCCCATTACCCTTTTCTACTGTAATCACCAGCACATTTCACAGTTTTGTTTTTTTTTTTCCCAGAGAATGTATTCAGCCGCAGTACAAGACAGCAAGCAAATTATCAACACTGCCAGAGGAGGAAGGAATCAACATAAACGTATATGTCTGACTAATTTTCCCTCTAAAACAAAAAGAAGTATAATGGAAAAGTGAAAAATATATTGCTGTATTGTAAACAAACAAAAAAAATAGTTACACAAATTGTGCTACAGCTGCTGAGATGGATTAAGGAAGGCACTGGAGGTTAACCCTTTAGGCCACGTCCACACAAAACCGCGTCTTTCCTATCTGATCTTTTTCTTTGTTGTTTTCAAAAAACTGCCCCGTAAACACGGAGTCATTTCAGGAAATATCTGCGTCCACACAAAACCACTGAAAATGACTGAAAATGATGTAGTACAAATGCCAGACCTGTATGTGGCGTTGTAATGCTCTCGCAAAAAATGGAGAAGATGTGGAGCATGTGCATAAAGCTTGTGCACAGTATACAAAGTAGACTACAGAAGAACAACAGCAACTCTCCGTGGTAGATCCTAGAGTATGTGAATAGTGTTAGCTATGGTTGTTTGTTGCTAAATCCATGCGTTTACATGACAACTTTTATTCCTTGTTTAATCTGATTAAACGTTAGATCCTATTTAAGATGCCCATGTACACACCTTATTCCAGTGGAAAAAGAATAGTTCGGATTAAATTTAAACCTGAATAAATTCACTGGTTTAATCCCCTTTTAATTCCAAACTAAATTATTCCTCGGACATGTAAACCCTTTACTCCATTTGGACTTTATTCCTGCCATTCTGTGCATGTTCGTTGTCTTGTCCTGTTGCGATGATGCACACATTCTGCGCTGGCGGAAGAATATGCAATACAGTCTAGTCAACCCAAACCATTCCAGTGGGCTATTCTGATGGGATCTACCAGCCTCTAAAACCCTGAAGGAATAGTTCACCACTTGTTTTTTTTATTAATTCATTTGTCATGCACCAGTGAGTTCGATCAGTGGGCAAATCAGTTTGCACTGCAGTGCACCGATTGCCTTGTTCTCGTAGCCCTTCTGTTAGCTTAGCTTAGCCTAGCTTAGCATAATCGCTTCATTCCTATGGTAAGACGTAGCCAGGGTTTTATAGGTGATTTGTAGTATTTTACGAGTGATTTTGTGAAATTCAATTCTCCCTAATCATTACTTTAGTCTAGTGGGGTCAATATGATCACAAATTGAGGCTCAAATCATGGCGATTTGACTTACTGTAGTAATAAAATCTTGGGAAATAAAAACTAATGCAAAGCTAAAATGGTAAAGCAAAGCTAATTTAGCACATGCATCCCTTCCAGCAAAAAGATTTTCCAACTTCCATCAACACAAAAGTCCCAAGATTGTATGAGTGCAGTAAGTCGCGGATCTAAAGAAATAATTAGGGAGACTCAGATTTCAGAAAATCACTTACAAAAGACAATAAATCACCTTTAGAAAACTGGCTACGTGTGACCATGGAAATGCAGTGACTATGCTAAGCTAAGCTAACAGAAGTGCTGCGAGAACAAGGCAACGTGAGCACTGCAGCGCAAACCCTCTTGCTCACTTATCTACCTCATTAATACCTCATTAATACCTCATGTAAACCTTTATTCGGGTTTAACATTTCCATGTAAACAGAAAAGAAAATACTTTAGTTCCGAATTAATTTCTTCTGGAAAAATAAATCGGATTTAAAAAACATCATGTAACCGTACCCATTGTAATGAAAGAGTAGCTGAAGATTTTGATTCAATATTTCCAATAGGCTCGATAACTGCTGTAGCACCAGTACTACTCTGTAGTCCGCCGTTGTTGTGAAGTGGCGTCTTGCTTCCAGGGTGAAAGATTAGAGAGGTGGGGCTATGACATCTTCGTTTTAGAGAAGTTGCGGTTTGTTTGTATAGACAAAGACGCGAAACTAGCATTTTCAAATTTATCCAATCTGGGACCCGGTTTCAAAAAGTTGCAGTTTCAGTGATTGAAAACACCGGTTTCTTGTGGATGAAAGTCCTATCCAGTACAAAACTTTTGCGGATACAACCGAAACCGTCTTCGTATGGACAGGGCCTTAATGTCCACACTAAGATTTTTGTCCTTTTTTTTTTTTTGCATTTTACATCCTAATGACAAACTTCTATGTCATGACCTAACACAGGGGTGTCAAATATATGGCCCAGGGGCCAAAACTGACCCAGCAAGGGGTTCAATCTGGCCCAAGGGATGAATTTACAAAGTGCAAAAATTACACAGAACAATATGTATTAAATAATACATTTTTCGGTTCCAGATGACTGTTACTAAATGTTTTGTGTATTTGTAGATCCACTCCAATCTATAAATTGTAATGTACATGTGTAAATAATAAGCTGAGGCATGATATTGTTAAAATTCACTTATTTTTCTTTAGAAATTTCAGGCTGTTCATGGTTGTTGGAGTTATTCACATTATGTGTGAATGAATAATTTGTAAATGTAAACATTTTCTCAATGTAATTTTAGTATTTTTGTACTAAAAACCAAGAGAAAACTTTGGACTTGTCATTATTTATTGGTCATCATGCTATTATTTTACTGGTCTAGTCCACTTGAGATCAAACTGGACTTTATGTAGCTGCTGAACTAAAACGAGTTTGACACCCATGGCCTAACAGTTTGACATAGTTTGAAAGGTACTGTTCTGTTTTAATATTAATATATTATTAGTAAAATAGAAATATAAATAAATAAAAGATGCCCTGTTGTACTGATGCTGGTAACATTTTAATATAACACTATGTTTGAATTTATCACCGCAGAGCTTGTCATGTGTGGTAAAAAGAAATCTCTGAAATGTTGAAAAATAAGGATGATAAAGTTTGTCTTCAAATACACGATGGACCAACGATCTTTTTAAGAATCAGATTTGTCAATAACCTTGAATCAGAAGTGACTTAACTAGCAGTTCAGACCTGAATTATAAATCTATTAAATTACTATTCAATTAAGAATTATAAAAAGGCATTCAAGACGCACTGTGTTTGAATGAATAACATGTCACAGTGACTTTGACCTGTGACATTTGGCTACTAAAAGCATCTCAGTTCAGCCTTACATCCAAGTGAACATTCTGCTAAACTATTCCTTAGATAACCGCATTTTCAATTTAAAAAAATTTTTAAAAAATTAACATATCACCAAGGACAGGTGACTTCTTATAGAGATGTCCTTTTGACGTACTAAAAAAGTGTAATTTTATTATCTGTTAAAATCTTACCATCAAAGGCCTATTCAAGGATTTGGTAGAACATGTTTTAGGTTGACCATTCAATCAGATGAATGCACTTTCCTTACCTCTAAAATACACATTTTGGGAAGTAAGAGCAACCCTGATCTTTGACCTTTTTATACCGAAATCTAACCAGTTCATCTGTGAGTCCAAGTAAACATTTGTGCCATTATTTAAGAAATTCTGTCAAACAATTTCTAAGATATCATGTGTTTAAAAATAACGATGTGCTGACAAACCTTTTAGACATTTGTGGACACATTAAAAACATCACATTTATATTATTATTTTATTATAGTTATAAAGGCTGAAATCATGATACAGCTATGATTTGACTTGGACAAAATAATGGAAAGAGAATATCTGTCTGACATGTGACTTATAAAGGCAACAGGATAAGTGGAGTGACTGTGGGGGCAGATGGGGTGGCCACCCCGGGGTCCACACTCCACAGGGGGCCACCGCTACTGAGTTACCCTTTGGGTGATCCAGAACCACAAAGCGGATGAGTGCCTGACTTCCAGATGACAGTGTGATGACAGAAAAAACCTGTCTGTGTGAGGGTACATTGTTGGTCACTGAGTATCATATGACTGTGTCGAATACTTAGAGGTAAAAATTATAACCCCGCCCCCCCAAGGGGAGGCAAGGGGTATTGTTTTTGGTTTTGTTTGTTTGTTTATTAACACTCTAGCAGCAAAACTATTGGTTGAATTCATACCAAACTGGGTTTATAGATTGCCAGTGACCCAGAATAGATGTGGTTACATTTCGGGAAAAGTAGGTCCAAGTTGAAAATTTTTATGAATTTTTAAAATCTTTTTTCTTCTCCCATTTAATTATAAAGGGCGAAATTTCAAATGTCTATAAAAACATCAATTTTGTTTCAATTTATTTCAAACTTGGCACATACAGTATATAGAGGTAATTGATATGCTGACATCAGCACATGCATAGACGTGATGATATCAGCTGGATAAATGCCAAAATAAGCTACAATACGTGTGAAGGGTGGGGTTTTGTTGTGTCTGGCACCACTTGTTTTACTGTTCAGGTTGAATTAAATCAGATATAATGAAACATGAGGAGTGAAAGTTTGATGAGGACAGAGGCTGTTAGAGGAAAGGCATTCTGATGCACAGGATGGAAGGATAAGTTGCTTCGAAACTGAGGTGGTGTGAGAATCTTTTTTCTAACAGAGAAAAGGCCACTTTGTTCATGGTCCTCAACCCAAAGTGCTTTCAGACTAGGGCTGCGATTCCAAAACCGGTTCTGACTCAGAACCAGTTCCAATTGATCAATTCCATCAGAATTGTACACATCCAGGGTTATCAACTCTTCTTAACGATTCTCTCATTTCCCAACATGAATTTTTCTGTTTTCCTTACGTCACGTTGCAGTACATTACATAATTACATCACCTGCTGACCTGCTTCAACCGTGAGGAATCATGAAGAGGAAAAAGCAATCCAAAGCTTGGCTACATTTCACCAGAAAAGACGAGAATAATGCTGTGTGCAATCAGTGTAATGCTGTAATTTCGTGTAATGGTGAAAATATACCAGCAACATGGTCAAGCATTTGTTGACCTGGCATGGAACTCAATTCCATAAATGTCATGTGTTCGACAGCCTGCGTATGAGTGCTAACACTGCTGGTCAAACAAGCTCCACTATAACCTGTTGACCTACTTTTTTTCTCACTCAAAAAAACACTCAGGAATGCATAGGAGAATTGATAAGGAATTGGATTGGTAAGCAGAATCGACAATGGCATTCATATTGAGAAAAATCCTTTTATTTCCCACCCCTATTTCAGGCCCTGATGTTCAAGAGGAAACACAAGAGCTTAAATGTTTTTTATACATATGACCTACCCAATTATCTTTTCATAGACTACAGTTAGCTACTGAGATCAGGGATCTCAAACTTATTTTAGTCCAGGGGCCACATTCAGCCCAATATGATCTGAAGTAGGCTGGACCAGGAGAGGAATTACAATGAAAAAAGTAAAATCACATTATGAAACTGTTTACATCTACAAATGTGAATAACATAAACAACCTGAAATGTCTTAATACAAATAATTGCAATTTAATAATATCATATCTCAGTTTATCATTTACACATGTGCATTACAACTTACAGATCACAGTGGATCTACAAATACACAAAACATTTTATAAAAGGCAGAGTTATTGGTAAAATTGCACTTACGTCTCTTAAGACATTTCAGGTTGTTCATATTTGTTGTGAAAGTATAGTTTGTTAATGTAAACATTTTCATGTAATTGTACTATTTTTTTACACTACTACCACTATTATGATAGTGTTTCACTGGACAAACCCATTTGTGATCAAATTGGTCTGTATGTGACCCCTGAAATGTCCAAATGATTTTGACATCCTTGATTGTTAACATCGCCCGTGTAATTTTGCATTTCACAAATTCATCCACGGGCTGGAATGAACCCTTTGGCAGGCCGGTTTTGGCCCACGGGTCATTTGTTTGACACCTGTGACTCAGTAGATGTACATACTTAGTTAGCTGTGGATCTTAACATGATTAAATAAAGTTTTACCATCTGATGTTCATTAAGTGCATTCTGCATTGTTGCATGACTGTGGAGCATTAACACTGACAACGACCCCATCCCAATTCACCTCTTAGCCCCAACCCTTACCCCTACCCCTTGGCCCTTGCACTTGGCACTACCCCTTGAAATGGAGCTGCAAGGGTTAGGGGTTGAAACATTCCACTATGAAATGGGACAACCCTTTGCTACCTATAACATCATCAGTAGTCATCGATGCCACTATTACCAGATGCAACAACTTTGTTTCTGAAAGTATTCACCATGCCGTCAGCAGCTGGAATCATCTCTGTTACATGGGCTTTGGTCATCTTTTTGCAGCTATCAGCTATAAACTGCAAAAATGCGATCTATAACATAATGAAACGGCATTAAACGGTCGATCAAATGATTAAGTTGTTTATGAAGAAAATACAGGGGTTGGACAAAATAATGGAAACACCTTCACCTCAAGATGATAATGCCCCAATCCATACAGCTAGAATTGTTAAAGAATGGCATGAGGAACATTCTAATGAAGTTGAGCATCTCGTATGACCAGCACAGTCCCCAGACCTCAACATTACTGAGCATTTATGGTCAGTTTTAGAGATTCAAGTAAGACGTCGATTTCCACCGCCATCGTCTCTAAAAGAGTTGGAGGGTATTCTAACTGAAGAATGGCTTAAAATTCCTTTGGAAACAATTCACAAGTTGTATGAATCAATACCTCGGAGAATTGAGGCTGTAATTGCCGCAAAAGGCGGACCTACACCATATTAAATTATATTTTGTTGATTTTTTAAGGTGTTTCCAATATTTTGTCCAACCCCTGTATATACAATTGTGTGTTTCTTTCATCACACTGCTGCACTTTTTGGCTGTGTTTACCTCCATCTTGCTAACGATTCAAAAAGAATTTTGGGAAATTTCTTCTATCCTTCTGTTCGTAGTGTGGTCCTGAAAAATCTCGAGGCCTATACAGCCCTCCTCCTTCATCTAATTGAAAATCGGGACAACAGTACACCTTCACATGTATGCACAAAATGGAGGAGTAGGGGTAAAAGGGAGGGCCAAGGGGTGAACTAGCATTCAGCCTAAGACAAAGTGGTTGGAAGGTTTGCTGGTTGGACCTGAACACAGCTGGATCAAGTGTTTTATTCTGTAGAAAATGTGGTATACACACATCGACTACACATATGCACTGGGCTAAACAGGCAACAAACAGGTGAGTGAAACATGGGATTTTTTTACTCAAATCAGACTAATTTCCTTAGCCACAATGTTCCATTAATATGTTATTCACTGTGGTTTTGAGCTCCATCTGCTCTACATCTGAACATGCCTCGTGTAGCGTAGTGTTTATTTTATGTGTGTTTTAGTCTCATGTTTCATACTGTGCATCTACCAGGGCTGGTGTTGAAATCAATCAATGCACTTAAAGTACCATATGTTGTCGGTGATGAAAACATTTCCACACAACAAGCATCCTCATTTATTTTTTATCCCTCTGACCTTACAATTTGGAAATGAAGAAAGGAATCACAACAGTGGATTAATCTGTTGTTTAACTTGTGCACCGTATCTCAGTGCATGTCTCTGCCACTGTTTTTCATCTGAAAAGGCCTTGTATTGTGTTCTACCTGTTCTGTTGATCTGTTGCTGTCAGCTGTGGTTTTCTGCTGGTCACTTTCTATGAGCCTGGTGTTGAACTGTTTTTCAGTCAGTGACCCTAAAGTATTGTCCTACAGCTGAAACATTTCAGTGGGTTTTCTTTTCTGCTCTTAAAGTTGTGTGTACTGTATGTTATTGAAGACACTGGTGCATACTTGAATCAATAAGGAACCATTTATGTTTCTGAATAGGATGTTTTAGTTATTTGACAGTTGTGATTTGTACAATGGCTTTCAGAATGTCTGCTCAAGGATGCTCTGTGCTTTGAGTACTGCGCTGCCCCTGGTCATCACGGATTTCTGAGTAAATATGAGGCAAAAAATATGGCAAAATACACATGAAAAATTTCCTTCAGAAATGTTACAAAGATACAAGCTGTATTCAAATCAATAATAACACCCACATTTTCTCCGTGAAAGGGAATAAAATATTAGATGTTGAACAATCCAGAAACAATTAATTTGTAAAAACCAAAAATATGAAAAGGTCATTTGAAGGCCTATTAAATTGAATTTCTATAGAAAACCAAAGATGTTCAATTAATTTCCTCCAAAACAATATTTAAATACAGGTCATAGTCTTGAACTTTGGCTTTTCATTCTTTTGTTTTTTGTTCAAAAATCACTGTGGATCAGTGTATTTATTTTGAGGAGCCCCTTATCCAACTGGCCTTAAATTTAGATGAGCTTCTAGTTTATCAACATGATGTTTGTGACCAGTCAAGTGAGCGAAACAAGGTAATTGCAAATTCTCAAAAACCTATTTTTGTTCAAGCTGTCAATATTCACAGCTGACGGAAAGTGCCTCTGAGAAACACGTCTCACAGACTTGGTACAAATGAGCTGACGGTGGAGTTGCCAGGGCAACAAGCATCATGATCCCTGATTGACGAATGACAATCGCAACCAAACATCAGGAAGTAGATGGTGTTGCAAATGCACTTACAAACAAGCCATGCTCCTATATTAATCTGTCTACAGCTGCTGCATCTAAAGCATTCAAATCGCATGTTGTTTTTGGAGAAAATGGTAATTTCTCAGAGTAAATGGAGTGAGCAACAGTGTATGTTTTTAGCTTGTACATAATCAGTCAATCAGAGATACATTATACAGTTTTACACTGGAGCACAGCCCGTCTGGAGATTTGACTGTGCATGGTTTACAAACAGCCTGCACTTTGCTTCAGTGGAGAGCGAATAGGATCCCTGTGGACAGACTGAAAGAAAAATCACGCACACACCAAGTTCATATTACAGGCTGAGCAAGAGTACCTTACATGATTTTTTTTTTTTTTCTTTTCCACAAGCTTGAAGGCAAGAAAATTGAAAGCCCCCAGCAGCATTTCCTGCTGACGGTATTACTACTCCCCCTGCTCTCTCTATCTCTCTCTGGCTGTCTAATTATCTCTCCCTCTCCCTCTCTTTCTTTCGGTCTCCCTCTTCTGTGTCTCCTTTGACATCAGAGAAGCGTTGCAGTTTCACAGGAAAGCCGTAGGAAAATGTTCACTGGCTGGATCCCACACCAATGCCCTCATCCCTGGAAGGATGCTGTCAGCACACACACACACACACACACACACAAACACACCCTCCCTGTGATGTGTACACATGCTTTACACCGCCTCCCTTTTACCCCGGTGTTGTCATGCTATCCATCTTGTACAGAAGCACAGAGTGCAGTAGAGGGGGGCATTACAGGAGATCTGGGACTAAACTGTCTTCATTCATTCCCTCAGCCTGGCGGAAAAGCCCTGGACGCTGGTTAGAATCCCTGCCTTCCACTCTGCATGCCTTCCTCCTCGTTTGTCTTTTTCCTGCTTGTCTGTCTCCTTTTTCTGGCAGCGTGTGAGCAACCTCCTAACTCCACCGCCACACTAATGGCAGCAGAGGCCTCTATCTGGCAGGGGAACAGGATCTCATCTACTGAGCTGCCCCCGGCTACAGTACACACAGAGACATACATTAAGCCTCACCGCTACACGCAAAGAGGAAGGCAAGAAGATTTCAATTTAAAAGAAGCTTGTAGAAAGACAACAAGGGGAGGGTATGGGATTGTTTGTGCTTCTGTTTGCTTCTCCCCTTGCCTTGTTATGCGCCACCTTGAATATCAAAATTAATAAGAAAACATGATTTGCATTATGGTGGTCAGTCACAGAAAAACAGAATAAGTTTGCTGATGATGAGCAAAGACACAGCCCAGCATCGGCATGTACAACAAACAGCAATATGTCATAAGTTCCATTCAAATTTAGACGTGCCAGGCTAAAATGATTGGCTCTTTAATTAATTGCATTATCATCAGCAAACACAGTGATTTTCTCCCAGCCATGAAAGCTCCTGAGAAAAGACAGATATAATGTTGCTGAGGCCACTCCACGCAGCCACTGCAGGAGGAAATCAACAGGCGCAGCACTGACACAAAGTCACAGTGCCCCCTACTGATTAACAATGCAACAACACCCTGAGAGAGTGCATTACCCTTGGCAGTATATCCAACAGCACAAAGCGGAGGGGAGGGCATTTGTGCACACAGCCATGGGACACTCAAAGAATGGCATCCCTTCAGAATATGAAAAGGGTTCTCTGCCAAGTGTTTGGCAGTCCATGCAGGGCTCATGCATACTCAGTTTCAGGGGTGTATTTGATAGAAAACAGCTTTACATGATAGTGGGATGTGAATGTCTATCACTGAGATGCAAAATATACAGCCCTCCATGTAAAGCATTTGTAAGCTGCCAGAGGAATGCCTCATAAATAGAGTGACAGTGCACCCATGTCTACAAAGAGTGTAAAGTGCATGGACTGAAATAGATACACTGTACATGTCTGTTTTTTTTCCTCCTCAACAGACCTCAATCTGTATCTGTCTCCTTCCATCAAATCTTATCTGTGTGAGGTTTTGACTTCAAATTTACCTGCATGTTGCATTTTAGTGGCATTTTTTGCAGCCGTAAAAGTGACTTCTGTGTTATTATCCCTCCCAAAGCAGAACAACAAAGAGGGAGACTGTGCTGACAGGTCATCTGGAGACAAATTCTGAAGCTGATCTGTAGACACTGAATAATGGAACAACTCCTGGGAGTGTTGGCAGCTGTGTTGAGATATCATGACATCCTGAGAGTCACAGCTGGAAGCTACTGTCAAGTAAAACTCCATCAGAATGGATGTCTCAAACAAAAACTTTGTGTGGCAACAAATCTAGTTGAAAGAAAAACCCTCAGACCAAGTGCCAATATAAAGTCAGTAAAATGTATTGATTATTAGCAGACACCTCGCCATCAAATACAAGTATGTAAATGTGGGGATCACTATCTAAAACCATTCAAAAAGTGTGATTGTTATCCTTTAACCCAGTGGTTCCCAACCTTTTTTAGCTCGTGACCTCATTTTAACATCATAAATTTCTGGCGACCCCAGACATTCAAAACGGAGACTTTTTTATTGCTAAAATTAATTTGTTTTTGATCATGTAATAGTTTGCTATACTATGTTGCAAATAAATGTTAATTTTAGATGATATTTAGTCTTTATAATGTATATTATTGTGGACGGAAGCAGTAAAGCCAGGTGTAGATTACTGCACAAAGGGAGAATTGGATTTTCCTTGGACAGGATATGTACAGTCAGTCCAGCTTGGATTTACAAGGTTGACAATTGCTACTGAACAAACAAGAACTCCAACTATGAATTATGAAAGAGCTGCAGCATCTAAAACTGACCACAATGAACATTTAGAAGGTATAAACAGAACTACAGTGCTGCAGTTTCAGACTCACAGTTTGTCATGTCTTTTATGGATTGGGACTGTCTCTCTGAATTCACCATATATTTTTTATTAGTACGTTTTTCTAAATTATTTTTATCAATTACTAGAAATTTCAGGCGACCCCATTTGAATTCCAGATGACCACACGTAGGGTCCCGACCCCAAGGTTGAAAAACACAGCAATAACTCAAACTATGAATTATGAAAGAGCTGCAGCATCTTAAACCCACCACAATGAACATTTGAAAGATAAACAGTACCACAGTGATTAGTTTCAGCTTCACAGTTTGTCATGTCTTTTATGGATTGGGATTGTCTCTCTCAACTCACCATATATTTTTTATTAGTAAGATTTTTTCTTTTTTTTTTAATTTTTATGAATTACTAGAAATTTCAGGTGACCCCATTTGAATTCCAGGCAACCACACGTGGGGTCCCGACCCCAAGGTTGAAAAACACTGCTTTAACCTAATCTCTGGTTCTGTTTCTAATAAACCAACTGTCTACATCAATACTACTTGAAACAGTCACAGAGTTGTCGTGCTAAAGTGATGCAGTTTGTTTGGAAACAGCAGCAGCAGAACGGGCATATGGTTGAACTGGGCAGAGCATATGTCCCCAGTATTCATGCTTGAGTCTGTCTCCACAAACACGACAAACCCAGGCCAACATCCCCCGGCAAAGACTCTGCTCCATGTTTCTTCTAAACAGCTCCCCAGTGTCAAGACTTTACACAGTGGTAGCAGCCTTTGGAGTGTGACTACTGTTAGTATCTACATCCAGCCATAAATGTTTCCACCACTATAGGACCATCTTTTCATGCACTACTGTCAGAAATCAGATGCTACGGTTGTGGCTGAATAATCCAAAAAATTACCTCCTATCTCTATTTCCTAAACACTTTAACATCTTGACGTTTTCCATCACCGTCTAAGAAAGATGTGAAGGAGAATTTATAAGGACTTAGGGAGAGGAAAACGTGGTGCTTACAGAATTCTGCACTTACACTGGCGCTGCTATGGACTCTGTGGATACTTCGTCCTGTGCGTTCTCGCTGTGTTGTTTAATGCAGGCCAAATACATAGATAACCCTGTGAAAAACAAGACTTCATCTCCAAGGTTGGAATAGAAATATAAAAGGGAAAATACAAAACTAGTGCCCATTCCTAACCGTACCCACAAAATCCCATACATCATAAATAACACCAGTTTAGACAAGGACGTGCAAAAATAATCATTTGTAACTTCTTTTTAGATGTGGAATTAAGAACATCATCTGAGTAAATTTCTAACTTAATCTAACCCACATAACCACTTACTTCCATCCTGATTTAGCTCTTTCTCTACCTGCTTATGGTCCAGTTTCAGCTCTGTTAACCCATTACAGTTTTATACCATTGAAACATCTGCAACCAAAGTAGTAGGGGTGTAAGAAAATATCGGTTCTGCAATATATTGTGATATTTCATTTCACAATACTGTATCGATATTAAAAAGTACTGTATCGATATTTTGAGGTATTTATTCAAATGCAGACCTAGCGGAGGATCATTTTTGTTTTTTGTTTTTCTTTTTTGTTTATATTTTCTTTTATTTAAATATTCACATGGGTATTGTTCTTATTTTTTGTTGTTTTTAAATTGTACAGCTTTTTATGTTTTTTAATCTATTCTTGCATTTTATTCTTTTATTTAGGTTTTATTTATTCTTCTGCACAGCACTGTTTTCTTTTTTTTCTTTTTTTTGTACAGTTCTATGTATTTTAATCTATTCTTGAATTTTATTCTTTTATTTAGGTTCTATTTATTCTTCTGCACAGCACTGTTTTCTTTTTTTTTTTCTTTTTTTGTACAGTTCTATGTATTTTAATCTATTCTTGTATTTTATTCTTTTATTTGGATTTTATTTATTCTTCTGTACAGCACTTTGGTTAACTGCAGTTGTTTTAAAGTGCTTTACAAATAAAGTTGGATTGGACTGGATATTGCAGGTCATGCATGTAGTTTTTTTTTTTTTTTTTAATTGGTAACACTGTTTTGTTAAATAATGGTCATTTCAAGCATCCTAAAAGTACTTTTTACTGTCTGAGAGAGGCAGATGTTAGTTCCTTTGTTGGGACTGAACAAAAATAATGTAAGGATCTTGGATGATTCAGGGACTGTCCACTAATTTAATTCATTAAATTAATGTTAAAACTGTATTTATCCAAATCCTGCATTTTAAGTTTTTATCAAGGAAAGTTTTGTGATATAGCATTAGATCCTGTTCTGGTCAAATACAAATCTGTTTAGTATTAGTGCATATTTCTGGTGTAGTTACATTTTCCAAGAAATAATCATTTAATCCACAAAGACCCAAATGTCTACCGGTGACCAAAATCAGTTGCTGATGTAAAAAGGTAAATCACTGTTGATCCACTAATTCTATCAATCCATGGAAATAACTGTTGTACAATACAGTTTGTCATCTTTTCATGGTCATCAGATATGACCCATTTGGACATTCAGAGGCTCCGTAGTGAATGTGGAAACATCGGCATTTTTTACAACACTGATTCACCAGTAAAACCCATGGAGTTGGATCAATGACAGTGGAAGGAAACACTTGGTTTATGTTCATTTAATGATATACTTTACTGATAAAGTAACTTTTTCTTAAGTTTTCTGTTTTTGGTATACTATCCCTCAAACGCAATCTCAGCATGATGATTACAGTACATGATCAGTAAATTAAATATTGGAAAGTACCTGATTTTCACTGCAAAAATGTAAAATGGAGAGAATAATATAATAATAAATAGAGATAAATCACTTAAGAAAGGTTAAATCTAGAGAAAAATTCATTTTGGAATTGTCACAAAAGTACCGCTGGGTTAAAAAAAGAAACAAAACAACTAAAAAAATATTGCCTGCGTAACAGTATCGTGATATATTACAATATATCGTATTGTGATATTAGTATTGTGATTTGTATTGTATCGCCAGATTCTTGCCAATTCACACCCCTACAAAGTAGCCGAACTAAATTATGCTGTTCCTAAGGTTGCAATACAATTATGCTCAAAATGATAAAAAATAATAATACCCCATGCAAACTAAGGGCAGATTTTACATTAACATTAACTTCACATTTTAAAGCAACGGTAGTGTCAAAAACCTAATGTTGAATGTCAAAACATAAGCATATTAGTGAGTTTTAGAAAGTTATGGAGTGAGATGGAAAAGTGTATCCAGTCATTTATTTATGTGAACATTTTTCCAATTCCCATTTTCCAATAATGGAAAGAAAAAAATACTTATGAATGCATCAAAGCTCCTTTCCTCAGCATTTATAGAATTCAAACTGCTGTTATTGTGGCAGCCACAATAACAGATACTAGATACTTGTAGGTTATTTCATTCAAGTAGGACACTTATTAAAAGAAAAAGAACTGTTCTACTGCAACTATAGTGTCAAGAGCTGGTTTCAGGCCATTAAATACTCTATTTTAAAAGACAAGGGGGAAAGGGAAGAGGAGATGAAGGGAGAATCTTATGACGGAGTGTTAACAAGGAGATGAATCATCAGTGATGACGGATGAGGGTGAAGTAATGAGGGAGAGTCTTTGAGCAGATGAGAGGAAAGAGCAAAGAGATTCTTCTGGTGAATATAGGGAAATGTCGAGGGTTAATCTTTTAAAAGGTGAGAAGGGCTGGTGAAGAGGCAATCTTCAACAGGTAAGAGGGACAGGGTTACAAATCCTCAAGCAAGTGAATAACAGGAAATTAGGGATGCACCGATACCGATACCAGTAACAGGTATCGGTCCGATACTGAGCGCATGTACTTCTACTCAAACTCGTAAAAGTGCTCCGATACAAACACGCTGATACCACTTTACGGCAGCGTGATGTTCATAGTTGTGCAGCAGGTACGTGGCAGAGGAGTAATGTCAGCAGTGTGGAGATTTTTCAAAATAAACGATGGTGATAAAAGTAACGATGACTGAAAGTTACGTTAAAGACACAGACGGATACAGACGGAACATTCTGTTTGTCCTCTGCCTACATTCTGTACATAATTCTGTCTGTTTTCCAGGTTCTTGTGGATGCGTACCCAAATGGAAAATACGGAGCAGTACCACCGGGAACCATGGAGGTAGCGGATCTTTTCAAAGAGCGACTGTGAGTTAGTGAAAAACTACTGACATATTTATTCCAACTACCCTCATCAATATCAGCATTAGTATTACCTCTTCTGTCGTCACCATGTTTATTGTTACAGACTTTTTCTTCTTTGCTTCAAAAAACTTTACTCTTCTTCGTGGTATTTGTCCAGTATGGTTAATTAAGAGCGGCGCCCCCTGGTGGATTGATTGAGAAATGGTCATTCCAACACATTAAATGTCAGTTGCAGCACTTCGTTCCAGTCAGACTAATGACAACGACAATAAAGCACATTACAAAAGTAACTTAGGACTATAATGGTATTAAGTACTCATATCGGTACTCGGTAGCAGCAAGTAATCAAATGTAAGTACTGTATTTTCCAGACTATACAGGGTGGGGAAGCAAAATGTACAATGAACATTTAGTTGTTTTTTCTCAGCAGGCACTACGTCAATTGTTTTGAAACCAAACATATATTGATGTCATAATCATACCTAACACTATTATCCATACCTTTTCAGAAACTTTTGCCCATATGAGAAATCAGGAAAGCAAACGTCAAAGAGTGTGTGATTTGCTGAATGCACTCGTCACACCAAAGGAGATTTCAAAAATAGTTGGAGTGTCCATAAAGACTGTTTATAATGGAAAGAAGAGAATGACTATGAGCAAAACTATTAGGAGAAAGTCTGGAAGATACCATTAAAGAAGAATGGGAGAAGCTGTCACCCGAATATTTGAGGAGCACTTGTGCAAGTTTCAGGAAGCGTGTGAAGGCAGTCATTGAGAAAGAAGGAGGAAACATAGAATAAAAACATTTTCTATAATGTCAATTTTCTTGTGGCAAATAAATTCTCATGACTTTCAATAAACTAATTGGTCATACGCTGTCTTTCAATCCCTGCCTCAAAATATTGTAAATTTTGCTTCCCCACCCTGTAAGCTGCTACTTTTTTCTCACGCTTTGAACCCTGCGGCTTATACAACGATGTGGCTCAAGTATAGATTTTTATGGGCTACCAGCCTCCAGGGGGCACTCTAGCAGGAAGCTCAAAAGTGAAACAGACAGGTGGAAGGCGTGATGCAAAGAGGAGGAGTTTTAATCTTAACTTTTAACAATCATTTTGCATGTCATGCACAAACCCTCATCTTGGAAAACATACGATGAAAGGCATATGATGCTCTTTTTTTTTTTTTAACTTATATTTTGTTTCATTTTAGAAATTTTACAACACAAACAATTACAACATAGTGTCAGTTGTCGTCCTGTTTATTGTCCATTTTTTCCATCGATCTTCATAAGTTGCTTGCTGTAGTCTTATGATATACGTAAGTCTCTCCATGTTGTGAATTTCTTCCACAATGCCTCTCCAATTATTTAGGGTACGAGGGTCCACTTTACACCATTTTCGTGTGATGGTTTTTTTTAGACGATGCCAAGAGGATTTTAATCAAATATTCATCCTTACTTGGTATGTCTTTTCCTGTTAAATGACCCAAATATAACACAGAACATGTCCTTGGTAGTTCATATCCCAATATTTTTCCAAGTTCTTTGCTGATATTATTCCAATATTGGGATAGTTTTGTGCACTGCCAAAAAACATGTGCATGACCCACATCCTGCTCACCCCACACCCTCCAACAGGTCTGAGGTAATTATAATGAAGCCTTTTGGATCTTTGGTGTTATAAAAAATCTCATAATGTTTTTCCAACAAAATATTTTCCAATTTCTGGATGTAGTTACTTGAGTTTCACATATTTCATACCATGTATCATCACTTAATTCTACCAACAGTTCTTTTTTCCATTTATCTCTAATATACAGAGTTGAAGTTTTGCTGTTAGACACCAATCTCTGATACAGTTTGGATGCGATGCTATGATGCTATTTTAAGTTAAAACCAATCGATCTGGTGGTCTAAGAAGGAAAAAGAGCTGCTGCACACAAGTGCCATTGAGAGCGACAACGGAAGAAAGACTGAGAAGGTGTGTGACGGAGCCTTTCTGAGGCTGTTCAACTCTGACACTGAAGACGATGACTTCAGTGGTTTCAATGCACAGAAGGAAGACGAAGATAGCGATCAATGACTTTTCTGGGTTTTTTAACCAGCCATGTTACTGCTGTTTTACTGCCATGTTACAGGCACTGTTTGGAAAAAAGTGGTTAAGGTATGGAAATAAATATTTAAATAATCTTTCTGTATAAATATCTCATGCTACAACATGGACACCTGTGGCTTATCATCAGGTGTGGCCTATATATGTACAAATATTTTTTTTCTTTTAAAATTTAGTGGGTGCGGCTTGTATTCAGGTGCGCTCTATAGTCCGGAAAATATGGTACTCGGTCTAGAAAAAAGTGGTATTGGTGCATCTCTACAGGAAATAGAAAGAAAGAATAGAAGAGTCATGAGGCATCTTGGAAAAATGAGTATTGATGAGGTGTGTCGCTAAACACACACGGAGAAGAACAGTGGAATGCTTCCCCTGCATAAAACATGGAGGCAAACACTGGTCAAAAATCAGGAGAAATGGTTTGCAACAATAAGCACAGAACAGAAACTGTGACCAACATAAAGTTAAAAAAAATTCAGCATAGAGTAGAACATCAGACAAATCACTCATGGGAAAAAACAAACAGAGAAAAGGAGTGAAAACAGTGAACAAAAAACAAAATTAAGTCAAAATTCAACCCTGGGTAAAAAAAAAAAAAAAAAAATCTCAAAATGTTCTCACTTGCAGAGTCTGACTACTGCAGAGCCTAATAATTGAATCCAATGGACAAAGAAAAAACTAACAAATTCTAGCAGGGGTCAGAAAATCGGGCAGATGGATATTCTGGTAGGTTTTGCACCAGGGCAAGAGTACGGGTGGAGTGAAGAATGGGTAGAAAAAAGTGAACACCGAGTAAAATTTAAAGTGGTGATAAAAACAAAATCCATGCGTGGAAAAACAGTGAAAAGATATGATGGAGACTCCTTGATAGGTAATGTGGATTCACTACAGACTAAAATCTAAGATCTAAAAACACAAAATGCACTACACACTACACACAGATGTTCCTTATGTCCTGTATTACTGACTAAAATTTCTGAATTCTGCAGAACTGCTTTATTCTGCTTATATCTCCAGTGATCTAAATACATAAAGAAAGCCTGTGGGGAATATATTTGAGTTTCCTAAAAAAAAATCTGCAGAATATATTGATCTTTAAATGTAAAGTTGGAGAGAGGATTCTGGAAAGTATCCGCTCATAACGACTAGGCTCTTATCGCCCATCTGTTCTCTATATTGAGTTTATATAACTCGGAAAATATATAAGGTATAGGAAGACAATTATTTCCTTTTTCCATTTCTATTAACATTCAAGACGTGGTTTACAGTTTCAGTCATAAAGTAAGTAGGGTTCCATGTTTCATGAGAATCATCGCAGTAGCTTTTGAATAAACCAGCCCACAAACAGTAACAAACAGTAATGAAAACTTACGCAACTGTCCTTGTCAGATGAAAAAAATAAACATTACATTCTGCTGAACGAACAAAGGAAAAAGAAGTGGCAGAAAATGTTATGAAAGTTTATTGGTTTATTTAGAGGTCATAACACTAACGTTGGAAATACACAAAGGAAATAAATTGATGAAAAATGTGAATAACATGGATGCATGTCTGCTGTGCATTTTTCATTTTTTATCCCACACAAAGATGCTGTGTAAAAATACGAATCAATATTTGAACAAACTGCTTCAGAAGGTCAAGGGTTGCTCATTTTACAAAAACATATAATAGTGGAAAATAACCAGTGAGGTTATGTTTCTTTGTGTATTATCGACAATGCAACAAAATAAAGAATAACAAAAAACATAATTAAACTGAGCAAGAAATACACCAATGTAACCCCAGTTTTCCCTTATCCCCAGTTTCAAGGAATTCTGGCATGACTTTCATCCGTTTGCCAAGGGAACATGGAAAAACACTCTTAGAAAAGGGTATTTTTAACCATTGACACAGATGCTAACATACATCTCTCTGATTGTGTATCCCCTCAGGACAGATATTTGTATTGCAGACACTGTGCATCTCTACTTTCAGCTGGTTTTCTTTCTCTACTTGGTGAAGATCTAGGAAACTCCTGAGGTCAAAGGCACTTGCAGTGACCTCCAGTAGCAAAATAAAACCTTTATGAAAACAAAAATAACAACAGGCTTGAAATACACCCACATAAAGCGGTGTACCTGCTGCATACGTGAAGCCAAACAGTTGGGATTAAAGTCACGATGGAGAAGGCAAACCTAACCTCAACGCCAGAGACTTCTCACATATCTGTTGTACCGATGAATACATGCTTTAACTTTTGGCAGGTTGAATTTGGCAGTGTGGGGTGTAATTCCTATTTGTAGAATATTGTCCTTAAGCTGTTGTTGTTCTTTTGTAATGTAATGTGATGACAACTGTATCAGTTCAGTTAAAGATGAGGGATGTTTTATGTTCATTTCAATCCTACTTTAAACATCACTGTTCTACATTATATTACATACAGTTATGCAATTTCTTTTTTTAGATTTTTTTTGCCATATTTAATTTTATTTTTTTATTTTATTGGTTTATTTAATAGGGACCATGCACATTTACGAACATTGCTGTATAAAAAAAATACAGCTATGTAAATATGCCAGAATTAGTAAAAATAACTAGGCTACTTTTCATCTGCAGACCCTAGGCAGGTGACAGAAACAAAAAATAAAACATGAAACAACCAATATTAGTACATCACTTGTTCGCTACAAATTAAAAATAATGATAATAATAATAATAATAATAATAATAATAATGATGATGACATAGGCATCATCATCATATCATTATATCATTATATAAAATGTTATTCCTCTAAATACATATAATCAAGGTCAGTTCTCTCCACTTTGTGACTACAGAAAACAAGCTAAACCACACCTCCAGTGCTACATCATTGTTTATTTACTTGGCAGGTCTTGAGGTCTTTTCATTAAATCTGGGACAAAAGCCACATTAAATTTAAAGGGCTTGACACAAAAGAATGCCGAAAGTGAAAAAAAAAAAAAAAAAAACAACAATGAAAAGGATTTGTGTGCCCTGTGCACATTGTACTGCACAATAGCCCTTTAAACACATCTTTTCTTGACTACAGGACTTCTTTCATTGAAAGTAACAAAGACACCAGGACCTAACAGATGACTCTTCTATTCTCCTTCACCTCCTCTCGGCTTAAAGAGGAGCATTGCCTCTCCTCTGAATGTTCGTTCCAGTCAGCAGGTTCACGTGGATGCCATCCAACTTCCCTGCAGTCTGCAGGGGAACAGAAGGTCTCTGCAGTAATCTGTTGCCATTTCCTTTACAACCCAGCAATTAACTTCACCCGGTGACAAAACAAAGATTTTTCTCAATGTAATCTAAATAGGAAGTGATTTTCGTTTTGTTAAAAAACACCCACACAAGTCCCCATGGGGATTCAAATGAAATGTAATTGAAGTTTAATGGGTCTCGGTGGCAATAACAAGCAGCAATGAATATTAATATTTTAAAAAGACAATAGTGCTCTGTATGGGTTGAAAATCCTAAGAGTTGCTCCAATGTGAAATACTGAGGGCTGAAAAAAGGCATCTGCTAGCAGCAGTGTGACCTGCTGAGGGGGAGCAGAAGCACACAAGTTTATTCAGACTCAGTGTCACAGTTCAGCCACAGTCAATGCAAAAACAGATGGTGCACTTAGGAGCAGAGGCGACACGGGAAGACACACATAAGCCACTGCAGCAGTATTGCTTTCAGATTCTTTCTAGAGCGAGCTGTAATTATGCAGGAAGAGTTAGCTGAGCCTCATGCTGTTTGTCAGCATCACCCTGTTTCCACACACTCACACTGGTAGACGTACAGTACAAGCAGGGTTTGCTACTGCCAGCCACAGAGCAGCTTTATTGGAGAAACAGGAGGTCCATGTTCTCTGCTCTGAAGTAGGGACAGTTGCTGAGAGGAGACAGAATATTTGCTTTCCAATCTTCAAGGGCTTTTCCAAATCACTTGGGATTCACACCAGTGACCTAGTCACACATTTCTTGTCCAGTCTCTAAATGGTTCTGTTTTGACAAGATTGAAGTGTATGTTAACTGAAAATCGGGATCCCTTACATATTTAACTCTGCTAAAACAGTGCCAAGAGGTTTCAAAGGGTCTTTTTAAGGGATATTTTATCTTAAATCCCCACCCCATATCCCCATCACCTCCTGCCAACACTACCATACATGCAATGAACTCAATTAAACTCTGCTTCTGACCCATTTCCCTAGCAATGAGCTTGCAGAAGTATCTGACAAATGCAAGTTCATGCCTGCATGCCCTGAGGACTGTGGCTTCAAGGAATACTTCAAGATAAAAAATTCTAAGGTAACTGTAAAGACATGCAAATTTCAGGATAAAGAAGCTCACAAAGACAATGAGGGGAGATTTAGAGGGTTTCCATTCCTGTGAAATAGATATTATACTGCCGATTTCCAAAGTACAGGATAATCACGACTTAATACTCAGCATGCACAGTGCTATTAAGACAATGCAATGCACCAATGCAGTGTTTCCTTGTAGAATAACTTGCAGGCTTCAAAGAGAATCTATTAGCAGATGAAGTGTTAACGATTTTAGGACACAACTCCATTAAAAGCCATTTTCTTTAAAGTCAGCGAGAAAAGCCCATGGGTCTATGGAGTCCAGCTTTGCTCCTATCAGCTCCAGTGTGGAAAAACAAGAGCACTGGGCCACTGGGAAATTCCTCCAAGCATTATCAGCGTTCCTTAACTATTCTAAACTGACATCAATGGCTGAGCCGGCTTGATCCCAGCGGACCTTGTTAGCTCCATTTAATGGCAAAATGAGCCAACTTCTAAGTCCTGCTCTGGCACTGGGAGCTGTGAGTCCGGGCTGGACTGTTGTATTAGGTGGTGAATGTAAAAAGACATCACACTAATTACTGATGGGACATAGGTTTGAGGCTTCAACATTTGTACATTTGTTTGTATATGTAGCCAGTTTGTCTTGGCACATCCATATACACACTGTGACTAACACATTGGAAATGCAGTCTGATCCTTTGCAGAGAGCAAAAACTGAATTAAGCATGCGTCTGTCATAAATACACCAGTTTTGTTAGTGTGCCGTAGGAGTCCATATTGTTACTTCTATGGAACACATTTGATTAATTAAAAATCAGAACTGTAACAAAACAAACTGTCCCAAACGTTTACATCTCCATCAGACCAGCAAATTTGTAAATCATTCCAGAAATGTGAATCTGGCAACAGAACGGTAATTATTTCCCCAAATTGCTCATTGCTGTGTGATCTTATGAGCTTAAATGTGTCAAGAATAGAATACTAATAACATCAGCAAAGTTAACATTTACAGAAAAACTTATTAAATTTGTTAAGGGTAAGCCATGACATAGTACTTTGTATAGGCTCTTAAAGCAGAAACTTTTGACACAGTGAATAAACACAACATTTTGTTGCGTATAAATGCATGTATTTAACTTGTTAGAGGAAGATATTTGCCAAAAGTCACATTGAATTTTTGGGCAGGCTGTGACAGTGGTGAGCAGTGGTGTGTAAAACATAATTTAATGTCAGAATTAATTGCAAGAAAATGAGAACTATTTAAGAATATGAATGCACACTAAGTAAAAGCTCTGATTCTCTAGTTTGCCACAGTTTGACTAGTTTTGTAGTATATTTTCCCCATAATCACCATGATTTCATCCTCTGCATTAGAGCAGTTTTAGTCTGCATAGCTTCACGACATCTCATTCTAAAAGGTAGAAGTTAGGATGATTGCTGACATAATAAAGAATTAGGGAAGAGAATTTATTGCTGCCCTTTCAATGGCTGGTTGACATTTTCTCCATTTTGCCTACTGAATCAGTGCAAATGTGGCACGAGGTGAAGGCTCCCATTTTGTCAGTACCCAAACTAGGCTAAATCACCTTTGCTTTTTAACCAGTAATTATTCTATTAAGCTCTAAAGTGCGGGCTCTAACTCCAGCTGATTTGTCCTTCAGCAAGGCATGTAAGCAGCAGTTACTCTAATGTAGTCAGCACCCTGAAATTGCAACTATTATACGAAGAGTCTAGTGGAAAATAGGGCGCAGTACCATTTTCTGCACACAAAAAAATTAAATGAACACATATATATTGTTATATGTGCCTGAGTAAACCTAAAGGTAGCAAAAAAAAAAAAGCAATAAAAGTTATATTTCCTGCCATTATCCCTGGCTTTTCTATGTGATAAAAACCTGTGGGGGTGATACGGGCTAACGTGTTGATCACAGCTCGGTAGGCAGCACTGAGGTCATTAAGAGCTTCTCTAAATGAGACAGGCTGACCGTTGCCGCGGCAACAGACTACAGCGACAAGAAAACAGGAGACAGATCAGAGCACGCATGTGTGTGTGTCTGCATGTTTTTGTGTTTATATATGTGTTAGTGTATGTGCATGTGTCGTCCTCATAACAGCATCATATCTCCCAAAGCTCTACTACAGTATCATATGGACCTTTTTCCCTTTTAATAGGTAATTAAAATATGTAAGGAAACATAAGACAGAAAGCCCAAAAAGATGTTATTTAAACTAAAAACACAAAGGTCTGAATAACATGTTACCATTAAGTACATTGCATTTGAGTGAAAAAAACAAAAAGCCATGTAACATCTTCAATATCTAGTGTAATTATGAGATACCGATAAACATTGAAGTCCTATTTGTGCAACAAAAACACAAAAAAAATCGAAAATGACAGTTTTTCAACTCTCTCTGCCTCTGCCTTTGTGTCTTCTTTCTCTGTCTGTAATTTGTGAAGCATCAGGACATATTACCCAGCATCCCATTCCCACGATCCTTGATATCACCAGCTAAACTGTTCCTAATTTCCGTTCACTCTCTCTGCATGGCCTCTTTTTCAAGTGGTTATTCAATGGTGTCTTAATCCAGTGGTGGAGCTTAAGTAGAGACAAAATTCACTAATTGATATAATTAATTTAATGAAGAATATTAACCCATTAAAGCACAAAAAGAGGCTTGTATGATCTATATTATCTTTACAATCACTGTCATTACTCAGGACGTCCATGGATGTGTTCCTCAATTATGCAGTTATTACCTCTAAATAAAGATTTCCTTTTCTTTTTTGTCAGACAGATGGAAAAAAGTTGATTGATTGATTGATTGATTGATTGATTTTTTTTACCTTGACATGTTTCGGCTACAACCAGTAGCCTTCCTCAGAAGGGTCACTTGATGTTACTGTGACGTGTCATTGTCAGCTGTTTTCTCCAGGTTTGCCGGGCAACAGGGGACGATTATGCCCCCTGCTGCCTGGCATCCCACGGAGGACAGCATCCCAGGTGTGGGATAAGGTGTAGGTTCCCCCATCTTTGTTCATGGACCTCGGGGCCCGTTTTCTGAATTCTATGGCCTCCCTAATCTGTGGGATGCCAGACAGCAGGAGGCATAATCATCCCCTGTTGCCTGGCAAACCTGGATAAAATAGCTGACAATGACACGTCACAGTAACATCAAGTGACCCTTCTGAGGAAGGTTACCGGTTGTAGCCGAAACATGTCAAGGTAAAAAAAAAAAGAAAAAAATTCAAAATCAGAAACATCAGAAATCTGTATAAGTTCAGTAGACAGCATGAACATAATCGGACAATTAATACCTCAACATATTTTAATGTTTCCCCTCTAAATCAACCCACTTGTCTTTTTTTTAATAATATACAGCTATACAGATTGGCCTTTGGTGCAATGGAAAACGGTCCTATGTAGGGATGCACTGATCCAATACCAGTATCGGGCATCGGCTCCGATACTCAGTGTGTGTACTTGTACTCGTATTCGTAAAAGTAATCCGATACAACTGCACCAATACCACTTACGGCCGTGTGACATTCACAGTTAAGTGCAGCAAATACATGGTGGTGGAATAATGTGTGGGGAGTGTGAAGAGTGTGGAGATTTTTCAAAATAAATGACAGTGATAAAAGTAACGCTGACTGCAAGTAACTTAAAGACACAGATGGATACGGACGGAGCATTCTATCTGTCCTCTGCGTACATTCCATCCATTTTCCAGGTGCTGGTGGATGCGTACCGAGACGGAGAATACCACCGGGAACCATGGAGGTAGAGGATCTGTTCAAAGAGCGACTGTGTGAGTTAGAGAAAAACTACTGACATATTTATGATAACTACCCAGGGCTTGACCAGTTTCCATCCGATTTATAATATTATGGGAGTACGGAGCGGTGTGGACCGTGCTGCCAGCGGAAGTGAAAATGAAACTTATCACTCATTTCTCTTTTCTCTGCCTCCTGAAGCTTCACTTGTAAACCTTACCAGCGAAAACACTGCAATATTAGTATCCACATTAGTGTTACCTCTGTCATCTCCATGTTTGTTATTACTGACTTCCTTCTTCTCAAAAAACTTTACTCTTTTTCATGGTATTTGTCCAGTATGGTTAATTCAGAGTGGCGCCCCCTGGTGGATTAATTGGGAAACACTCATTCCAACACAATAAATGCCAGCAGCAGCACTTCGTTCCAGTCAGACTAATGACAATGACAATAAAGCACATTTACAAAAGGAACTAAGAACTGGAATGAGATTATTAAGTGCTCGTATCGGTACTCAGTATCGGCAGGTACTCAAATATAAGTACTTGTACTTGTACTCGGTCTGGATGAAAGTGGTATCGGTGCATCCCTAGTCCTATGGTCTGATGAGTCCAGATTCGCCCCGTTCCAGAGGGATGTACGCATCAGGGTGAGAAGAGAGGTAGACAAAGTGATTACCCATCATGCCTAGTACCTACAGTGCTTGCAATGCAAGCCTGTGTGTTCCATGTTATGATCTGGGGTTGTTTTAGGTGATTACATCTAGGTTCAGTAATGTTATGTGTCCAAAAAATGACAGAAATAAATGTTCTATATTGTACAAACTTACTGAAAATAATACGACAGTGAACGCTTGTAAAAAATAAAGCTAGATATGATCCAACAAAATATGGGAGAAATATGGAAAAATGTAGGACCTAAAGTGTTTAGAACAAAGAGTTCTGAAGTTTAATTGTAGAGATATGAACTGAATATATTTATACCGACAATGTGATGGATTTATGTGACCACTAGAGGCAGTAGTGAGTGATTCTGCTGGCCTCCCATGGTGATGAAAACTAGCACCATAGGGTCTTTGACAAATGCATCAGAAAGTGACCAGATGGGATGAGAACCATTAAGAAACAACTTTTAGAGTCAAAGAAAGTGATGAAAGCCAGAGGCACTGTTGTTGTTTTCACCATTGGACACAGCTGTAAATAAAAAGAATGGAGTCTGAGTTTGATTATGAGGCTTATGAAAGTACATGTCAGGGTAGAGACTGCGATCTGGTAGGATCGGCGATTCTACCAGTAGAGACTCCAATCGTAGTCTCTACCAGTAGAAACTCCGATCAGAGTCTCTGACCCTAACCCTAACCCTAACCCGATCGGAGTTTCTACTGGCAGGATCGGAGTTTCTACCAGTAGAGACTCTGATCGGAGTTTCTACCGGTAGAGACTACGATCGGAGTCTCTACTGGTAGAATCGCCGATCCTACCAGATCGCAGTCTCTACCCTGATATACACTACCAGTCAAAAGTTTGGACACATCTTCTCATTTAAATGACATGAGATGGACCATAGATGGCCAACAAGTGCTCAGCATCACTGGGAACTCCTTCAAGGCTGTTGGAAAACATTTCAGGTGAATACCTCACGAAGCTCATCGAGAGAATGCCAAGAATGTGCAAAGCAGTCATAAAAGCAAAATTTGGCTATTTTGAGGAATCTAAAATATAAAACATGCTTTGAGTTATGTCACACTTTTTTTTAACTACATAATTCCATATGTGTTCATTCATAGTTTTGATGCCTTCAGTGAGAACCTGCAATGTAAATAGTCATAAAAATAAAGAAAAACCAGGTGAGTCCAAACTTTTGACTGGTAGTGTATAAAGTTATTATGTGATGTTATTTGGAAAGTTTGATGGCGATCCGTGGTTCAGACTAAGCTGACAGTTCTGAGCTTGTCAGTTCAGATCTTTAGTACAGGTACTGACAATACAAACCATACAGAAAATTGAGGTGATCTGTTGTTTTACTGTGGCGGTTTTTTTATTATAATGTAACAGCTATAATGTAAACTATCAGCTGATGCAGCACGTGAAAATGATAAGACCCAGTATGATTTTCACCAAGTGTCAAAATAACCGACTGTGAGTTTTTGCTTGAAGCAGAAAACTTGATACCATAATACAGATGTGTGTAAACAATGACCTTTATGTATGTTCTAAAATGTGACTTCGCCTACTGTTGAAAGTTTGGGACACCAGCCTACCCATAACCCCTTTGACAAGTTCTTAACATTAAGGACTGCGATTAGCATAACTGTAGCCAAGCCTGTTCTATAATAAGTAACTTTATTCTGCATTGTACAAGTACTTTTCCTGCTGCTTTCTGACTTAAGTGTGGTCTTTATGGTTGCTTCCTGAACATTGTGTGTGCCTGCCAGCCAGCCAGTGTGTGTAGGTGTGCATGCATGTGTGTATTTGTGTGTGCTTTAAGCCAGGGTCATTGAGGAGTAATAGGATTGCTCGGCCCAGCTCCCTCTCTCGACACCCTGGCAAAGACAGGCCTCCTAAATCATCCTCATATCTCTGAGCAAGATGGAGGACCTGGCATCGCCTCTCCCCGCCCTCCATCCCCACTGCAGCCACAGCCGCTCTCCCCACTGTGAAGCAAACACAGCTCGCAGCCATGATTTCCCTCAAACCTACAGAAAGACTGGAATAATATCTACTCAGCATTCTGTAAATATCCACTGGGAGATTGCACTCCAGTTCATTGCAGCTGTGCCACAGTTACCGTGCATGGGCTCGACTGCTGATCCTCAACTTGCGCTCTTTGTTCTTGAACTTTTCATCTTATGACTTGTAATAAGGAACCGAAGTGTGAGGTGAAGGAGCCTATTCTGCCCGTGCTATTATTCATTATTCCTGTTCTGTACTTTTCCATTCTTATTCAGGGTCATGAAGGGCTGGAGCCGCTAACACCTGTCTGCACATGACAAACTTATGGTAACATTATGACAAAGCCAGCCTTTGTATTTGTGCTGTTTTGTTGCTATTATATTCTGCATATGTAAGAGATTTAGAACAATAGCAAAACAGTCTCAAAATAGCACAGGATATCAAAGTTATACACTTCAACAGCACAAATATGGCCTCAATTATAACTAAAAGACAGTGATGCACATTTTTCCTGTCATAATTAATACAATAGCAAAAAAATAAAAGTACATTTCCCATTGTGTCTTTAACCTTGGGAAAAAAAAAATTATGTGACATCTAATCAGACAATGCATTTCAACATGCTGTTTTGTTGTTTTTTTTTAAGTGTCTGAATTTTACAGGTTCCTACTCTGTAACTTTATTCATTCAGCTTTGTATGCTTATACTGGATGGATGGATGGATGGATGGATGGATGGATGGATGGATGGATGGATGGATGGATGGATGGATGGATGGATGTTCTCACATTAACACTATTTTAGTCTTATTTATTATAGATTTTATTTAATATTGTACACTGCTGGTGTTGAGGACAAACTTAATTTTATGTAGAAACATTTGACGCCAATAAAGAACCTTGAACCTTAACGTGTTGTGCATATATTTCTATATTTCGCCAGAATACTTTCACCTTGTACTCACACTCTACAAAATGTGTACAAATACTGCATTTCTAAAAAAATTGGTATATTTATTATCAGTATAAATGTCGCACAACACCCATACATACTAGCTATTCTCCAATGTATGATTCTATATTAAAATTAGTTGTTAACATTCTTATCAATCAAACTATATTATAAATTTGAAACAAGCAAGATGGCTGCTGTGCCCACATTCAGCCTGGCAGGTGCTGTGTGTTTTTCTATTTCTTTCAATCCATTTTCATCTACAAAGCTTGTTTGCAATGCTGTTTGTGGCTGCATTATGTCTGTAGACAGTAAGTTGTTGCCTCATAAAAGACAGTACAATTAGAGTCTATCTACTGGCCCTAAGGAGCCAACATTTTCAGCTTTCTAAAATATGGACACACTCAGGGACCGTCAGAGGCACGGCGGCAGATCCACCCATGAGTCGTGTTCATCTAATTCACCATAATTTCAAATAATGAAGTACAAATACATGGTGTCCCATAAGTCTCCATACACAGGAGACATAATACATATGGTTCTAACATGTATTTCTTTATATTTCTTCTTTATAGTTCTTCAGCAGTGGAGGACACACATTGAAATGTGTTCCCGACAAAATGGGAGTCATATAGAGCATATTATATAAATAAAAATGGTTTATGTCAAGAAACGTTTATTTTTCCTATGTATGGAGACTTATGGGACACCCTGTACTTTGTTACCTTACTTAAGTAGAAGTTTTGGTTGTCTATACTTTACTGGAGTAATTATTTTTAAGCTGACTTTTTACTTCTACTCCTTACATTTTCACGCAATTATCTGTACTTTCTACTCCTTAAATTTTAAAAATAGCCTCATTACTCCTACTTCATTTCAGCTTGTTTTCATTCCGGCTTGTCATCGTTCAAATAAAAAAAAATATATCCACATAAATGGCACCAGCCAAATACAGTGAATTTGATTGTGGTTGGATGAGAAGTATAAACATATACCATTCTGACACCCTACTGGTTTGTACGCCATCCATCACACCTGACTTTCTGAACCATTCCAATACTTACATTCAGCTAGTCATCATATCTTCCGCTCCATGAAACACATGTTAGTGCTCAGTAGAACACATATATGGTTCTTTAATTAATTTGCATTGAACTAAAATGTGTTCATTTTCAATGGGCATATATGCAGCTGAAACAGGAAGCCTAGCGCAGCCCACATTTTTCAACATTAACATTTTAATACAACATTATAGTCATTATGGCCTTTAGAAAAATGTTTTTGGGGGAGGTGGGGTAGTGCACTACAGGCCCCTGTGGTGCCGCCTAAGCTTTTGTCCTAATGGCATTTTTTCCCCTTACATTTATTTTTATACTTTAAAGGTGCGGGAGACTTTTGTGACCAATTTTTCATCAAATCTGTAAAACCTCACTCACAGCCTAAGAATCACAAAGCTGTAAGTCTTTCTGTGATTACTCACCTGAATCTCTAAAGACACGACACAGAAACAGAAGGAGCTCCCTTCCCTCTATGCATATTCCTCCAGCCATTTCACGTTGTGTTTGTTTCATCCATATAATATCATATGCTCTCACTGCTGCTGCCAGGCGGTGACGCAAGCCTTCGCTTCCCGCAATGCACATCGCGACAAAGTTCCGAAGATGCCCGAGTTACCTCCCGACTCTGAAATTTACTTAGGGGGTCAAATCTGTGGCCATTTTTGTAAAAAAAAAAAAAAAAAAAAAAAAGTTGTAAGAAATGCATAGAACTGTGTTGAAATAATGCTAATACATTTGTGCACAGACTACTGATATTATTTGACAGTGGAAGCTCTATTTTCAGAAATATTGGATTTTGAATAGCACATGTATGTGAAAACTTTTGCTGGTGGACAGACGTGACATTACCCATGATGATCTGGTCAGTACCAGCACTTTATTAGTAATAAACTTATACACTTACTATTACTAATTCTCCTCTTATTCATAAATGTTAGTATTGTGGATCTAAAACAATAACATCTTAACAAAACCACAAAATGTGGCAGTGGACGGATGTGACATGGTTGTTACGGATCCCATCACACTGATGCTCGGCAGCCATGTCACCGGTTCCAGAAATGTGCAAAAACTAGTATCATAATTATTTATTGTATAGTTGATCATCATACTAAAGAGTAAATAACAATATAGAATTGTTATTTCTTTATAAAAATGCTTATTATTAGAAAACTGTTGATTTAAAAAGTGACATGTGACATTTTTAATGTATGTATTGGCGTAACATAAGCAGGATTGATCAGCTCCATACTCCATATTGCAACCTGTAAAAGTAAAACATGTGATATGTAGTATATAATCTTGCAAGAAATTTGGGGAATCTAAAAGAATAGAATATTTGTTTTTATGGTAAATTCAGCTAAAATATAACTTGGCCATTTGTGACATGAAAATACAGCATTAATTGTGATGAAATTGGACATTTTTGACCTGAAGACATACATGTAGTTCATATGACCATCAACATGTTGCAACAGAACTGAAATCCTGTAAACTTGCATAAGTTGTATTTACCAACACAAAGTTCCTTTGGGGATTCACTTATAGTGATTTCTTATGCACAAAGACAGAAATAAGATGTCTAAGCAAATTTTAGCCGGTGAGTAATCACAGAAAAACTTACAGATTCATGATACTTAGGCTATGACTGAGGTTTTACTGATTTGATGAAAAATTGGTCATGAAAGTCTCCCGCACCTTTAAGTAGTTTTGAAACCAGTACTTTTATCCTTTTACTTGAGTAAAAAGCTTGAGTTGATACTTGAACTTCTACATAAGTCTGTTTAAACCCTAGTATGTGTACTTCTACCTGAGTAATGTATGTGAATACTTTTGACCCCTCTGCATACTTTTACTACGGCCTGGTGACACACCTGAACCCTGGCCCACAGCTGTCAGATACAAACACTAACTCTTCCCACACATCTAAGAGCCATCATTCATTAGTGATGTCATGTTCACGCATGAATCGAATCTTTTGAACGGCTCTTTGAAATGAACAATGGGAACGAAATCTTTGTAAAGAGCCGTTCATTTTTTTTTTTTTTTTAAGGAGGGAGTGTCTGATTGCCTGTCAATTTACCAACATACTGTTCTTGTTGTGAGAACTGCACTACAGTTCAGGTATTTAAGTAATTGCAGTGATTAATTACTGTTGTGTTTTGTGCAGTTTTTTCCGTATGTTTACACACATTTATTGTTCTTGTTTTGGGGAGAATAAAATGTTATTTCATAAGAAAATGTTTTATTTTCTTCTTCATTTTTAGGCTACAGACTAGTCCACATAATGTACTGTGAAGGTTTTTGTCAAATTCCAGCATTTGCCTAAAGTCACCTCTCATGTCATGGATTTAGCCCACACATTTTAACTAACTATTCTTTTTTATGGTAAGATGATATTTACTGCCACACCAATTAAACACCTTTAAAATGTAATGTCAATCATCACATGTAGCCTATTTAGTCATTAAAACACTGGTGTTTCAAAATAATGCAAAAACCATAAAAGAGCCAGTTCTTTTGAACGGCTCTTTTCAGTGAACAGCTCCCTTCAAAGAACCAAAAGTCCATCACAATCACTCATTGGCATTGCGCACGCGCGCCGTGTGTCTGTTCTGCTCACCTGTGGGCCTCGTGGGATCAGCTCTTGCCTGGTTGTGGTCTGTTTCCTGTGGCCGTGGAGGGGGGGGGGGGGGCTGGAGACGCCTTTACCAGTGCTGTTGGGTGCACCTGACAGGGCAGGGTTTACTCCAGGTGGGCTGGGTGTGGTCCACGCGGCTGTGGTGTGGTTTCCGTGGTCACGTGCGGGTGGGCCGACGTGGAAGGATGTGGTGCTTCCGGGGATTTGACCCCAGTGTCAAACTCCGACAGAGAGCACAGGTGTCTCTGGTGTTTCCGTGTCTGTCTGCCGTCCGTGGGGTGTCCACTTCTTTGAGCAGCGGCTTCAGTCTGTCCTGGTGGGTGTGGACCTGGGGATGGCTGCGCGCGGAGTGGACCGGGGCACTAGGGACTACCGGCCGGGTTCTAGTGCGCGTGCGTAGTGCGGCCTCCACGGATTGGCCCAGAAGGAACTGTTTACAAAATGTAGTATCAGGTGTAGAAAAAAGCTAGAACTGATTATGGAAAGTTCTCCTTCTGACATATATGTAAACGCACTATGAACTCTAATAATAATATTTGTCTTCCTTGTATAAGTGATACCTATTTTTAGTCTGTGAATCTGTAGGAACTCATTATTCACCAGTACAAGAATATAGAAAGGTTATGTACAGTCCAATTATTTGTAAAAATGTACTCTATTAGGTCTATATATCGCTTCAGTTGTAATATTTATGTTCAATAAAAGTTTATTAGTGTGTTTGCAGTGTTTTAGTTCTGGTCAGAGTGTTTTATTCTGACTACTGAACAAAGGACAAACTGCAGTCCCCGTGTCGCTACATATTTGTGTTCATAAAAACTTATTTAAATCTTTTTATTCTATATTGATCACAATTGTAGTTTAACATCATAGCTAAAGCCCTGTGTTTTATTTAGTATCAATTTCTTATGAGAACAACATGTTTTTGGACATTTTGCATAAAATGGGGGGGGGGAGTTCATTTTGAGTCACTGTGTCATGCATCAGTAATTTAACCTAAGACCCAGCTATGGGTTTTCTGGCCACATTTGTGGACAAGAGTTTCACAACTTTATACAAAAAAAAAAAAAAAAAGAAAAGAAAAAGAGAAAACTGACCACCACAAAGGACATTCCATTAAAATTTTAAAAACTGCGTCTGAAAAAACTGTTGCATTATGATGTTTCCAATATAGGCACTTATTTAATAAAAAACAAAAAAGCTTGTACTTTGCTATTAGGAGGTTAAGTATTTTTACCCCAAAATTTTATTTCTGTAAATTGTAACATAAATCATGTGAAAGTACTTACTGAGACCTATTCATACACATATTGAACATGGAGATAAGTTATTTAGTTTTCAACACAGAGCTTATGGAACATGAAATGTGTCCCCATGTCCCCACTTGAACTGGCCCAACTACATGGTTGGGCTTTTGGATCACAATGCAATTTGTTTTCTCAAAAAAAAAAAAAAAATCCCCCAAAAAAACCGTCCTATGCATTCACACATTCTTACAGGCCTACATCATTTCATAATATAATTCCAGGAAATCAACAAAATCTGAAGGCAGCTATTCAAGGAACTGACTGGAGTGAAACAATCCAAAATGATGACAGAAAATAGCAGCAACTCAGATGTTCATTCATTACTGTGTATTGTCCACACCAAATAAACTAATAAATAAAATAAAAGGTTGCACTTATAGCATGTTACATGCAAGTGGCTTAAGTGAAAGTAAAGCAATAACATACCATACCAACTTTATTTATAATGCACTTTAAGAACTTTACAGCTGGCCAAAGTGCTGTACACCAAACATAAAACAAGGGAGTAAATAAGTAAATAAAACTAGTGATAACACAGCTAAGAACAACAAAATACAACCATCATAAAAACAAAGACAAATTAAAATCTGTTAAAAACAGCATAAAAAAAAAAAAAAAAACAGACATGCCACCCATTGATTAAAAGCCAATGAGAAAAAGTGTGTTTTTAGACGTGATTTAAAGACGGGCAGAGACTGAGCCTGTCTAACAACTAAAGACAACTGGTTCCACAACTTTTGGGCAACATAATATGGATGAGGTTTGAAAATTACATGATAAAATCCATTTTTAGTTTTGATGCTATGAATTGTAAGTTACTGTATGTCATATATGTTTTAAAAGAGATGTTTACCCTATATGGAGTTTTAATTTGTTTTTTATTTGGACTTACCATCATATTGTATTTAGCAGACTGAGCTGAGTCTGCTGGACAGTACTTTGAGACTGACAGCTTTGGGTTTGTGATATGTTTCAGTATCCCCATCACCATGATGACCCGAGCAGAAGCAAATGAAGCCTCCACCTCTGCTTCTGGTCTTCTCTGCTTTTGCAACTTACCTACTTTGGTGGAAGAAATAACATTTTTAAAGACAAGTTGACTTTCATAGTGTTTTCCCTGGATTTTACACCGCACAACACCAACATCCTCGCTGCTTGGTTTAATCAGCTCATGTTTTGTCTCTGGGGTTTATTTGTTAAAAGTTGAATGAGCAGAACACATGAAGGAAATCTTCACAGTTTAATCAATGAAGTGCAGCTGGAGAGAAATGTAAGGTGGAGATGGTGGAAAACATGGCATGATGCAACGGATTGTACAGTTGAGTGAAAAAAAATTTTTTAAAAAAAGGCAGAGGAATCTTCACAGTCAAGGTTTCCAGAGGCAAAACACTGCAGCAGTGTCTGCAGAGTAGAGCACAGAGAGATTAAAGCATCTGGTTCTTTATTTATCAGGAGGCACCAATGCTGCTGTGCGCCTCTGTTGCTGTCAATCTATCAAGAGCCTTGTCAGATTTTCCTGTGGCAGCTCAAAGAGAAACACAACTACAGAAACAGGAAACTATTAAAAGAATTTAGTAAGAACACTTTAATTACCTGTGATGATTTTTATTGATATTTCCATTGTTAATCCCCTTTCTGCTGCTTTTCTTTTCAGTTTGTCGTCTTTTGTTCCGTATGTTTTCTTCTGATAGCTGCAAAACACTTTGGATCTGTAGACTTGATTGAAATGAGATTGAAACATCTTTGTGTGAAAATTAGTACAGTGGTGATGTCCCTTATGACGCCATGAAGAAATAGCTCACTTTTAATTAGTTTTTATTGTATTTCATTTCATTTTTTGTTATATTCGATGCATTTTCATTCATTTTGTATGTTTATTCCTGAAAGGTGCTACATGAACTTTCTTATATCTTAAAGCACTGACTTGGCTTCCAAAGACAAAAGGGGTAAGGGTGTCTCGATTCTCGATGAGTCAGAAAAGAAGGGCTAAAGGGGGAGGGCTGTTTGGTCCTCGAAACGGAGATTTTTCAGGACCACGTTACAAATGGAGGCGAATGAGAAATCTCCCATAATTCTGTGCGAATCATCAGCAAGATGGAGATAAACACAGCTAAAAAGTACTGCAGTGTGATGAAAGAAACACACAAATGTACATATTTTTATCGTTAAAACCTGAACTCATTTGATCAACCGTTTAATGCCGTTTCAATATGTTATAGATCGTGGTTCTGCGGTTTGTGGTTGGTAGCTGTAAAAAGATGCCCAAAGCCCATGGAACAGAGATGGTTACAGCTGCTGACGGCATGATGAATACTTTCGGAAAGAAAGTTGTGGCATCTGTTTCTAGCGGTATCGATGACTGCTGATGACGTAACAGGTCTGTAAGGCTTGTCTCATTTCATAGGGGAATGTTTCAACCCCTACCCCTTGCAACTCCATTTCAAGGGGTAGTGCCAAGTGCAAGGGGTAGGGCCAAGGGGTGAATTGGGATTGGGCCTATCAGTCAAAATGACCCAACTGAGGTGCATTATGGGAAAAGTATTTTTTTTCTGCAGTCAGTGTTTCTGCCATTGATCATGATATTTGGAGTCAAGAAAAATCTGTATTAACGTGCAAGATTTCAAAAAACATTCCAAGGCACACTGTAGGATTTGTGTAAAAATAAAATGCCTTCATTTCTCCATGGCAATCATTTAAAATACAGCCACCGTGTTGTAACCGCTGGTCTTCATCAGGGCTTAATGTGGATTTTTCTTAACTCCAAATAGTGAGACACAGCACAAGTTTCCAAAGAGCATATGTGGATAATCACCAAGAAGACCCAGCAGCACTTCCACTTTGTTGGTTTAGAGTTCATTGATCATGATACTGTACTCTGTGTTTGGGTGTATATGCCTGTAGTTTTCCAGCACTACATAAAAATCCATGAGAACATTATGTAATGGTATAATAGTGTGCTTTTTTTTAATCAGTGTTGTGTCCAATACTACCAACAAGGACCAAGCAGGCAGCCATGAAATCAATAATAATTTTGTTTTATTATGCGTGAAATATGACTTTACATTGTTCATCACCAAAAAGGTGAAAATAAAACATAAATAAAACATTCATACAAAATGTTGCAATAAATCACAAAAGAATTGGTTTTTTTTTTTTTTTTTTTTTACATTTGATTTTTTTTATACATAAATCATATATACACTTTTGTCATTGCCCTTTTTTACATGTTGAAAATGAAACTCCTCTGTACCATTTTCATAGTACAAGCATTTCCTTCTTTTCAAAGCAGAGGTATAAAAGCTCTTCTCTCTCCTGAGAAGATGCAGGGTTCTACTCTAGTGCATTTTTACGTTAAAGATTTAAGGCTACGGGAAGTTTACCTGATGGACACACTTGTCTCACAGACAGGCCTATCATCATCGGGGAGGGAGTTCATTTTCTTGAATCGCGTCTGCTGATTGTCCCTTACTGAGAGAGGTTTGTGGTTCTGCCCGGCCGCTCCCTCGAACGAACCGTAGGACCTTTTTTTTTTTTCATATTAAAGCTGCTGCTGACTGGTTTCAGAGAATAACCAATTACAATCTCTGACAACTTATTTGTTTCTGCAGTCAATTACAAATGCAGTGGTAAAATGTCACAGAGCGTGAGAGCCCACGCTCATCACATTATCTCTGAATGGCAACAACCTGCAGAGAAAAATATGTCAATTTCTCTCAGCAGGAATAACATATATAGAAAAAAAAGGAAATTAAAAATAGTTTCATATTTCCTAGTTGTTGTGGGAGGGAGGGAACTAATTTAGTCATAGGTGCAGTGCTCCCTAGTGGTCAAAACACACCTAAAGCAGCAGTTGGAAAAAAAACCCATTTTTCTCTGTTTCTTTGACAGGATTACACCAAAGCCATAAACAAAAGACATGAAGCAACTAATTGGCTGGCCCTGTAAGCCTCTTAGGAGACACACTATAATAAACCAGCCTGGACATGAAGTCAAATCCTCAACACAGACGGCAAGTTAACAAACAGCACTTAAACATGAGACAAAAGAGGCAGCGACGAGGCAGTTCAGTGACGCTGCTCTGTAATTCTTTTCTGGGTTTGTGTGACTGACTGAAAAAGGGCCTCTTCAACTTGTTCGTTTTCACATCATACCTGTCCAGCAGGTAGACGTATGGCCCACAGTCTGGGCCAAAACGTAGGCTTAAAAATTAAGACAGGTCAGACAGGTCACCTTGCAATCATTCCATAAAAGTTACAGTCTCTTCTTTTTTACTTTGAACACTAACCAAAGAGAAGCACAGTATCTTTTATGCAATTCATAACAATCTCACTTTGGATCATTGTTGCTTTCATGAGCATCAGTGCCCTCAAATAAAAAAAGTAATTCCACAGAAAAAATACCTCCTTGTTTGAAAATTCACACTGATAACAAAAACACATATTATGACCAAAGTGCTTAACATTGACGAACGTTGATTAATTTGAAATGATCAGATAATCAGGCGGTACCTGCTGAGCAGGATTTGTTAATAAACATTGGATCAAAGACACATAACACATGGTTTTTTTTTTAGGTTAATATCTTTTCTTATTTTCACCAACTAGCTGCTGTCTCCCTAAATTAACATCCTACCTTTGCCAAAACCATTGGCGGTGCGTGTCTTTGGAGTCTATCACAAATGAAAGAGGGATGTTGAAAAAAGAAACGTGAACTCTTAACAGACAGAGGCCATTAGTATGCTACCTGCAGAGTTACATGCAATTAAAAACTAAGGAAAGCCCTGCTCGTCGCTGCACAGATGAAAGATGAGGGCTGCATAAAAGCTCATTGACAGGCAGATAAAGTACAGATCAAGCTAATATCCATCCAAGGCCCTAAAACACACTAAAGGATGAATTGAGCCATTAGACACAGGGAGATACGTCTCAATCCTTTCATTACTGTTGAGTCTGAAAAATAGACACGTACATCTGAAGAGTTTCACTCTAATATGAAATATCCATAATTCAAATAAATTAAAACATTGCCAAGAAACATGATTGATGGCATTAAGTTGTTAGGGAAGATTTCTAAAATTATCCTGTGCCAGTTCCATTTTGCTTACAAACTGGGGATGAAATTAGTGGACATAATCACATCTGCTTTCCATAAAGCAAGTAAAGGAATGCCAGGCTACAATTTTTCTTTCAGTGGAGATCCATACAGCAGCGATGTTGAATAAAACACTAAAATGCACTTGACAGTGTTGATTAAAACTGATGTTTGGTGTCTTAGATTAGACAGAGTTTCCTTTGGGGTTTCAGTCTTCTATTAACATTCACTGAAGGTTGACACAAAGTGCCACATGGAGCTTGTTGACATATTTCCAAGCAGCAGTTGGATATGTTTGTTTGTGTGCAGTTAAAGTCACATGGAACAGGCCTGGCTTCTGTAAATGAACATAATGAACATCTGTCAGTGTACTGAAAAACAGACTAGTTAGGGTCAGAACAAAGATGGAAACAGAAAGGTAGTGAAGCTCATTGCACACTTAGTAGAGCTTGTCAGTCAGTCCACCGTGAAATGTTTTCATTGTGATACTGAGCTGTCACAAATGGATTTTTTTATTTTTTTTAAAGAAATTCTGACATCTTTGGAGGAGGAAAATAATTTTTTGGATACAGAATATCCCCTAATGCTCCACGATTCTGAATCATTTGTACTGCAAGTATGCCTACCAGCAAACGAGAACAACCCACTACCGTAGGCGATTTTCCAGAAACTAAGGGCAGCACTATCCTACAAGAAAATACATGTTTTTTTGTGATTTTCTTGTATGTAATGCTGAAATCTCAGGCTAACTAGATGTCTTTTCACTGAAATCTGTTCCACAGTATAATGGATGTAGATGGATGCATTACTACTTGGCAGTAACACTTCTCTGGAAGTTGATGATGAGACACAGGAGAAATGATTCTCTCAGCAGAAGAAGATCTCTCCATCAAGTGGAGGCTCTGGAAGGTGCTGGGGGTCTGAAAGGAAGAGAAGAGCTGACTTATTATCACTGGAGCATCTCAGGCAGGTTTGTATGTAAATACCGAGTGCTTTCTTGTGTATCAAACATCTTTACAAAAAAGTAACAGTTAATTGTCAATACTGTTTATTGGAGACATACAGGTAACATGAATGAGGACTATAAGGTGGTTCACAGAAAATAGTATAATATCATGATTTACAATTGATGCCATAAAAGCATGGAAACAGCTTTGACAGGATGACAGCGAACTCTAAAATTAAAATATTCTGGTCAACAAGAATGCCTCATATTGTACTTTTTTGTGTATTGGAGAGTAGGGTGTGGAGCATTTATATCCTGTTTTAGCAAATTTAATGAATGAAAATATAATGTTCCTAAATAAATGTAACCGACAGTCATATTTCTAAATATTAGTTTAATGGAAGTCCGTGTGTCATGTTCTTTAAGATAAAAGCTTGAGGACTTCCCTACAAGTTCCCAATACTACAGATCAGTAGAAGTTGCTGCATGAATAAATGAGCAACCTGTAAAACTGCAACCACAGCTGAGTGGACTGTGGCTATATTTACTGTAAGTCAAAAGAAGATGAAGAAGCATCAGCATTGAAACTGACACAAGCTACATTTCTTCAAAAAATATCATCACAGCAAGCTCAGTGGACTAGGATGTACGCTATTTATGACTAAATTGTTAAAATAAAAGTCAATGTCATTGAGACTCCCTATAAACTGAATATAAATCAACCTGCTCCTTTTCTCTATTTTCTACCTGATGTCTGTGAGCTCCCTCCTTTCCCCTTCTTCTTCTTCTTCTCCTTGCCCTCTTTGCTCTTGTTCTTTGCCAGCTGCAGCAGGCTTTTGGAGATCTGGTTGTTAGGTTCGCTACCCTTGCAGTTTGGATTCATGGAGGATGAGGTAAAGGGATTGAGGCCTTTTCCTTTGGGCTTGGACTTCTGAGACTGGAGCCTGGGCAGGGAGGAAGACAGCTCCAGAGGGTCCAACTCCAGAGACTGGGAGCTGCCGGGGTACTGGGATTCATCCGAAGTCGTCGAGGGAGTCCTCTGTGAGGGGAAGCAATGTGGTTAGACAGATGTTGTCTACATCTGGAGGTGAGTACTATGTGCATGGCTGGCGCAGTGACTCCTGAACTTGATTAAACGCTTAGTAGAACTGTGACGCCTCAAAAGACATGAGAATAGCTTTTGTTTCTTTGTTTGTTGATCAAAGTACAGGCAAAATAAAGAACTACAGCTAAAAATACAATTCTGCAATTCAACATTACAATTCAGTAATATTTCCTAGTTTGAATTTTTAAGGACATGTCTGAAATTCTGAAACTCTTGTGCAGTGTGTTTAAAGCCCCAGTGAAAGCTTCCATAAATATCAACCTCGCTGTAATGTCACTGACTAAAACAGAGTACCTCCCAGCTCAATGAGAGCTCCCCTGTAGCTGAGGAGCAACAAAAGAGACAGTGTGCCTGCAGGAGGAACAGAGCATTTATCATTATTATCACTGTTATGATTTTTAAGGTGTCCCTGCTAACCTCAGCCAGGCGCAGCTCCTCCATCTTGTCGAGCTGCCGCTGCACCGCCTCCCTGTCCCTCTCCAGTTTCCTCTGGGCGTCTCTCAGTCTCTCCAGGTCCTTCTGGTACTCCTCTTTCCTACTCTGCAGCTCTTTCCTCTGTTCTTCCAGCTCTTTGTGCTGCTTCAGGATCTCCTCCTCCTGCAGTAGATGGCAAATTCAAGGGGTGATGTATTAAAATGGCACCATTAGAGTGACTTGGGACATGACAGGATTATGACACGTTATGCATAATAATGGTATCACAATACAGTGATTCTGTACTTCATTACAAGACAGTCATCTACAATGCATCATAATTTCTGTTTATCTAATGGTGAAACAATACCTGTCACCAAGCAAAAAAAAACAAAAAACAAGAATTATGTACTATTTCACTGCATCGTTGTATCATTTTCACAAAGACATGCAGGGAGTCTCAGCTTACTAATACTACTTGGAGCAACTGTATTGTATACAACATATTTTCATATTGATATTTTGTCCCAGTCCTGGTGGGAAAACTGAAGAACAAAGATACAGTACAGAGATTGATGAGTAATTTTCTCACTGTGTACACTGATATGACAAGTGTGCATTTATAGACTAGTGGGACATTCCCATATTTCAGACTGATTGAAACAAAGGTATCTGCCTGAAATGCATACACATCTATACTATGAGACAGTAAACACTTATTCAAGCCAACAATCGTTTTGTGCTTATCATATCCCTACTCATCAATCTCACTGCCAAGATATTTTAACTTAAAAATGCATTCTGTTTATTCACACTGCCTCTGAACATTTCATAAATACACAGAAGTGACACTCAAACATTAAGAGGTCACATTCATTTATTACAAATGCATGCAAATCTATGAAAAATGCACAGATCTGGTTGAAAAAATAGTATCTACCTGCACATGCATGCACACCTCCCTTTCAGTCATCTGTTGTTCCCTGAGCTCCCATTCTTTCTCTTTTCTCTTCTTCTCCTCAGCATGAGCTGCCTGTTGTCTCTGCAGGGAGGCCAGCTCCTGCCGCTGCTTCTCCAGGCTGCGCTGCTTTTCCTGCTCAATCAGAGAGCTGGGGCGTGAGGGCGGCCGTGACAAAGACGTGAGGGATGAAGAGCGCTCGTTCAGGGCATGGCGCTGATCCTCGATGAAACTGTCCTGCTGAACCACCACCGCCTAAAACAAACAGAATCAGAACCAAAGGCCGGAGAGCTCATGTCAGACAAGTCGCTGTGGTTTTGTTTGTTTGTCGTCTTCAAGATACAGCATTCGGTTTTTAAACGCCCCTGTGGCTGTGTTCACTTCACTCCTTGAGGTTTTTTTCATTGATTTTAATTATGATCATTGGAATAAAGATTAAACTCACCTGCAGAGTACTGAGCAGAAGATGTAGACTGGAAACACTGTTGAGAACCTGCTGTTGGAAAACACACACCACTCAGTATCTTACAAAGTCACAATATACCTGTCACACAACACAATAATACTGTCACACAACACAATAACACAGAAGAACCTGTCTGTCTGATGTTGTCTTGCTTATTCCCTGCATGGTGGGTGCACTAAATATTAAGCACTGATTTCCTTTCCTTTTTTATTTTTTTACTTATATTTTATTATTTCATTTTTGAAATTTTACGACAAATATTTAGAACATAGTGTCAGTTGTCGTCCTGTATATTGTCCATTTTTTCCATCGATCTTCACGTTGCTTGCTGTGGTCTTATGATACAAGTCTTTCCATGTTGTGAATTTCTTCTACAATGTCTCCATATTTGTGTGATGGCTTTTTTAGACTCTACCGAGAGGATTTTAATCAAATATTTATCCTTACTTGGTATGTCTTTTCCTGTTAAATGACCCAAATATAGCACAGAACATGTTGATTTTAAGTGAGTTTCAGGTAATATACATTTACCAGAGGAAGAAGCTAACATTAGAAGATTACATTTGACTTTTTTTGGGATGTGACTTTTCTCCAAACATAGATATTTATGAAAAAGGTACAAGGACACTGAGCTTTCAGCTGCATTTGTTTACTAGAACTGTATATAATGAATAACTATGACAGATGATGTTCATACAAATAAATACAGCATGCCCTCCGTAGTATAATGTATAAGAACTGGTGGATAAACAAACAGATGGTACAGGTCAACATCTTTTGCAGCTACTAAGATTCTGTACCTTCATCATCTTTATTTTTTCTTTCTTATTGTGGGATTAATGTGATCTGTCTACTTAATTTTCCATCTTATTGAGCTCAGGATGTCTATTCTTTTCTAACATGGGCACATACATTTCATTATATATATTTCTTTAAATGATTTAAAACACTATGACCCTAGTTTTCATACTTCTAGGGATTAAAATGGTTTGTGACCAATATCAACAAGTACGCACGCCACTAATCCTATTACTGCTGTTACTGGTAATAAAACCATCGGTAATGTCTACATCAACAATGTTTACATAGAGTTTGTACAGTTTCCATGTTAGCAGCAGCGCTAACTGAGTTAAAGACAGGAAGTCACTGTTACCTCACTGTTCCTCCTCAGCATCATCAGCAGGTTGGCGTTTCCTCCCTGTGTATGCAAACACACAAACACACACTGAGTACTGTGTAGCCAGAACACAACAATGCACTTACCTGAACACATGTGCTAGTAGATGAGTATGTGAGCATGCATATTATATATACGGCTATGAGAATATGATTAAAGCTGCATATGTGGGCGTGTTGTAAACATGTAATTGTGCCTGGATATGGTTATGTAACAATAATACATTCACACACCAGACCAGCAGTTGACAGGTTACACATTTGAAATAACTATCACAGCACCAAGTGGCTTTTATGCAAGTATCAGTTGGAAATCTGACACTTCAGTGTAAAATATATTTCCATATTATAAGTTAAATTGATTATTTGGACTTCTGCACATAGCGTAGTAATGCAGCATATCCTTTGATTGCCGAACTACCTTGGGACTTCAGCCTCTAGCCTTGGCTGACATGTAGTGAGTTAAAATACGGCTCTTTTCTAAATAGCAGAACACACACAGAGAGTAAAAGGTGACTTGTGAAAAACTGCTTTCGTTTAACAGTTTTCTACAGCACACCTTTGTAGCAGCAGCAGCTTAGCTAAAACATTTAAGAAACAATTACGAGCAGTGCAGCTGCTGAATATATGCACGATAAATGACTACAAAGGCTAACATCCAGTACAGAACTACAATAGGAGAACCTAAAGGCAGGCCATTCATTATCTATTGAATTCTTATACAAGTGATGGTCGCCATTAGCAACAGCATCTGGCAGGAAGAGTCAAGAGGCTAATTCACAAGAGGGAGAGAAGCAGCTAAATTCATCTTAATGGTGTTGTTAATGTTGGAGGACAAATGCACCCCCACACATGGCCTGAGGTTCTCATTGAGGTGTGGGGGCGTAGCGGCTTTAGAGTTGAGAATAATTGGCTGCTAAGATGCCGACCTTCTTTAAAACACCGTCGGACTCCGTCCTGCGCAGATCTCCCGCTGACTCTGCACTCTCATCTTTGTCTCCACCTGGTATAAAAGGGAAACCACAGAAGAAAGATGAACAAAGCAGCAAAAAATATATTAATATATGTAGAAGGCCTCCTGTTAAGAGTATGAAAACAGTTGTTCTATATAATACAATGCAATGAAATGATACTGCTCAAATTAAAGTCATAGACAATGTCAATGCCACTTCAGAACACTGAGGTATTTGGCAAATGAGTTGAATCTAAACAGAATTTGACAAAGAGAAAGATTTAAAATACTGAATTATTACAGCTCGCACAGCCATCAGTACTGATGTGTGAGAACTGCAGTCTCTAGTTTCATAACCAAGTCAACAATCCAACAAAACAAGAATATCAGCCTTTTTGGTTCCAGAATGGCGGTCTATGATGGCTCATGAGTGGCTGTGTTTCAGATGGGTGAATGAATCACTGTACTCAGCTGCAGCAGCTGTTGCTTGAAATGAAAACCTGCAGATTTCTAGGTTATGAAAGCACATGAAAGAGAAGTGCTGACCTGATTTCTGCTCTGGTTTTGTTGGTGATAAATGTGATACCTCATCTGGAAATTATGCAAAGCCTGTTTTTGTTTGCATTTTGTTTGCCTTTGCATTTGCATTTCCTTGCTCCTTCTTTCATAAAAAAACACCTTCAATGCAGCTTATCCCTCTTTTACCATTTTAACACAATCTGAACAACTCACTGCGGTGACTCTGCTTTTTTTAAATAATCAAAATACATAACAAATTACACATCACACTGATGAAAATGCCCTGTGGTGCAGTTTTTTACATCAGCTCTTGGAGTTCTGCTACTGATGTAGAAGACTGGACCACTTAGAGCTCAATATTAGCCAGACTGTCACTAGAGTCCCACTCTGAGTTCGTAAGCCTTCAGCTCAGAAGTATTGCCCCAGGCCATGAGTCAACCAGGAAGCATCATCTCTACTGCCCAAGTTCCCATCAAAAAGGTCTTATCTAACTCCACTGAACAGTGGCATTTGGAGAGGTGCTGGGTGTGGTGATGGCAGGCTCTTATGTGGCCACATAAAATCACTTACTGGATGAAAGGTAAAATATCTAACTGCTGGCAATGATGGCAGGGCACATTTGTAGTCCAGTCACTGAGTCAGTGCAGTTATCCACACCAGCAGGTGGTACTTCCGTGTATTTTAGTGTTACAGACTTAAAATGTGCAGTCTGTCTGACCACTAGACCTGACCTCATAATTTCTTTATATAAACAAAAACTATAAGCATTTAGATCAGCAGACTTACTCTTACTGCTGTGCATCTGGTGACTGTCAAAGCCTCCAAAGGTCTCAGCTCGACGGGGCAAACACACCGGCCCCGTGGCTCCTCCCTCCTGGACACTGGCCATGGCCCCTCCTAGGCTGCTGTTCACCAGCGCCTGTAATGTCTCCACTGTTACACACACACGCACACACACCAATGTGCAGGTCAGTAAATGAATTATCCTGGCTAACTGTATTACTGTTCAGCCCAGCACTCATGAATCCTTCCAGGCACCTCTGCTTTCAGCCTGCTATAGGCTCTTGTTGCTAAGCAACTATTGGCAACCCGTTTGGACTCCAGAGCTCTTTTACTGAAAGTTTAAAAATCTTTACCATCTAAATGCATGAACTTTGGATCTCCATATAGACTACTGTAATCCACAGACTGTATGCAGATAGAGCATGCAGTATTGTGACCTTTCCAATGGAAAAAGAAAAACAAAGCCCTTGGTAGTAGATGGGAAGTAAAAGTAAATACAATAACCTCAGACAAAGAAATGTCATTACTCCTGCCAATTCACATATAAAATGAGGACAATTATTGCCGCAGGCTTTAGATACAGGAGCTGCAAAATACAGTCTGTAATACTGTCTCCAAAATTCCCTTTCATGGTTTAAAACTGAATGCCATTGTAGAAGGTCTTCTTAATACTGCACATCCATTCTACTTATTTTGTGACCACATAGACATAGTCTTGGAGCATTCATACACATACCTGTGAGATAGTTTTACTCAGTCGTTCCTACGTGTCCTAAAACTGATAAAACTATTCAGTCCGATTGAGTAGTGTGCTCTTTTCAGTGGTCCAACTACAAAAGCAGGGAGTTTCAGTTTTATGAATCTGTTTTAATCAAAATCTGTACATGTTGTAATAAACTAATCACAGAACAGTTCTTTGTGCTCCAGATGATTACTCAAATCCACACTGTGCAGTACAATGACAACAAATTAGGATGCTGTGTTTGCACCTTGTTATTACTTCCTCCAACAACTTAATCATACATTTAATAAATTGCCTACATCTGTTTGTTGGTCTATTTGTCTAACAGCAAGATTTTGACAAAAAAATAGCATGCAAAAACTCCACTGATTTTCAAGAAACTTGGAGGGATGTATGGCAGAAGGACACAGTGATTCAAGTTTAGAAGAAATCTTTATAGAATGTCTGATTCAATTTCAAGACTGTTGCACCTTGGCAGATGTATGTGCTATAGCAAACACCCTTTTAGTTGAAACTGAAGTCATTTAAAATACAGTTTGAGGCATATCATTTTACTACTTTTAAAAATATATAGGACAAACAGAAGTTCAGAAGCAAAACAAAAAAATACAAGACATGAAATAACACTGAACTATTCATCTTTTTCCTCTTTTCAGGATATTAAGTTAAAATGGTTTAATGATACTTTCTGACACAGTGCATATATAATTTGATAAGTTATTATCCAGTTTCATTTTTCAGACTCGCCAAATATTTTACAGAGCCTCAGTTTAAATGTAAAGTCAGCATAAAAAGTGTGGATTTTTTTGTCTCCCTTTCTCTCTACATTTCAATCCCTCATTGCAGACTGTACAATATATCTCCCACTTCAGGCTGCTTTATTCACATACACATTTGATGAACAGGGCTGCCAATGCACCAAAGAGAACAGGAATAAAATACACTCTGTTTTCTATACATTCCTCGATAATCCCATCAAAAAACCTTTCCTATCTAAAACTTCACAACTTTTGTTAAGACCCAACTGTTGCAACAGGCCAAGTACTATTTAAATATCTTCAAAAACGTTACATTATTTAGGATGTTCCTATATTATAGACTTCTACGTATAAAAATTTGATGCAAAATTTGAAGGAAAAATCGTTACAAAATCCCCAAACTATGGTTGAACTGACTGTATATTTCTATATAGCCTTGTGTGTAAATATTTTCTTCAGATTTTGCTGAATGTGATCAAGTAGCATATGCAGACTCTTTATATTGTGAATGTCAGCTGAATGGACTAGTGGTAGCATTTGGGATATTGGTATTTTGCGACAACTTCTGAAAATCAAAAATGTATCTTGTAAAAACTTAAAACATGCATAAAAAACAAATTGTGCGTGTTTGTTGCACAGTGCATTTTAATACCAATGTAGTAGATTTTTGCCTGATCCATTAAGAAAACAAAAAAAATCTCTGATCTGTTAAAGTGAATATATAACAATTTTCACCTCTTATATTTTAAAACCAGAATAAAAATGAAGATACTGGTGCATCTTTGCCCTCTGACTTTCCTCTGCTTTTTGGTAATAAAACACAAACACGGTGAATTTAGAGCACATATATTATAAACCCTCTCTTTTCCAGCCTTACCTTCCTGCAGGGCATCTTTCATGATGGATGCCCCCCTGGGTGGCTCCTGACTGGAGGCTGACCTGAAGAAAGGATCGACCTGCCGGCAGGCCTCTTCGCCTGAGTTCAAGCCCTCCCACATCCCTCTGAAGAGCCGTACCTTCTCCTCCAGCAGAGACATGATCTCTGTATCCTTCTGCCTCAACAGATCTGACCGGTAGTGACACATGGACACAAAACAGGGAGGAAGGGAGGTAGAAAAACAAAAATAACACCGAGAGCAAAACAAAAAGGAAGGGGTTTATCCAATGTACTTTCAATGTAAAAAAATAAAAATAAATAAAACAGATACACATCAAAACTCAGGTTGTTCTCACCTCTCATCTCCTTGGCTTTAGTCTCCAGTTGTCTCTTGTCGTCTTCTGTCTCACTGGGGATCCCTTCATCCTCATCCTTCTCCCTGTCCAAGCAAAATTATGACAGAAAGAACGCAAGCTGCATTACTATCAGTCTTATGATTTACATATATTTCATATTTTTTGCAGATAACACAAAAAAAAAAATGCAAACTGATTTGTAGATAGTTGTAGTCCTCAAGCAAAACAAAGTCAGTTGGGTCTCAACCTCTAAAATATAAAAAATTGCTGTATTTTTGTGACTTACTGTATACCTTTATATATCAAAGCAGCTGTTCTTCAATACAAAAAGAGTACATAACTTTAAATAAAATATATAAATATCCCATTAGACTGGGGGGAAGTTTAATACATTCTCACTCTTTCTTTACTTTCATCCAATAAACTTGAAGATAAGTAAACCAAACAACATGTTTAAAAATAACGAACCCAATTAATATGCACAACATTGATATATAAATCTCAATGTAACACTGTCTGTGTCAATGCAAGATTGAGATTTTAGAAACGTGTGCATATAAGTTGCAGAGAATTCATCGTTTTTGTTTACACCTCCTCTTTTCCTGCCAACGGCTTGATCTCAGTTTTGTTTTTGACAGAACTCGGAGGCAACAAGAAACAGAGTCCTAAATCTCTCTCCTTCCCGTTGGCTGCAGTCAAATAATCCCCTGCTTATAGTGAGCTGCCCTTGAAGGCAATCCAGCATTAGACTGTCCCTGAGTACATCCCATCCCCAGGTAGAGTAGTGCTAATCCTCCTGACAGCACAGTGCTCTGTCACAGCTTACCGTATATTACTATCTACACAGCTAGGCTGAGTCTAACTCCTGGGTTACAACGCAGACAAACCACAAGACAATAATGATGCGATGGGCTGTAAAAGTTATGGGTGTGAATAAAACAGCTACAGAAGGTCAGGGTTTGGAGTCATATCTGCAGCTGTTTGGAGTTTTGTTTTGACTGGCAGACAATTACAATTACTGTACAAGGAAATTTTTAAAAATCAGTATGAAATAGGTCCAAAAATTGGGACCAACTTCAACAAGCACTTACATAGACTGCATAGCTTCCTGGATTTGCTGCATCCAGCTGTTACGTTCGTCCTTCGAGCTGGCCAGGACCTCCATCATCTCCGGCTTCTCGATGCCTGCCGTGATGAGGAAGAGGCCGCGCTCTTCGTTTGCGACCTCCCTCACAATCAGCTTCTGGAGGGAGATGACCGTTGAGCGCTGGTCCTACAGGAAGAGGAGGATGGGAGGGGTGGGGGGGGGTTTGATGGAGGCAACAAGGGAAGACATGGGAAAAAAAAAACATGATAGTGGGAGGGTCAAAGAGGAGAGAGGGAGGAGGGAAGACCATGTTGAGGGAGGGAAGAAGATGGGAAGGGCAGAAAGAAGAGTGAGGCAAAGGGAGGACAGAGAGAAAATGACATCTAAACGTTAGTATTCTTACCCATTTATGATTAAAAACACTAGACAACACATTTAACAAAAGTCTACAAGCAGCTTTTTAATTTGTCCTCTTTTTTTGTTTATTCTGACTGTCTTTTTCTCTCCACTTGCTTATTGTATGTTGATGCTGTGAACTGGGAAATTTCCCCATGGTGGGATAAATAAAATCTTATCTTATCTTAAAAAATCTCCTGGGAGCTTCAGTCTTAGGTTTGTGAAAAACACTATTTCACTTTACTCTTTCAATGGTGTCTCTCTATGATCCATTGTCTTATTAGCTTCACAGAGATATGGTCAACATGTCTACAGTGATACACAGGTTATGGTGTTATTCCGAGGTTTCTCAAATATTTTTGATAAAGAGACCTCTTATTGGAAAGAAAATGTTCTAAGTGAGCTTTCATTTTAGAAAAACTGCCGCCTACCATTTGTACTGTTTTCTACCATTTCCAGCTTAAACACATTTCAGTTTGGATCTTATTAAGACTGCTTTAATACTTTCAGGTTTCACAAAATTAACAGTAACTACACTTACATCACCTGAATAAACCTACACAGTGATCGACTAACTAAAGCTAACTTTCAATAAGTCCTTAACTTTAAAAGTATATAATTATTGCTTCTTATTCAAATAACTGGTACAAGGCCATGAAGAAATCACAACAAAAAATATTACAGAAGATATAATACTTGAGCCTGTTGCTTCTGAAGATATTTCTCTTTGTCTGCCAGCTAGCAGGCTGTCTAATAGACCAAGCTAAGCAGAAAGAACCGTTTGCTGCACAGAGAAAAGTTTCTATTGGTCCAAAAATCACATCGGAGGGAGATTTGCAGATTATGTACTTATTAGTGCAAATGGTCCTATGGTCATACATGCACTACTAAAAGCAAAACACAATCTTATAATTTAACCCATAAAGACCCACTGCTATTTTTGTGACAGTTCCCAAATTAATTTTTCTTTATATTTGACCTTTCTGAATTGATTTATCACTATTGATTGTAATATTATCCTCTTTATTTTGTGTTTTTTCAGTGTAAATCAGGTATTTTCCTATATTTAATTCACCGACCATGTAGATGTTCATCAAAGGTCAAATTAAAGGTAGGGTTATTATATCAGAAACAGAGAAAAACTGAAGAAAATTGACTTTTTCAGCAAAGACATCAATAACTGAGCATAGAAACAAGTGTCTCCATCCACTGTGATTTATCAAACTGCATTGGTTTTACTGGTGAAACAATGGTGTAGAAGATGAACGTACACTAAGGAGCCTCTGAACGTCCAAACGGGTCATATCTGATGACCATGAAAAGATGACAAACTGCAGTTTACACAAATTATTTACATGTATTGTTAGGATTAGTGGATCAACAGGTATTAAACAGTTTAGATCAGTAGATGGTTTTGGTCGACGATGGATGTTTGGGTCTTTGTGGGTTAATCACAATAATTTTATGAACACCCATAAGTCCCTCAAGAACCAGTGTATTAATCAATTAATCATACGATCAACATACGCCTGTGCTTTCACACATACTGAAGCTCTCTCTCCAGATCAGTGGTGATGCCAATTCCAGCACTTTATTGACAGACTAACAGACTGGCTATTTTTCTTTTTTTTTCCTTTTCGCCTGCTCTTTTGCTCTGGCGCAGATGGTCTGCCTGGGAGGGATGACCGGGCCCAATTCCACTGCCCCAAAACATGCACGATACTTATTAGCCTTTGTGCCACATGAGTAAACATGAGTAAACCCCTTACGGATCTGATATTAAAAGGGCGCACAAATTGAGCAGCATGAGACTGGATTCATGAGTTTAACTGTTCGTTGTGGATGGTGACATCATGAGCTGATGTGATGGAGCTGTGTGGCAGTGAGTACACAACTTGAGTGTTTTATAGTTTGATAATGCTGGTTACTGACACCCACGGCTTTCAGGCACCTGCAGCTGCCAGTGTGTACACATGTGCTACTGTGACCTTTGACCTTGCTCCTGTACCATTTATCATCAGAAGTGAAATGCATTCCTCCCAAACCTTACTCCAGTTGACACCGCTGTCATCCATTTAGAAGCACATGTTATTCCTCTTTTTAATGTCAAGCGCCCCAACTCAAACATGCCAAGCTTTGTTTTTAGTGATTGATGTGATTATTACACCACAGGCCTGCCTCTGTTTCATTCCCCTTCTGTGTTTGTGTGTGTGCGTCATGCCGTGAAACTGGGAGCCCTGTAAACACGGAAAAAGCTACTCAAACCTATATGATTTATCACAGTTGGATTTGATGCTCGGGGCCAGAACAGCTTTATTAGGTGCAGCTAGCAAACCTGACACAGGCAGTGTTGCACAATGTCAAAGCTTAGCAGGCAAGCTAATGCTAACAGCAGCTACAGTGGGATAGGAAAATATGACAACATCATCTCTGGCAGCCCTCATGAGTTCTTTATTAGAGAAGGGTATGACGGCAGGGAGGGAATGTGGGCCGAGAATGGCAGAAGGAAAGAGGGAGAAGGTGAAGAACCATAAAGAGTAGAGGAGGGAAGACTTCAGACAGCAGGGTCTTACCAGCATGGCGAAGACATATTTCTGGTCTTTCTCTTGGAGGAAGACAAACACGTCAGATAGCAGAAGAGCATGGACATCTGGAGAAACAGCAAACAGAAGAAGGCTTGTTGTGATTAGTCACGTTTAAATTTTACATATTTACAAAAAAATGGAAAACCATGCCACTTAGAGGGTAGTTGGCGTCTCCTCACCCTTTAGCCTTCCTTGGCTGTTCTTCAGCTGTAGCGCTCCATCGTGAATCAGCTTCCTCCTCAGCAGATCCTCCCTGGCAAATATCTGCCCACTCTTCATCATCATGATGGACTTACTGTCCATGCGGCTGTGAAACTCCTTGAGACGTCGTTTCTTTTCGTGCTCGTTCACCTTCCCATCAACTGCTGCGATCACCTCCTTCACAAGTCGCAAAGAGTCGGACAGATCGTCATAGTCCTCACTCCCCTCTGTGTGCACAATAATAAATAATATATTTAAACCAACACAATAACAGAATTTACTTTTACTATTAGCCATCCTTATAGCTCAGGATCTGTATGTTTTCTTGGTTTTATGAGAAAACACAAGATCTATTCTGACTTATAAATATGCTTATTTCCAACCCATTGACTCAAGGCTGATGAAGTAGTACAGATATGTTTATGCAAAGGTGGTGCATTGAAATTGCACCCATTTGGCCTTAACTCTGCCTGTATTTCTATATCTATATTGACATGCAGTAAAACCAAGATAAACAACATTAGGAAGTTGGCCAAATGCAGTTTTCAGAGTAAATTCAGTGCATATCTGCATAAATGATGTGAACTCAATTGTAGAGGTGAAACCTATCAAGTACTGGCAACACACCACATGATGCACATTGTGTACACAGCATTTCCATTCCATGACCCACAATCTTTTTTTGTTCTCCCACACAATTACTAAAGCTTCCTTTATACAGTAAATTATGAATATTTAGATGCATCCATCATGCATCTCAATAAGAAACCTCATTTGCCATTACATTTAAAACATGATATCTCTTGGCAGAACACCTTCAAAACTGGCACAAATTCACAAACTGGTAAGGTTTTTGAGATCACAAGTTAAGGTTGTTGTAATTATATAAGACACATGTTTTTGCTGTATGAAATTGAGGGAACTTGAACTATGATGCAAGGATAGTGGACACATCTTACTCAGACACCCACAAGAACAGCGCAATACTGACTGCCCACGCCTCTAGCGCAAAATCTAAAGCACATTTCGACTTCAACATTTCACACTCAAGCATATCTTTGTTTTAATGATTTAATATCTTATTTTCCCTATTTAAATGTTCAGGCTCCCTGTTTTGTCTACAGTTTGATTCAACTGACAGTCAGCTGAACCCCCATATTTTATATGTTTAATTGGCTTTACTGAGAAAGAATTAAAATTAATTATTAATTATTGACATTCTTTGTACTAGAAGTCAGATATTCTGAATGCATATTTTTACAAATGTTAAAAAAAATACTAAAAATGTTTTATGAGAGGTTCATTTAACTTGACTTAATGGGATTTGAAGATGCATTAATTTGCTTAAAAATCCACACTAATATGTAGTTTTGCTATTAATTTCAATTTAAGACCAGAACTCTTTAGTTGTTCGTTGCATAGTTAGACCTTCTGAATTTTACTTTGGCAGCCAGACAGTGAAATACCAGTGAAGATGAAGATAAATCTGAATATTACACTAGAACAGCCTGTCAGTCTGTCTGTTTGGCAGCTATTATCATCTCATTTTATCTCTGCAGCTCATCTGGTTTCTCAAATTGAACTAAACATTTTGCAAGTAAAAAAAAAAAAAGTCTGGTCCCCAACTCCCCCAACTTATTTACATATCTTAATTTATAGGAGCTTTGAGAGAATTAGAATCAACAGTTACCTGTAGGTCTGAAAGCTCTGGAGTCATTAGACTTCTGATGCATGTCGTGCATATTGGGCTTTTGTGTTTTAGTTTCACTATGCCATATTTTTCCCCAATGTGGAAGGTTTTTCTCCAGTGATTATTGTACTTCAGTGTTCCAAAGCACCAAAACAGTATGTCTAGCTCTGATTGTGTCACGTTATTTCCTTTCGGTATATATGAGTTGGCAGGAGAGAGTCTTCTTAAAGCACCTTGGGGATTAAGACAGAGCTACCCCGTCCCACATAGAACTATAAACAGGCTTTGGGGATGGATTAAAGAGAGTGTACACAGTGGGAGGCCAGCTGACAAGAACCACTTTGAATCAGATATAAATGTGGTGTGAAATATTTCAGTTGCTCAAAGTATGCTTGATCCATTGTGTTACGTGCATCAACTGAACATGTGTTCTTTCTTATGCAAAAATATATACGACACTGAGTTACTCAGGATATTTATAAAAACATGTGGATACATAAAGGCATGACTTTTATTCATATTTTGGGAGAGTGCAATATTAAAATAGGACTTATATTAACATATATCTGTAACTATATGTGTTTTCTGGATAAGGATGCTCTATTTTTTATGTTAAATTTAACATTGAGTTGCTAAAAAAATGAATGTGACATATCTATATACAAGTCAGTGCTGTGTGAAAATGCACACATCAACAGGTCTCCAAAGGTTTTCCCAAAAAAGAATCTTGCCTAAAATGTGACACAAATACATATGTGTTGAAAAACAATGTTTTGTTGTGATGTTCTTTAAGGCGGCGGCACTTCTTGATACTGGCCTTATTCTGTCTTGTTTTCTGCCATAGATGTAAGTCTGATATGTGCACAAACTAGTGAGTTTACATTCACAGAAAAAAAAAATTATCACTGAAGAATGTTAGAGTTTTTTTTCCTGTTGTAATTTCTATGATATAAAATGAAGTTATTTGCTCTGAAATGATGAGTAGAAATGATGATCAGAAAAGTGATCCTACTGTCTTGGGGAAGGTGATGAAATCATAGAAAGTAACAAATTAAACAACTCATCAGAAATCAGAAATAAATCATGTGTACTATTTGTATTACATGTTCTGCTGTTATGTGTTACATGTAAAGAATGGATAACCAGTTAGAACAGAACAACAGAAAACTAACCTTTAGTATGCTGCAACAATCTCTGAATCAGCACCGGGTACTTTGTTATCCTCTGAGTTACCAGTAAGATGCATTCTGGGATACCAAGCCGCCGTACAATGCTGCTACTCATCTTTTTCTGCAATATATAAAGACGTGCTTTAGTAAAACATACCAACACAACCTGTTTATCCAATCAAGCCAAGGTTTCAAATCAACAAACCATAGGATTTAATTTCTGTAAAACAATATAGTGATAAATGAGAAATGTAATTATGTATATCACAGAGAGCTGGAAGCATTGAAGGCTCTGTCAGTAGTAATAAAAACATTGTGAGGGTGAATTGAAATGCAGTGCAGATACAAAACAAAACAAAAGAAAATCAACTCAGAAGAAAGTAAGACAGTCAGAGCAAGAACTGGCTTCCTCATACAACACAATATTTCTTAGAATACGGTTTTCAACAAAAAAACAATCATGTCTGGAAAACTAAATATCTTCACAAAATTCACCAAAGCAGTCAGGATAATACAAAAGGAAAAAATACCTGATTTCTCCCAGAAACAACACTAATGCAGAACAGAAAAAGAAAAAAAATGATAACAAGAGCTGGAACAAAGGCCTTACTTTGATGAAGGCCTTGAAGCGTTTGTCTTTGGTCAGAAGGTCCTTGTAGAAGTTGACAGCTTCATTGTGGCGACTACAGAATCTCCCATAAACTCTTTTCATGGTTTCACCATTGGAACCTGAAAACTACACCAGAATTTAACAGATGTAAATACATAAAACAAACAGTGGTGGAGCAGAGTAAAACAATGATGTAACCTTGGAGTTATCAAGGCTGTTAACTATTTTATAGTTTGAACTCAGCCATTTCTATACATCCATTGTCAGCCAGAGAACATTGTAGGCAACACTGGACCCTCAAATAATATTTAAATGAGGAATAAAATTATTGTTGCATCAGAAGTATATTCATGAAAAATTTGAATACATGCATTAGAAGCAGACAACAACAGCACAGAGACACTAAGTGTAGCTAAATTAAACACTTACTTCAATCTTTAGGTAGATACAGTATAAAAAGAAACAGTGAACATTTGCGTCTTTAGCCTTACCTGGCTAACCAGAATGTCTCCTATCCTGCTGATAGTAAATCCCCCCTCCATGCTTCCTCCTTCCAGCTGGCACTCCCTCTTCCGCTCCAGGAGGCGGAGAAGGTGCTGCGTATGGAGCTCGAGGAGTTCATCCAGAGCAGGAAACAGCTTCTCAACTGTCTGGAGCTCTAACTGCACCTCCTTCTGCAGGCCTTTGCTATAGACTTCTGACATGATGCGCAACGTCCGAATGTGATGCATCTCTGTCTGCATCAGCTCTACAGGGCACACGGGAAAGAAGTATTTAAGGCAAAGCGCTGAAAAACAGTTTTCACTGCTAATGTTTCAGCAGTTTCTCAACGCTCCACTTGCACGACACATGTACGTGACTCCTGCTATCACTGAGGCTTACAAAAAATTTCCATGAAATGATATGATTTTGCATGTCAAAGTATGCCTCTAATAGACAGGAATAGGCTTTTCAGCAAAAAATGTTTTTAAATTTATTTGCAACAAGTCCTTACTAATCAAAAGCGTAAGACATCTCAAAGATTTTCAAAGAAAACAGGAAACATCTCAGTGCATATTAAATAAGCCATGTCTGTACTCTGAATAGATCATTAAAAACTGAAGAGAAAGCCATCACAGCAAGTGGTGGGAGGCTTGGAATTAAAAAGTAAGATGTCATTTAAGGTGAAATTTTGCTTTATGCTCTAGACCTCTGACTTAACCAGTTTTTTATTTCTATTTGTGGTTTCCACAAATCATAAACAATCAAGTCCCTTTCAGTTTCTTTCCTTTCCATTTGCAATTGTAAAAGACCAAAATAAACCCAAACAAAGGACAGTTCAGTAAGATCACTTTTTAATAACTGAAAATGTTCTCTTCTGTTTCCATTTGAGTGCTATTTAAGGAGGGTATTTTAATCACGTGTACCGTAGATGACGTCTTGTCTCTTCACCAGCTCTTTGTCCAGCTGCTGCAGGTACTGATGCTCCACACCTAAACTCCATGAGTCTGCTTCCAGCTCCTTAGCCTCTGCCTCAAACTCCCCCATCAGCTGTCCATCCATCATCTCTGTCCCTGAACAAACAGCACAACAAGCATTTTACGATGTGAGATGAGGTCATATACGTTGTATTTTTATGTAACTTTGACATATTATTAGTTCTATTATAAATCCAATCACAGAATAACCTGCTCTTTAATTAAAAGACATTAACTTGGCTCATTTATACTCTGTTTAATTTCATTTATTCATAGTTTGTGTGTTTGTACATGCTGACCTTCATCTGTGAGAGACTCCATGGACTCTGTGACCTGATTGGTTCTGTTTAGTGAGTCCGTTGACTGGGACAGATACCGCAGGCCTTTGATAGGCATCTCATCAAAAACCGGACTGAACAGAGAGATGATGATAAAACATTAATGTATTTACAGTCACAGGCGACGAGTGACACCCTTTAATAAGCTGCTAGACAAGATGTACTGTTACTTTTAATGTTGTTGATATGCTGGACATGTCAAGCATCAAAGAAACAAATTATAATAAAACTTTGTGTTTAATGTTAAAAAGCAAGAAAAAAAATCACTGGATTCTTTTTAAAGAGTAATTATGTGATTATGTCACTGTTCTCACACATCAAGCGCACACACACTGGCTTACCCAGCGATGTTGCTTATGGAAAGACTCTTGGACAGATTGTTTCCATGGAAAGGCATTATACTGGTGTGTCTCCGTGATGATGGGATCATCAGTGAAGAATGGTCCTCAGGAGTCAAAATGGCCGACCAGGGACGTTCCCTCGTACCACCAGCTGCACCAGAGACAGACACAAAGCATGGTCAGTTTTAAGCTTGCAAAATCTCCAAAAATGTTTAGACAATTCAGTTCTGGTTTTATCTTAAAACTGTTTCTTAAAGAGACCTACATGCAGAATATTCTTAATTTGAGGCAGTTTTGTTAGTTTCTAGTTAAAGACAACATTTTCCTTCTAAAACAACAGGAAGCAAGACTATTGATTGTGGTTATCTTGGTCTAGTTTTACTTGATTTTATTGGTGAACATTGTAGAGGTCATCTGTGAACCATGTGCATCTGCCATTCTAATGTAAAAACATCAAAGCAAATCCAAAATTAGTGTGAACTGACATCTCTCCGATTTCAGTAATTTTCAGTATTTTTTTTATTTTGCATGTTTATCCCGTTTCTTTCATGGCTTAGAATTATACATGGCTGAAATTGCAATTGACAGTTGACAGTTCTGAAAGCATTTTAAGTGCACATTTAGCTGGATCATGTTGTGAAACTACATGGAGGAGACTCATTCACAGAAAGAGCAAGCGCAAATCCATTAGTGTGAAATTTCAAAAGGTGAGAGGAATGACCTGCAAGGTAGCTCGTAGCAAAGAAAATCTTTCTATGTTTCAACAGCCTCTACAGTTTTCTCAGTGGTTGCTTATTTGTTGTAAGTCTTGATATCATATTCAGGGGATAACGTCGACAAATCTGAGTAAAAAACACACGGGGGGTTGATTTCTAAAATCATAGCAGGTCCTCAGGTTATGCTCATCCCATGAAAACAGGGCTTTAACTTTAGATGTAGAAAGGACATTTACAAACTTCAAGCTTAACTTGGTACAAATAACTGCTAAAATATAGAAAACACCAGCTTCAGTGTGGTTTGGCATCATATCTGCAAATAAACACTGGTAATAAAGACTTTGTATGGAATCCAAGTTCAGTTTGGCACTTACATTTGTTCCTCATCGTGACTGTAGGAAAAGAGCTTGAATCTGGTACTGTAAACTGCTGTTTGGGCAACTGGCCAGAAAAAGAAAGAATAAAAGGATAAATGAGGAGATTAAATCAATATTAGATACAGGATTGCTGAATTCTACAGAGTCGGTGGTGGAGTTACTCTGAGGGAACTTTTACCTTCATTTTCACCTTGGCACAAACAGGCAGGCTGTCTCTGCAGCCCTTGTGGACGGAAGCATTACAGTCTGGAAAGAAAAGCAACACAACGCTCAGTGAATACTATGAGCATGGTGGTGCGGTGGGGGTGTTGAGCATGTGTGGAAAGGTGGGGGCTAGAAATTCTGACTGGTTTTCATAGCCGGCCAGGAAACTCCACCAGCCCACTAATGAAAGCCAGACTGAGGCATAGTGTGTGATGCAATCGAAGGGTAATACTGCTGCCGGACCAAAGGAAAAAGAGAGATAGGCCGAGCAGTGACATAAACAGTGAATTGCATGGGAAAATTTCAATTATATAAACATTCCCAAAACTCCACTAGGGAACAAGGGTTATCGTGTAAGATCTCTAAAAAAAGATTTTTTCTGTACTGTGATCACAGTTCACAAGTCGGTGACTGAAATTCACCCCTTTATATTAAATAATACCATACTTTTACATTTTAGACTTGGTCATACTCTTCTGAAACAGAAACGTGTCGTGTGGTTAAAAAAAGACAAGTGAAGCAGATGATCAGGAAAATGGCTGCGAGTGAAGGAACCATCTCTAGTGGTGTCAGAATCTGGCTTCACAACAACAACCTTCACCTAGCATCTGCCAGTCTTTACAGAGGCATTTTTCCAGTAGATAAAAATGTATTACACCCACAAACTCGCAGTAAAACATAGTCATTCATGTTGCATGTACACAACATTTCCACTGCTGGGTGGGATTACATCAACAACTGAGCTCTTATGCTTACATACTGTGAGGATGCAGCTCTGAAACTCAGTGATTTAAAAAGACATTTCAGCACTAGCACTTCATTACTCACTTCCATCTATCATCCGAGAAGTGACTTTGTGTTAATCAAAAATCAATTTTTAGATAAAGTATTCATCTAGCAGACTGTATATATCTAATTACGCCTCCCCCAGTAAAAACTCCTTAAATTCCTGCTCTCAATTTCTCCTGTTAAATTGTTTTATTAGGTATTTTACTGCATTCTGTGGGCCCTTTTAATCCCTGGCTATCACAGACAAAGGATCACTGTATATGTCTGCTGAGTGGCCATCAGCCAGACATCTGCAGGTACAAACCTCCCAAAAACACCCTCAGGAGAGTCTGTGGCTCCAACAATCTGAACCAGACTGACTGAACACAACAAGAGCTTCTTTTTTTACAGATTAAAGCATTTTAGGCAGATTGTGACCATTGAGGGGATTGCTGTGATCCATCGCGGAGCTAGTTTCTCCTTTTTCAGGCTTTTTCTGGTGTTGCGCCAAAGGCTTGTGCAATAAACTACATCCTCTTTAAGGCTGCTGCTGCTGCTTCAGTGGAAAACAATGCAAAACTGTTCTGTTGTCTGTACTCAAAGTCTGACTAGGTTTTATTAGAGGCAGTCAGTTTCACTACTTCATATAGATCGAGATGCCGGATTAGTGCAAGTGCAAGTGATTCTTCAGCCATTGAAGCTGACAGCCTATGTAAAGTACTTATGAAGGATACCAGTTGTGTTTTATCAGGATAACCCACAACCTAAACCATAAAAAATCGTACTGTTCACATATTACACAGTGACGTTTTGTTTATTTTAGTTTCATTAGTGAGTTAAAACATTTCCAATAATACTCAATAAAAAAAAGAAAATCTTTAATTTTTTGCATCATTCATTCCTGTGAGAATGTACCTGTGAATTTAATCCTTTAAAAGTCTACTAAATTGCTTCATGGCAGTTATGCTCTATGATCCTTTTCTTCTCATGTTCAAGGATATGGGTTACCTGGAGAGCTTACTACCTACAATATAAAATTAATTATTTTAATTTAACCAACACAGCACTTAATGGGTTTTAATTAGACTTAGAGCAACAGGAGCCCAGATCTGCACAGTCATCAAGGAAAATGAAAAACGTACAATGAAATGCTCGAAATAAACGTAAAGCAGGAATGAGTAGAGAAGGTACTTACATGTACAATGGAAAGTCTCTTTGCTCTCCTTGCTGCTGAAAGCCTTATTGCACTGTGAGCACTGGGCTGCCTGGGGTGAGCTGACTGCTGCGAATAGATGACCATTCACTGCCTTCTTGTCCTTTTCCTTGCCCTCCTTTTCTTTCTCCCTCTTCTCTCGCTCCTTCTCCTGCACAGGTATATTGGAATAAAGAAAGGTTAAAAAAAGTAACCAGGCCAGGATAGGGAGGACATTTATACCACCCATTGTCTAATAAATGTTTTTAATATGGCCTACTTGTGTGGCTAAACTTGCACTAACTTTCCAGACATTGACTAAATCTCAGCGTTTGGCCATTTGCTTGTGTTAAATCCCAATATGAATCCAGCAGAGAAACATTATTACTCTGATGTAGTGCACAGCAGGAGGGGTTGCATATTAAGTGATGCATTATTTATACTGACAACAAATTGCCTCATTAAGAGACAATTTTAAATGTAGTGCATCTTTGTTTTGAGGCAATTTTTTTGCTATTTTGTGTCAGTTTAAAATAGGGGATTTTCCCTCAGAAGCAAAGACAGATGGCGAGATGCCCAAATTCTGATGGAGACACGCTGTCTGGGAATCAAATGTTTGACCTTTCTATTACAGGCCAGTCTTTCTGCATTAATTAGCTGGGTCATCTTGCACTGCTCGTCATCTTTCTACACTGAACTGAATCACAATCCCATAAAGTGATGCCGAGAAGAACAGAGCTCTTATTCTCTTTGACATCACAGAGCCTCCACCCAAACCCAGAGGAAATGGGAAAATTGAGTTTCCAGTTCATTTTAATGGCCAGCTCTGGGCCTCTTGGTTTGAGGGGACCACAACGTTCTGCTGTACCAGAGCTCATTTTAATTCAGTCACTTAAAGATACCATACGGCTGACTGGACCACAGCGAGTCTGCATGTTTTATAGCCATTATAACACTTAGCACTCAATCTCACTTCCTGCAACAACAGCTGTCTAACCAATGGTGAAACAGTGTCACCTACAAACTGGAACTCTAACATAGTATTCTTCACCACATTAACCTTTCTGGGGATCATTTTTAAAGCTACTACATCTGTTGATATTCAAAAGTCTAAATGAATCACCTCACTTTACTCTAAACCCATTCACAGTATTGCTCTTTTGGTTACAAGCATTTACAAGTCATTGAGCAACAGAGGCACAGGAAAGGTAATCTAGTGTGACAAGCAAAGTTTAAACCAAAAGACAATCCGCTGAAGCATACTGTAACAGACAATGACTTCACTGGAAAAAAAAAAAAAAAGATCAGCCCAGGAGGGAACACTGGTCGCTTTGAACATGATATTGTGACAGTCTCTTTCACTTCAACTGAACTGGGAAACCAGATCACTCTGTTAGCCTACCTCCAGCCAACCTTTCCATTTCAGTGAAAAGCCATGGCTCCTTGTGAATCTCCTGCATTTCATCCCTGGCAGTGGCTGAGCGGCTGACACTACCAGCACTGAGGCTCCATCTGGGAAGCTGCTATGAGGAAGTGACTGGCTCACTAAAGGAGGTGCTATTTCTGCAATGACCCATGGGTCTGGTACATATGCTATGACAAAACTGAACAAGCTACATCCTCTTTCAAAAAAAAAAAAAAAGTAAATTCTAACAGCCTATACTGTATGTATACATACTGTACCTATACTGTATGTGTATGTGTATCCATGAAAGGTTGGGCTAATGACACGAAGAGACCAACTTTGACACTTTTTATGATTTTGATCATCTGAAATTTGTTATTTATACCAGATACTTGTTGAGTATTTTATTAGTAAAGTGAACACTTGAACACTGATTGGAAATAACAATATATATGTATAACCCTAACCCTAACCCTGCATTTAATAACATAACAGCTGCCATTGAACCTTTGCAGAGCTATCCAAGAAAACAACTTGAGGTAGGTTTGTTTCGAATGCTGTCAGTTTAAAAGCCAAGTGTTGACCGAGGTACGATCAGAGATTATATGACAACAGCCAACTTCGCCTTCCTGTTTTACTTCCTGTTCACCCTTCAGTGTCTTTTCAAAGCAACAGAGAGTGCACATGCACTTTTTTTTGCCTTAACGCTTTAATGTGAAAACAGAAGTACTCATCAGCATAAATTTAACAATGACAAATGTATCTATAAATTGCTTTAATGCAATCTGCATCGAGCAATTTAATAGTTGTGGTACAGGTTATACTGCAGAATGGATGACTCTCAAATTGCAGGAGGTTGAACTACTTCTAGATGAAACTAATCAATGTGATTTAAATTTGATAATTAAAATCAATAAAGCCATAATTTCAATATCTCACACTTGCAGTTGGTATAATCACCATTGACTTAATTTGCAATTAAAAAAAGGGGCTATTCCACTCTCAAAGGAAAAGACATTTAGCAGGTAATTTACCTGACAAGGCTGTGGAAGAGAGAGAAGGATGACTTTAACAAGACCACAGATTTTGTGACCAGAAAATGCTGTGTTCAAAACCAAACCAACTGGGAAAATCACAATGGAGCAACTTACAGAGGATCACTGAATGCCCTAAAGCAAGACATGTAACCCTTGTTACTGTTTCAGTGGAGATGATCTGGGGCCAACGAAAGAAGACAGACAGGTCGGTTCCCAGAGTGAATATGTACAAGTGCATGAATGTGGAGCTGAGTGAAGCTTGTATTCAGCCAACCTTGTGCTAAGAAATAAATGTTTAAAGGGGAAAAAAGATATGAAACCAGACAGAATTTTGAGCATATGCACTGCAGACTCTGTGCTGTGCTATGAACAACACTATTGATCTTGCTTTTTTATCTTTATATGAAGAATTTAAACCTCATGTTCTTACCCTGGTCTTTTTGTACATCTTGTTCTTGAGGTAGCTGAAGGTCCGACTGACTTTTGTCACATTTTTGGCCTCGGTGTCACTGCGCAGAGGGCCAGGCTCCTCCTCAGATATACTGAAACACACCATTTCATTGTATCTTTAAAACAATTGTACTCATGGGGCATTTCCAGATTGGGTCATTACAGCACTCTAAAAGTTCTACTGAGAACCAGGCACCACCCAAAGCAGGCGAATGGTCCTCTAACCAGTGTTAACAAGACTATAAAAATACAAGATGCAGTCTAAATGTGTATTTTGTGTCTATTAATTTGTATTTTGTTGCAGTGGAGAGTTGGACTGACCTGTATGCTAGTGATCCAGAGGTACTAGAAAATGATCTCATACCTACAAGAAAAGAGACAGGAAGTAGGAGGACACTGACATTAGAAGTGGGTATAAACTGGACATTTTTAATCACTGTTTTGTCACTACTTTCTGTGAACACAACTTAGTGGTGTCCCTCACACTAATGGTGTGAGAATAAACAGACATAATTATATGTTTGTGTCCTTGCTGCAAGAACTGGAAAGAAAACAGATGAAGCCATGCATACCTACTCTTAAAGCTCTTGAGCAAGGCATTTAATCTTCAGTTAATCTTTTTGAGGCTGTAGTGAGTCCAACAAAACAACAAAATAACTCTGGAACTGACTGAGCCAGCACTGACGCCAGCTTTAAAACAATCTTGTCTTTAGATCCAGTGCTTTTAATGTCGGCTAAATCCTGGATCAGGATATCAATTTTGTTTAAGTAATCACATATAATTATATCTTAAATCAGAGGTCACATGAGAAAATAAAAATACAAATTAAACCTAGTAAATCCACCAAACACAGCAGTATTTGTAAAATAATTACCGCAGACTCACTACTTATTTGGTACAACAGTAGCATAGCAATGCATCTTTTCCAGAAAAAAAGTGGTTTCCTCTAAACTCTCATTTCTAACAAATATTCATGGTGACGTACACACAACTATGCAAAGCATGGCTTGCCTGCTCTGCATCAGAAAGTTAAACCAAAAACAGGATAATGAGGGAAAAGTTTTGGGCTGCTTGTGTTGCTAGCAACAAAGTCAAGGAGACAGAGAACACTAATGGAAATATCTCACAGATAAGAACAGGAGAGGAGTGGCTGAGAGTCTATGACTAAAAGTGACGGGCCTGTATTTATCTCGAGAGAAGAAAGGGCTTCAGTTCACCAAAGGTGTTTATGATTATTTCTTTCCTCATTGTTTGGTGACTGTTTTTTTGTTTTTGCAAAGAGATAAAACAGAGGTGAATCTAACTAAAGGTCAGCTAAACACTGGACTAAGTAGGGAAAGGACAAACGAAGGTCTTATTTAAAGTTGTCAGAAAAAAGCATTAGCAAAAAAACATGCTGCTTAGGTGAACGGTGGTTTTTCTTCACCCCCAATTTTTGTACATGCACATGAAGTGCAGTGCAAAAGTCTGAAAATGAACAGTAATTAGTGGGTTCCTTATGAAAAGTTTGTTGCAGCTAAAGTTTTGGGCATTGTTACCAACTAGTTTATGATTATTTAAGAGTGCCTACAAATGTAACTGTGTCCCTATTGTTTAGCTGCACCGCACATTCAGCATGTGGAGATGATCATTTTCATTAGCACGAGCTAGTAAACAGTAAAAATAAATAGCCTTCAACTATTCAGTTCAGATGCTTTTAAAGTGGGGAGGGTAGAGCCGGGACTCTAACAGGAATAGCTGCTTGGACTTTCTACTGTTTACAGTGCAGTCGTACTTACTCAGGCTATCCTCATCATCGCTAGATGAAGAGTCCCCATAAAGGAACTGAGACTTAGATTTGTTGAGGATGGGAGAAAGGTTGAAAGAAAAGGATATTCGCCTCTTACGTCTCAGGCATCCCACCGCTGAGGGGGGCAGGGAGAAAAGAACCACAGGAGGCACTGATCATTTAATGAAATTATGTAACACTAATGTCAAGGGTGAAGAGGATGGGAGGTAGTTGTGTCAAAATAAAGAAAAAAACTTTACAGGACCACACTGGTAACACATAAATGCACCATGAGAGCGATTCAAATATTATGGGAATATTTAATACTGTTACTGCAGAATGAACTACACTAGATTTCTGTATGTAAGTATGTAACAGTGGATTAGATAATGTATAACGTAGTATGATCTGAGCATAAGAGGATTACTAAGCTTATCATGCAAACCTACTGATAATGCCATTTAACACTTGATTTAACATGTAAAGAGATATTAAAATCTTGCAAATAAATAATATTTAAGCACAAAATATCTCTCTATTTAAGCACATTTTATATGGTTGTTTTACATGTGTATCATCTTATTATATCACTACAAATGACTGCGATCCTTCTGCTTATGTGACCCTGTGATCTTAGAAATAGGAGCATGTGGTTTACACTATACCAGTTTACTAAATCATTAACTTATTTAGATCATTTTCCTTGTAATCAGAACGTAACAAAAAAAGGAACCAAAAAGCTACTGCCTCAGAGGTCAGGTTGGGTTGAGTGAAGCACGTCTATTTGATCTACATGAGTAGCGATGATGTGATTATGAAACCTGAAGTATAAAGAGACACTCACCGTCAATGTCTCTTTGGCTGATGGCAAGCATGGATACAGACTTGGTGAGGGGAAGGGTCATGGGGGGACAGCTGTTCCGTAAAGGCCGATACCTCCTTGATTTCTAGAATAAGACACATAAGGTTAAGTCAAACACACTACGTGACAATCTGCAGAACTCCACTGATGTAAAGAGATAAAGAATACAACATCACCGGTCACAGAAGTGGAAACAAGAACGTCAATCTAAAAAGGGAAACTAGACTAATGATTTGTGATGCCTTGTTGAAAATTTGTTTAAATTCAGTGGCAGAAAAATTAAACCGCAGGAGGAAAATAATGTTTAATAATTCTTGCTAATCCCCAAACCGACAACTCCCAAATTTCCCCTGACTCTTTTATAAGTCTTGTTTACGAACACAAATCCATTTTTCCTCTGGAGAATTTGACTGAAGGGTGTTTGAAAATCCTACAGGGTCGGGTGCGTAACAGTATGTAAATTTGACATCTAGAGGACAAACATGACGGGTGTCTCGACTGACCTGGTTGTCCAGTTTGCCATGCTCCCCCATCTCCTCCTGCTCCTCTGTGAGAGACACCAGGGACCCCCTCTCGTCGCTGTCGTGCCGAGGCATCCTTGAAGGCTCCTGGATTTGGGGGCCCTGGTTGACGCGGCCTCTCGGCTCCTCCTGGGCTCCACTGAGACCCTCAAGGCTGTAGCTGTAAACCAGAAAGGAGGTCAGAAATGACCTAGAAGATAGGGGATGGTTGTACTGTACACACACATACACACAACGGTCTAGTCTAGACTATTTGTCACCCCATTCTGGATACACACGGCTACTGCTGCAGCAAACACACAGACATGCACCTGTTGACAGATATACACACACACAGCTGGTCCTGCACAGTGTTTAGCCAGCTGAGTTATCACTGGGCTCTGGAGCAGATTTACAGCTGAAGCAGCGGTAAATGACTTCCAACATCAGCATCAGCATAGAGGGCCGTACAGCTGTGATTTACAAACCCAATTACATCGATCTATGACTGGAAATAAGAGGCCTTAAAAAATCCAATACAATGATTATGGAGAGGAAAACTACAGCTACATTTCAGAATGAGCTATGCTACGTGGCTGCAGCTCCACACGCTTCAGGACAGACTCTGTGAAAGTTAAAGCTGCAGCAGTAAATCTCTCTTATCTCCAGCCCTTGGGTTTGTATGGCACTCCATTATCCAGCAAATCATCAGTCCAGCACATTCAAACATCAGTAACCTAAGCTCGGCCAAAAGAATCACGGTGTGGTGATTATCAGTGACCAGCGAAGAGCAGCACTCACCGATCCTCAGGGCTAGGAATGAAGATGACAACATTTGTCATATCAAGCCCTGTTCCCTGCCAAAGTTATTACATACTATCCTACAGAGCCAGGAGGTCCGCAGTTCTGAAACATGAATAACACCAGCAGCTGTTGTAGCTCTACTCCGGGGAGCGGCTGACCATCTGACTGCATGGGCAAACGATTTACAAACACACACACACGCATACAAACACATGCAAATCAAGCAACATGTAAATATACCCTATTCAAAGTAGGCCATGTGATTTTAGAAGACAAAAACACACACACACAAACACAGTGTACCTGGGGGAACTAACTACTTCCACACTGTGGTTGTGGGGGCCATCAGGAGGGCACCGACTTATACAAACAGAGTGGGAGGTAGGAGCGGAGATGACGATGAAGATTTAAAGTACAGAGGAGTAAAAGACAGAAGATAGAGATCAATAGGATGGAATTTAAGGGATAAAATAGTGGCAATGTCATGACAAAGCACAGCTCTGTATCTCAGTGTGAGCAATCTCACTGTTAAATGTAAAGACTGCAAATGGATTCCAGTTTATTTCCCTATAATAGCAGTCAGGAAAGAGTAAATTTGACTAATCCATGTTGTTTCCTAACAATGCTATACTGGCAGGACAGCCTAGGTACTATAAACACTCTTAAAACTACTGCAGCACTATTTAATAATGCCACCACTACTTAAATGTTTAAAGATGTAGCCCAATAGCTAAAGCACCAGTCTTAAAAAAAGAATGCAGGCATGTTTAGTTAGAGTCTGGATGCTTAAAAGGTGGATAAATATAAACTCCTCACAGACAGCAAAGTGTATACTTTAAAGTGAAATAAAAACAAGCATTGGTACAGGCAAGCAAAAATATACACATATTCGGTGTAATTTAGAAAGAGTGTCACTATTGGATAATTTATTTGTTATTTGCTCAGTTTTCTGCTTTAAAATTCTATGCTGTCTGTTTGCAACTTCAAGACATCCTTTCCAAAAACTATTTTATATTTCAGCCAATCAGCTGTCATCTAAGAAATCCACTACTTTTTTTTTTATAACTATTTCAGCTACTTTCAGATAATCAGCACCACCTTTCATGTTATTTTCAATGTAAGCCCACTGAATGCATAAGCACTGAATTTGGCAAGGGGGTCAGCAACGCTCTATGATATAAAGACGAGTTCATCCTCTACGTTTCATTCTGGTCTCTATGATCTTTCAACTTCAGTCAAGTTGGGCCAGTCGTCTAAACCCCGGGTGTCATCTCCACTCTAGAGGTCTACCGTGGACATTCTGCCACACACATATCTTATTTTTAACACCTTTCATGAGTGCTTCAGGGAAGGTTGATCTGATCTGTCACAACTCAGCTCTGCCTCATACAAGGCTGCTGGACTGTGCATGATTCTAACTTATATTTGGTCAGTGATGGAGGAAGCATCTAGATCCTATGTGTGAAGGAGAGATATTTGCTATTTTTTAAAATGAAATCATGCATTTGAAAACATTTCCCTGTGGTCTACATAAACTGTAAATGCTATGCTTGGGTCTGAATTCTTCATTAATACAACTCCACAGGTCCATCTTCAACCCTATTTCTGAGTAATGACACCAGAAAGGTCATTTTGAGCGCTGGCCCTTTAAATGCAAATGAGCCACTTCATGCCCCACCCCCTCCAGGTTGTTGACTGTTCTGCTCTGTCCCGTTCAACCAACAACTGAGCATTTTAGGTAATCAACTCAAATTTTGGACATATTTTCACTACAACCGCTGCTGCTGCCAAACAATTATGGCGTACTCGGAGAAATGTTCGTCGGAACTCTTAACCATATTGTACAAATGTCGTGATGTAACTAGTTATAGATGTAACAAATTAAGCAGGAATTTAAACAGGTTGTAGAAATCCACTCTGTTTTTGCTAAATTGAATGTAAGATAGCTTTGCAGCACCTGGAGGGTTCAAATTCAAAATTTTTGAACTATTAGGGTCCAAATACACAAATAAATGTACCAAAGACTAACAAAAGTGGGTTTAGCAAAATATGACCCCTTTAAGTAAAATATCACCCTATGATAAAACAAAACAAATGAAAGTTCTGCATTCAAATCTTTAGCTAAAAGTACCTGTTATCAGCAAACATACTTAAAGTATTAAATGTCATCATTGTGCCGTGAAATTGCCTGTCAGGGTTTTACTAATACAGTATGATGTTTTTGATTCTTCTGCACTGATGTGTATGTCACATTACTGCGACATACATTTAATATCATTTCAACTACTTTATTTTACTGCTGGTACTTTAATGTATGCGATGCATCATATTCATCTTAAAATCATCATAAATTTGTAGCATCGCCTGGAAGGAACAACTTTTCATGAGCTCAGATAAAAAGCCCTGTTTTCAACTTTGTGACGATGCATCTTCCAGATAACCATAGAGGGTTTTTAAAGAGTTTAGTTTAGGAAGGAGGAGAATTTTCTCAATCCGCTACACTTCATCCCTCAGTTTCTCAAAAGCATTTAAAAACTCCAATCTGATAAGTAGCTAAAGCAGCCAGAAAAATGTAGTGGAGTAAAAAAAAAAGTGTTTTGTTTGCTATCTGAGATGTAGTGGAAAGTAAGTATGAGGCTGCATAAAATTTTAACAAATAAATCGATAAATGAGTGAAAATCGTCAGTTATATTCCACTACTGCTCTGTATCCTTGAGTCATCCCTTCTTTCTGGTTCTTTTGGCTCAAAAAGTGTGTTTTTTTTGTGTTTTTTTTTTTAAAGTCAACAAAACATCCATCTAGATCAACAGCAGTATCACCAGCTCAAATCCCATCCTTACTTTTTCTCTGCTGTGGCATAGTGTTTCCTGCAGGACTGAATTCAAAAGTCCTCCGATGCCTTCTTATTTGAAAAAAAAAAAAAAAAAAAGAAAGAAAAATTTGTTCTCAATCTTTGGCCAGCAAACTCCTCTGAGCCCCAAGAGCCAAAACTCTTTTTCTATGTGCCTGCTTGTTATTACCACTGCAATACAAAACAGCAGGGCATCTAAACCACCTATTTGCTGCACTAGTTCTTGTACATTCCAATGGGTAAAAAGATAGCAATACTTTTCAAAGCAGTTGCCTGCAGGATGGAGCACAATGCAGCAGCAGGCATACAATAAAAAAAGTGAGAGAGGTGGGAAATCCACAAAAGCTACATTGACATGACACGTCACTAAGCATGAAATCTGTCTTAAGACATGAAATGATGGACGTGATTTATAAGTACCTTCTCCTCTGAAACGTCGGCTTCCCTTCACCAGGACTACGGATGGAACTGGAGATGATGAATAAGAAAAAGACAGACAGTGGTGGATGATATGACAATCATGATAAATGAAAAGTTGAACTATTTCATGTTTATAATGGGACACAAGTCTCTCTAGTAGGCTGGTATCAACTGTGTGTGCATTAATATCTGTGCGTCTGACACTTGCAACATCATGGTAGAGTCTTTTGGAAATCTTAGATTTCTTAGAAATAGAATTATACTATTAAAATTTAAATTATATGTGCAGTAGAAAAGTAAGTGGCAAGTGTATGTTTCACTAATTACCACCTAATTGATTCATTTTCCTCCAACTTAACATACATAAAACTCACTAAAATACTATAGCCTTGATGCTTTGCACACATTATGCATTCTTCACTGTAGTTGGGACACCTCATAAATATTTTATTATATGCACTTTGCTTTGTCCTTATGTGCCCTAAGTGCCATACATCTGTGAATGCCACCGTAGGCCGCACAATTATCTTACTGAACCTTTCCTGTTAGTTGTAAGGGAAAGAAAGCCACAAAAAAAGTGCAATAGAAATGTATTTTTCTGTCAACCTTGAATATTCTAAAAATGAAAAAAGAATGCCTAAGGCCATTTTACTATTTCTGTTATTGACAGTGGCCTTGTACTTATTGCTGGGATGCTACACACAGTCCATGAGTGGCTGCTGTTCTTGCAGAAAAACAACAGACGGTCTAGTTCTAAACACACAGTGTTCATTTTGGTGCTGTGCATAGCTGAATAGCGTACATGTTGGTGTGAATGTAAACATGTTGTGCATTTGTAATTATGCCAGCATTCAAGCCGAGGTGTGTGTCTGTATCTTTCTGTGGGCACATTTGCATTGTGCAGTATTTGTAGCTCCCTACCCACACCAGACAAATGGCAACACAGCTGCAGGCAGCAGGAGGAGGAAACAATCAACATGGCACAGAGGGAGTGACATCAACAAGCTCTAATAATGCTGGCATCTGCACACATCAGGTCTACTGACATCTACTGTCTCACATCACACTACTGTCTACAGCCAGTTAAAGTAGGCACTCTTCCTCTTTTTGTGAAGTGGTTCAAAGATCACAGGTTGTATTGTACGTAAAGCCGTATGATTTTATCTACTTCCCAGTCTCACCTCCTCTGGTTCATCTCTGCGTCTCCTCCGTTGTTCTTTCCAGGACCCCAGCTGTGGCGGCGAAGAGGTGACAGGGAGCGGATACTGTTCCGGAACAGACAGGAGCGTCGTGGCACCTCTGTCACCCTATCTTTGGCCTCCTCTTCAGCTTCACCGGTCCCACCTCCACCGCTGCCGCCACTGTCCAGTCCCGCAGTGATGGCAGCCCCAGTCTGGACCCCCTCTTCTGGGCTCCAGCTGCACCCAAGGCCTTGGCTCCCCTCAGGACTGGAGCTGGACGGGCCGATGCTAGCAGTGTCGTCTGTTGAGGAACAAGAGACAGAAACCTCGCTGGCACTGTCTCCTCCTGTCACTGCATCGCTCTGCAGGCGTAAAAAAAAAAACATAATAACAATATTAATAATATCTATAGGCTCAGTGACCAGCATCATGTGTCTAATTTATCCAAGTCAGAGACGCAGCATGTAATAGTGATGCTGATGATGATAATTTAAAAACTGATGGAATGGTGGAATACTGAGTGATTTATTAATTTTAAGACCAGATGCATGAAAGTAGTAACATATTCACTTTCATCTCATTTAACCAGGGAGCACTCTAGTGGAAAGTCAAATCCTTTTTACTGGTAGAGAGAGCATCTTACTTTGCCACACAGACTAGAGGCTTTATCTCTTTAACATGGGAAACTAGCAACCTAGCTACACAAACACAAGAATGTCAACAGCTCTAATTAAAAGACAAATTAAAAAGAATAGAGTAGATTCAAAACAATTCATCATAACAAAATAAGATAAAATATAGACCGAATAACACAGATTGTCCCTCCAAATGTTTAATTATATAGCCCATCATGTGGTATATCCATCAGCATTTCATCACTGGAGCATGAGATGAATTAAGAGAAAGCTAGTAGAGTTTTTTAACCCACAGGAATGGGATATAATGAGGACCAAATGGCAAAGCTTAAGGATAATGAGCCAGAGTCACTTTATAGCAATGCTACCATTAAAACAAACACCAATAAATGATGGCCACCTTGTGAAAACAAACCACTCTCAGGAAAATGTTTTCAAGTTAAATACACTGTTTTCAAGGTTTATTCTTCTTTCGGGCGGGCCTTGTTTTTACTGATAAAAAGCCCTGCATACATATGTACTATTACTTCCCATCACAGTGTGTGGGCTGACTAAGAATAAACAAATATGATGAGATTCTCAATATGTATCAGTATGAGTCTGAATGTGCGTGTGCATTAAATAATCAATAATGAAGTGTCATGCTGTGTCAAAACCTTCTGACGGGTACTTGGTATGTAATATGAGTACCGAAATACACTTTGAAAACAAACAGCACTGCGAAATATTGTTTGCTAGGGTGTGGTGGGAAAGAGCCCCTGCACTCTCTCACACATTTAAGGATAGTTCATTTAAAGCTAATTTGTAGGTGTGAGGTTTAACTGGGCCTATTGTGCTGCCAGCTGCAGTGTGAAAGCTGAACATAGAGCTGCTTCTGTTGCAGAGCTACCAATGAAAGATCTGTTTTATACTGCAGACACAACTTCCTCTGGGAGATATAGACCCATGAGTTTAAGTGTGTGTGTGTGTGTGTGTGTGTGTGTGTGTGTGTGTGTGTGGGGGGGGGGGGGGGTATATTTAAGTGCAGAACGTGCATGTGACTGCGGTGTGTGTTTGTGTCTGAATCCCATGGTTTTACCTTAAGTGTCAAGAGGAGGAATAAAACTCATACATTTTCATGAGAAATAACATCACATTGTCTTGCTTAATATATGCGCAGATGACATGTTTCAGCAATAGATACATTTTTATGATCACGGGATACATGATAATGATCACAGTAAAATAGTTTCTCTGCTGTAATTATTTAGAAAAAACTACCTTCACTACTAGGGGTGTGTATTGGCAAGAATCTGTCGATACGATACAAATCACAATACTAGGATCACGATATAATATATCACAATATATCATGACGCTGTTAAAAAAGAAATGTTTTCTTTGTTTCTTTTTTTTTCAAGATTTCCTGGAAGAATTGAATTACACCAGAAATACGTACAAATACTAAACACATTTTTATTTGATCAGACCAGGATCTAATGCTATATCACAAACTGTTTCTAATTCTCCTAGTTTCCAAAGGACCTAAAATCTGCCTCTCTCATACAGTCAAAAGTGCTTTTAGGATGCTTCAAATAACCACTATTTGACAAAACAGTGTTAAATAATAATAAATAAAATATAAACAAAAAAGACAATCAAAAAATACAAATGAACCTCTGCCATATCTGCATTTGAATAAATACTTAAAAATATCGATACAGTACTTTTTTAACACCAATAGAGTATCGTGAAATGAAATATTGTGATATATTGTGGAACTGATATTTTCTTACACCCCTGCCTATCTTGAAAAATGGAGAAACTTCTTTTTCATTGATCGGTGAACATGTTCTGAGCTGTTGTCACTTATTTTGCTCCTGTTTTCTTCTTGCTCAAAATCAAAGTGAGTGTGGCACACTTGCCCGTCAGTGTCTATCCACACTGTCCTAACCCAGAGCCCCACACCTCCCAGGCAGCCAATATGCTCTGTGCCGACTTCATCATTGTTGTTTACAGGACATGCAGTCTATATTACCACAAGCTCAAATACTTTCAAACGTTCAGCACAGCAGAAACTGAGAAATACAAGTACTTCAACTTTAACCATAGGGCCCCTTGCTTCAAACAGACTTTTAACAGCAGCAGAGTGACAGCAGGGACCACGACGTGCACTTCCCCAGCAGCAGTGTTGAGCTGCTGGCTTAAAAAGATGCTTTGTAGATGTTTGGCATCTCAGCCTCAGGGTGCTGATAAATAAAAAGCCAGGCACTGACTGACAAAATAGCTACTTCATATACAGTACATAATCCCTATAGGAGTAGTTGGAGGGGCAAACAAAAAATATATTCTGGCTGTTCAAAGTGAGAGGATATTTGGACAGCAGCCAGTAAAGTATAGCGAAAAGTTGCTGGATATTGACTGCCATATCAAACTTATTTATCGACTGTTATGCACTTTTCTTCCTAAACTTACTAAAGCAAAAAATATTTACAAATGTATTTCCGCTCTAAGTATCTGAATGTTTTCCTTTCATTTATTCTTGGAAAATAAAGTTCATTTCAGCTCCAAAATTTTGCCAACTAAAATAGTGGTTTGTGGACCTCGAATAACCCATAATAAGCATTTCATAAACATCTCAGTACTGATTTAAAGGACACAAAGGGTGGGATTTCTAAAGTTAGCTGGCGTTCAATGACAGTTTTGAAGCGTTTGTCAAAGTGACTCCCTTCACCTTACCCACTCTACAAAGAACATATTCACCAGCAGTGGGTCTGACCTTTCTGAAGACAGTGTCATATCCCGGGTCTGCGGTCAGGAAGTTTTCTATGTCGCTGCTTGAGTCTCTGTGAACTGTGGAAGGACAGCTTGTGACACGGCCGGTCCTACTGGGCAACACGAAAGACTGCGAGGATCCTAAAAAAAACATAACATCATTGAATATATTAGGTTTTAATGTGAGAACAGTTAACTCAAGGAAATAAATATTAAAAAGGTACACTTTAGGGTCATTGTGTCTACAACTTTTCTGAATAGGAACATTCATCTGTGCAACTGAAAAAACATCATGTTTCTATAATAATATGTTTTCAAACGCTCTTCTAAAACACAACCAAGCCTGTTGAAATGATGTCTTAGAAAGGACATCTGAGAAGGTGTGAAAAGCCTGGCAGATCAATAGTGCACTGTCCTGACTAAAGCTGTTTGTGCTGAACTGCAAAGGCAAACAACTGCTGTTTGTGTGTTTAAAAGGACTGCGGACAGAACTGACATTAAAACCTCACTCAAAGGAAAAAAGCTGATTGTCGAATACAACATTGCATGTTCCATTAGGCACCTTGGGACCAATTAGACAGTGACAGTGAGAGATTTCTGTTTCACTTCAGTAGTAGTTGTTTGTATGATCAGTAAATAGAGTCGGTTTAAAAACAGTTTAAAACCCAAGTCTTTACAAATCAGTCTAACTAATGTGGTCTTACATCACCACTTCCTCACCTGATTCACAGCCAGCAGTTCATCATGTCTCTCCATAGAACTCTGCTTCACTTCCCATTTTAAAGTTCAGATATCAAGTCACATAAACATATCGACAATAACACCATCTGTTTTATGTACAGGCCACCTCTCTGAAAAAACAAGTGCTTTACCCTCAAGTCTATACATATGACAACAAATCTTAAGTAAGCACTGTGCCGCTACAGTTTTTGTACATGTAAGGACATGCACAGATAATAATCCCAGGCCAAACTAAAAGAGGAAGACTGTACCCAACCACAGATGTATTACAGTAGGCTTACTTTAGCCAGCTGCCAAAAACAACTACATGAGATCATTTACTAAGTTTGTTGTTTTGCATCAATACTGATGTCTATTCCAGCTTAAAAAGCGGAAGTCAGTCTTTATCCCACAGGAATAATCCCTGCTCTTTGCAAGAGGAAGTGTCTTTATGGGTGTGCATGTGAGTGTGCATATTCATCACTGAAGAACAAAAACTCAGCTTGAATATCTGTATTTAATAATGAATGCTCTTCTACAAATTCTAGATGACACCAATTGCATAAAAAGGAGCAGATCTATAGCTATAATCATGGGAAACTTTTCATACTTCTGTCAGCTGCTCTGGGAAAAGGCTGCAGAGGGAGTAGTAAGCCCCTAGTCATCAAAGTATATACTAAGAATAAATGAGCAAACATGGTCACAATGATAGACCTCTTGCGAGACAATGTCAAACAATAAATTATTTATCATTCATACACAATGCACACAACTCCACCTGCACCGGTAGATTGTTTAAAGTGGTAATTCACAGCTACTAATCCCAAGAGGTCAAGATCAATGTCTTTAAGATTATGATGCCGACTGTATACTGTGATACCATGTAAATCTGCAGTTCTACCTTCCATCTCAGCTGAAAGGTGAGGTATGTAACTTTCCTCACTTTATCAACAAACCATTCAAACTTTGCCTCTCCTCTGCACTCTGTGGTGGTCAAGCAAGCAATGGACTAAATAGGAGAGCAAGCAGAAATTGTGACAAAAAAAAGAAGTGGAAAAAAAAAACAAAACAAAAAAATCACTTTTTGATATTTTCACAGCAGTGATGTTCTAAAACACAAGCTGACACCATTGCATTGTCTCTCAGACAGAACTGCACCATACTATGAATAGTGCATTAGGAGAGACCAGTAGAATGAAAAACTAGTAGGTATGTTTTGGTTCCACCTATGCATGTTAAGTAATACTGTTTTTGTTTGGCTGGGGACAGAAACTCACAGCCGCAAAGGTTGACACCTAGAAATGTCCTGACCACAACAAAACAAGAAGAAAAAATTAAGTACAGACAAAAGGGAAGGGTCTCTGGGGATAAATACAGCACCACAAACTAAGAAAGAATAAAAATTATTACTAAGAAGGACTATTATTGTACAAGTCTATATATTGTTTTTTTTTTTAATAAAAAAGTTATGTACTTAAAATTTTAATTCATACCAAATATAGAGCAACTGAACTTCTCTAACTAGCCTCAAGACATAAATTTATCAGCTTAATTCAAACTATTAGCACTGTACTGTCCTGAAAACTGAACCTATTGAAAAAAAAAAAGAACTGCAGACAAACAAAATAATAAAAATGAATCCTGAATTACTTTTTCAGCATGATCAGCTGCTAAAATGAGAATGAACGTCAATATCTCCCTGCTGGAGAAATGGGTGAAAGAAGCAGCAGAAGTATGAATAAGATGGTTAGCACTGAATGATTTAAGGTGTTGCATCTTTATCTTCTGACTGTAGCTCTTCCACATTTTTAGACAGATACATGACAGGATGCTGAGCTGGGTTTATCTCTAGTACACAAAGGGATGCCACGCAGATGTCATATCATGACGTGAAAAAACGGTTTTCTGTCAACACCAATATGGAGATGAAGCTAACATTCCAAACATTAAAACTACACTGACCTTTGACCTCTGGTGCTGAAGCAGGGATTAGGCGTGACCAAGGTGGTTTTGAAACTTGATGAAAAAACATTTTACCATTTCTTCTTCATGCCTCTCAAACCCAGCACAAGTGAAGAGTCACAAAATGTAAATGCTGGTAACAGAAGGGGATGCTGGGAGTTTTTTTAAACTCCACCCCCTCACACCTGTCCCCTAAAACTAGCAGGAGACTGCGAGCTTTGACAGCTGTCTCCCACCATTCCTTTAAAGCAGACCCACACAATGCATGAGTGCACACAAACAGAGAACAGGTGTAAAGCCCTGATGAGTCAGTGGGTGGCTGCGGTTGTTGGGTGAATCTAAATCAGCTTACACACACACATAAACATTAGTTTTACTTTAAATACCATTTTTTAATCATTTATTTGAGTTTGGGTCAATGGCAGAAATGCTTCGATACTGTGTTTACACTATTAATATTTAACAGTTTAACAGGTACTAAAATACAGTATTGAAAGTTTCATTGTTCCTCTAGATTTTCCCTTATTTTGAATGAAGAGGCTACTGACACAGAACGGAACTGTGGCACGAAATATCGGTTTGTTTATTACCACAGAGCCAATCAGCGCCCTTGTTATATTATGTCTAGACTGGTAACTTGTTACATCCCGAAAAGTACCGAGGCAGTCAGATAGCAAATAGGTCGGGTTGGGGTTAGAAACAGTGGAGATTTAGCTCAGTCGGTAACATTTTGGACTACAATGCGGAAGACTCAGGTTCGATTTCTGGTCGAAATAGCGTGTTTTTCCTGCAGATTTTCAAATGGGCAATGGTGCCGGAGGAAAAATTCCCTCATTGATATAGATCAGCCACTGGGACAATGTTCGGAGTGCAGAATTCGGACCACAACACTCAATACACAACTGACGCAGAACTGTGAAGTCACACGGCACTCTACTGTATCTAACATGTAGCTCCGCCCACCTTCTCCAGCCTCAATCTCACTGACTGCACAGAGCAAAGAACACCATAAAACAACATACAGAGCATTTAGAATAATAACTTCTATTCTATCCTACATACTGTCACTAATTTATTGTTTCCTCCATTAATTGCCACAGTACTGTAGGAGCAAAATGTACAAAAGAATGCACTGAAGTATCTGCCATATATCACCACAGTACTGTGGAAACAAGAGGCTAATGAGTTCATGGAACAGTATCCATGATTGGCTCTAGTACAAATACAAACATTTGATTGGCTCTGTGGCAATAGACAAACCGATATTTTGTGCCACAGTACAAAGGCAGTAGCCAGTGCCTATTTTAAAACAACTGAACCCGAACACCTTTGTGTTGAGAAAACTGTGAATAGAACCAGTTACTGAAAACTATCAAGCATGAAGAGTCGAGGACACCTTTGTCAGATTTGTAAGGTGCACTTATCTTTTATCAGATGTGAGGAGATATGTTGAGATTTGTCTGGCTCTGTTAAGTAAATTATTATTCACTACTCTATCAGTAAAGTAGGAATTTTTCACAGTCCATCAGCGGATGAAAACACTGTAACTGAGGTCCATCTGCCAATGGGTGTGGAACAGCAGTGTTTTCAGTGTAGTTACAAATATACTGAAGAAATCACAGTAAAAGTGAGGCTGGCCTGAACACAGACGGGAAAAACGTGTGCTGTGAGATTAATATGGAGGAAGAAAAATTGCAAAGTAGATATGAACCACACCAATCACTCAGTGTGAACAATGACTGTGGTAAAAGATAAAGTATCCACTGGGCCTCCCTGTTTCACAACACTCCTCTCTGTACATTTCTGTACTGTTGGTGAAGATAAGTTGTCACTGAGGGTTCTCTTAGTGCTTTCCCTAAGTGCAGATCGTATCAACACTTACAGATAAATCCTTCTATATTTTTTTGGAAGGACAAGGTATATCTAATTTGTGCAAAAGTGTTTTCTGCAGCCGAATTAACATTTTGCCAGTCCTCCAGTTAAATTTGAATTCAAATGTCATAGTAGAGAAGCCTGCTATAATTTTTTGGACCCAGAGAAATCTCATCATCTTATAATCAGCTATTTGCAGACTTTTTGCTTTTCAGTGTGATAGTTAATGTAAGATTAGCATGCATTTATTACTATAACGCTATAATGTGTGAAATTAAAATATCTTAAAACAACTTGTCCTGTTATATTAGTTGTTTATTTTTGTATTTAACTCATATTAGATGTTTCCAACAGTGCTCATATTCAGAGAAGTGTGTAATTGTATTCAATGTAATGTTAAATTATATTCGATAACTTGTCAGTGGCATCATATTCTCTTTATCAACTACAGTCTGATTAGAATGAAATGAGGTAGCATGAATATACGTGACTAAACATGAAACTTCAAAACATTACCTCATCTCATGATGCCATGCTACTACAGGAACCATGTCTTTTGTTATTGTCTTGAACAGGGAAACATCTAGTAGCAGAAATCACAACCAGTGCATTTTTAAATTCTAAAAAAAAAAAAAAAAAATAAAAAGGTACAGCAGGGTCACTGAAATTCTGCACCTTTAAGAGAAAATCTGTCCTTGCTGTGTTACTGTACGCTCGACCCCAGGCACAAGACATAATTTTAACCTTCATGTAAGCTTATACATCAGTGTTTTCTCACTGTATTATTTTTGTCTCGAAGACACACCCAGAGAGTCTCCTCCTATATAAATAAGGGTTACTGGCTTGAGCAGAGCTAAACAAGACATGACAAATGCAGCATTACAAACAACACTATAAAGCAAGAACGACTGCAATAACAATAAGAAACAATAAAGCAATTCAGTGGCCAAAACTTCTCTTGTCTCTGAGTCAGAGAAAAGCCTGTCAACAAAACATTCAGCAGCAGTGTGATGGAATACTGACCTAGAGCCATCTGACACCACATGACATGACAGTCTTTACCTCAGATGATGTAATATCCAAGAAAGCATAAAATATGATTATACTCTAACTAATGAGGCGCTGGTTTAGCAGAGTGTCACGTCGGTCAAATCCCTGACCTTCACCTGGATGGGTTTCCAGGGCAATTATCCTGGGTCAATCCATTTACACTGACCTTTGACACTTCTAAAAAGAGGTCACCCCCCCTCACCACCACTACCACCACTTTCCGTCCACATTGGTTTGTCATACCAAACACAAGTGACTTTTCCTTCATTAAGCTGTGCTGTGAGTTTTGAAAATAGTTCTTTCCTCCAACAAAGATGATCACTGCTATGTGGAGTTTTAAAGTAAAACTTATTTTGTGCATGTTATTCTGTTGGTGGATTGAAGATTTGACAGAGGGTCTATCTGTTCCCTGCCATGGCTGGTGCCTCTAATGTGACTAAATAAACAACCAGAGAGCATCCATACCAGAAAGAGAGGTGCCTGGGAGAGTGAGATATTTCCAACAAAAAGGAAGCGATGCTGACTTGTCCAGGCGGCTGCAGAGGAAATCCCACCCTTCCATTTCAACTCTGTCTATCATTCCTGTTCTGTCTGTCTTTATCCTTCTCTTTCTATCTATGTGTTTCCTTTTTTCCCCCTTCTGTGTTGTTTCATGTCATCCATTTAAACTTGTTTTTCCCCTTGCGGTCTCCATCTGAAAGACTGATGTTTCATCTCTTTTCCACAACAGTTAAAAGGCAGCATGTTCTTGGCCTGATCGATCTGTTGATCTCTGTTTATTATCAAGACAACTTTCTCAACAAAACTATTCATCTAATGGAGGTCTTTTTAAATAGTGAAAGACATTTTAAAAGCAAACACCCACAAAAACAGAAGGATACACAAAAAAAAAAAAATCAAATGAAAATGGATCAATAACAAGATAGAACAAATAAAAAGAAAATCAAAGTTCTTCTATGATTTTAAAAGGAGTGGTTCTTCAGTGCTGAAAAAATAGTATTCTATTAATATGTAGACCTCAGAGTAGGACTGATCTAAACTAAAATTTGGAGGAAAAGCAACAGGGTCACTTTTTTTAAACTAGGAGTTAAAAAAAAACAGCTTTGAAACAGCTTCTAGTAATGCGATAGAGCCAAGTTTTTACAAACAGGTCAATCAGAGGCCAAACTGTGCACGTGTTGCACTTTTTGCTGTGGGTTGCTGGGGGTGATACTAAACACTGAAACACATTTTTGAGCTGTAAACTGAATTACATGAGTTATTTGTGAGGAAACAAAGCAATACTGATAATATAATACACATAATAAACAACATTTTATGGGTCAAAATGGCTCAACGTGGCACTTCCTCTTTTAAAACCAATCTGAGTCTTCTCCACTTGATACTGGCAGAGTCAATCATTTGGATTATTCTATGTCATGAAATTTGTAATGAAAAATTACTGCTAACACCCTTTAATCCGAGGTTCCCTTCAGAGGGAGTCTGTCAAACCCAGTTCAAACAGAAGCCATTAGATTAGTCTATTTCGGACCATCGGATTCCCACCGGCCATGGATTTAGCCTCGATTTGCTAATTTGTTTATCGGTATGGATCCAAAATAATGCACTAAAACAACAACACATGCTGCAAAATGGCTTTTTTTTTGTCAGGGATGGTTGAAGAGCATGTCAGGATAAAATCTACGATGGCAAGAAAAATATTCTAAATATAGCCCCCAATTAGACTGAGGTGGGCCTTTGTCTCTGTCCTGTGGATGTCTGTGAACTACTCCCATCAGACACATGTACATCATCTCAACTCACTCTCTAAGATTTAGTCATTAAGCACCAACAGAATAATCTGAAACTTTACTCTGCAACGGATTTAACTCACAAATCTGGACCTCAACTTGCCTAGAGCTGAATCTTGCTTTAAAAAAATTATACGAAATCTCTCTCAAACCATGTGCGTCTGTCTTTTATCACACTGTGGCTATGAGCAGTTTCAGAAAAATCACTCTGAAACTGTAAAAGCACTGCAGAGGAAAAGACTGAAAATATCTAAGACTTTGACCTTGAATAGCAAGTAATGATTACGGTCATTTGTTGATGAATCTGTGGGGTATTTTCTTAATTAGCTGTTTTGTCTATACAGTGTATGGACAAATACACAGGAAAAATATCTGCTTCCTCAAAGTTCTTCATGATGATCTCAAATGAACTGCCTGATCCACACGCCAAAGTTATTCAGTTTACAGTTATAAAGAATTGAAGAAACATTAAAATTTAAGAAGCTGCAATCAGAGGATGAAACACAAACCAAAAAAAACCTAGCTGTTGACAGCTAATCGATGAATTTCAGCTAAACTTTGACCTGAATCTTGATAAACAGTCAAAAATGATTAATCAAAACAAAAGAATCACTGGAAATCAGAACCACATCTCTAAAATTATAATTATCTACCTGAAAAATATAATTTTATGTCTTGAGTTGACATTTTAGACCTGCTAGATGCCTGCAAGCTGTATATTATTGAAAAAAAAAAAAAAAAACACAACCATGTTCCCATTACTTTGTTTTTGCGACAGTTCTATCTAAGCATCCTTTCAGCTAGACTGCTTTGAAAATCACCAAAACCAAATGAAAAGTTGTGATAAGCTATAACAAGAGTCTACACAAAACACGGGCTACAGTGTCTTTTTCAGAGCAAACATCAAGATGTGCAAACAGAAATTTTTCACAAAAGAGAAAGCAACCTTGCAGTTCAAGTTCTATCCACAAACATTAGATGAATTTGAAACAGAGGATAGAAACATCAACAACAGAAGTTAGTCTTAAGAATTTTTACTTTAAGACCTAAAACTATCATCGACTTCAGAACAGAAACTCTTACCTGACTGTTGAGCGTTGCAGGGCTGATGGTACGACGCCTCTCTGTCTCGGTGGATCTGAAGAGAAACAGGAAGACACTGAATCAGCCTCAGCAACATGTGACCGTCACCCACAAAGAAATAATGATGCAGACCGACGTGGCCGTTAGGAAGTGTTAACCATAACACAGGACAGAAGGCGAAGATAATGAAGTCTTCGTAACAGCAGGCTAAATGGGACTGAGGGCTTGGTCTCCGTGAGGAACAGTTTGGATTGATCTGACTTTGATGTGTTCTATACCTTCAGAACTCAGTCAGTCTGACAGAACCTCAGACCCACTGACACACTCACAGCCTGTCAAAGATCTGTGGTTGGCTGTAAACACACAACACTCCAGCTCTGCTTCCTCTGTGGTCTGAATGTATACACAACAGCTGTGTGTATTAGTGTGTGTGTGTTACAGGGGGGGAGCTGGTTTAAGCTACAAAAGCCACAGGCACCCCCCCCTACTTGTGACAGGCAACACAAAAGCAACTACAGTTTGGCTGAAGCTGTGCAGTTTTGACTGACAGCTCTAAATGTGAAGCTAAAGGAGACTCAGAGAAGCTCATTGTGTTTTAATGAACTCCATCAACGACATGACAATAAAGATGATGAGCTTTGACTTCAAATGTGCCAATCATCCAGTACAACCACATGTAAAGACAGACTGATAACACTGGTCTACAAGTAAAATGCTTTCAGAATAAAAGTGGTGAAATTTTACTACGTGTGAGTCACTGATAAAAGAAAAATCAAGTCAAAAATGCTAGTTGGCTGAAGTTTCAAAGATACAGTCTTGGGTCAAAATGTGACATTTGAGAATTAATGAGAGAATGGCTTTGACTTAAAAAGAATATTTGTCTCAGAGCTAACTGATCTACTTCAAAACACTGTCTGCACATTACAATACATTCACTTTACAGGTTCTATCTAGTGGAAGATTAACAAATCTACAGTACAGATGTACATAAACCAATTTTATTTATTTATTTATTTGGGACAGTGCATATTAATGAACATCGACAACAATTGCAGCTGTAAATATGCCAGATTGTAGCAACAGTGCTAATTTCTATCTGTAGTCCCTTGGCATGGTGACAAGAAAGAATAATAACACTTTATCATATACCTTGAAAACATCAACAAACCAGCACTTTTGTTTTTTTTATTTTCCAATTAATCTTATTAAAATATGTAACATCTAACACATTTAATCTGTGAGGCAGATAATTTCTACACAAAAAAAAATTGTAGACCAGTGTCGTCTGAGACCGAAACCAGGAGAAACTCGGTAAAAGCCCTGATATTTTACGGAGACCTGAGCTGAAGCTGGATCCGTTAAGATTCTTCCTCTTTCTGATTATTCTGCCCTCTTTGTCATTGCGAGCACTTTGCACCTTCCTTTCTCACAGGCTTGTATCCTCATTCCTTTTAACTCCCAACCTCAGAAAACCCAGATGAACCCGGCAAAGATCTGCAGCTTTAACACAGAACTTGATTGTCTAACACCTGTACAAAGCAATGTCCACGTTCAGTATGAACAGGGCTCCATTTCAAAGAAGAGAATAGCTTTTAAACGTAAGTAAAAATGAAGTGAATGAAACAAAGCTGTTGTTCCACAATGGGCCACCACATCATCTCATGAGTTTCACTTCACCTCACTGATGCACTGCCTTAAGGCTCCTGTGAGACAATGTTAACGCTCATCTTGATCAGTATTTTGACTAAGAACAGAAGTAACTATAGGAAAACAAAGGCAATCACAAAGACAGGAAACCTCCAAGTCAACTCAAAGCTTTGAGTCAGTACTTATTAGGGGTGTAACGGTGCACTCATTTGTACCGAATCATCTTGGTTCGGGGCCTTCAATACAATATGGAGGTGTACCAAATGAATACATATATGAGAAGAACGCAAACACTCTTGAAGCAGGGTGACCACAAGCAGAACCCATGTGCAGGGCTTCCCCTATATAGATTCTGAAACAGCACCTCACTGCTGCTGAATTCTCTGCACCGCTGCAAAAAAAACCCCAAAACAAAACACTTTATTCTGAGGCTGGGGTGCCGATAAGGGGGGGTAAACATGACAACAGAGAGTATAACAGAAGCATAGAAGCCAGGTCGGATGTTTGAGCCTGTTAAGTTTCACTTTCGGTTTGCGGTAGTTACAGAGCGTACCTCCCCTACTGGTCTCCACAGTACTGAAAATGTATTGAAAATGTATTTAACTGAAGACCCCTGTACAAAAATGTACCAAACCGAAATGTTTCTGTACCATTACACCTCTATTACTTGTGTTTGTATGTATTCATACACATGCAGAAATTCTGTCCACATGACGTCTAGAAGGAATCGACAAGAATAAGGTTGTCTGCACATCCTCCAGCAGAAAACCAGGTGCTTCTCATCTTGGACTTGAGGCAAAAAGGGGAAAAAAGGCTGGAGCAAAACTGACAGTTTTAATATATTTTCTGAAACTTGACATTTCAACACTGCTATGCCTTCTTCAAAGTCAGAAAACTTCTTACAAACCAGTACAAACCATTGCTTACTGTGGACACTGTGGACGTTTAGATAATATTGGATGTATTATGACACATAGTTTTGTCATCTCTTCACTACACACTTAAATATCTCGACTTGAAAAGTTCTTTACATGTGGACATATTCACATTAATGAAGACACAGCTAAAATTAATAGATATTTACCATACAATGAAGAATAACTAGGTGTTACTTTCCAATCGGACATGAGTCTTACTGCAACATTCAGGGAGAACAAATTCTGGATGCTGTCAACAAGAACTTTACTTTTTTCTCTCATGAATAAAATACATTAAAAAAAATGTCCAAAGACAGCTGAGCATCTTTATGACTTCCTTAATTCACCATTATAGTCAGCAGTGCCAATTTCAGCTTTGAAGACTGCCCAAAGTAATGGTACTTTTCTCTCTTTTTGCCAACACCAAGGACACAGCAAACTAAGCACTTTTCACTAAACTATGTCTGAATGTGTCAGACATAAAAAAAATAAATAAATTAAAATAAAATAAAAAATTCAGGCTCCATGTCTTTTTCTCTTCTACTCCCAGTAGTAGATGAAAATTTCTTAACAGCGTGAACTCTTCCATTTTCATCTGAACAAAACAAAATCATATAAATGGAAATTATCAAGGGGGAAATCAATGTAATTTGGCTGACGGTAGCAGCTCAACAGCAGTAATGAACTTATTCACATTAACAACAGGTAAGCAGTGTGTCACAGGTGTTACTGGACTAAAGCGGCTGGAGGCTCGGTGCATATTGATTTTCACAGCATGAAAAGATAAATCCTAGATTCCAGCTGCAGGAAGGTTGTATAATGGATAAAGTGTGAATTAACAGTGTGTTTAATTATATTGCCACAATTTCAGCACAACTTTCATGTCTAACCCTGCTAATATGATACACTCATGTACCACACCTGGTGCTAAAATATTCCAGATGGACATAATTAGACTTTTGACATCATTTTAGCTCACAACATAGAGTACTGAAAAAGTCCTGTGCAAATACACACACCACTACACCCTTAACCAGAAACTAGTCAGATAGCGCAAACCTCGGAAAAGGCAGCTAAATACTACACAAAAATGGAAGACTTAAAATTTGAAAGCCATCGGTATAAAATGTTGAGATGTAGTTATTTCCAGAAAAATTGCACTGTAGCCTTGACCTTTGACCTTTTGTAGTCAAATGTTTTGTAACATCAGGGCGAAGTCAAGGGAAGGTTAACATCTGGTCGAAAAAAAATAATTACAGTAATCTACACCAAACTTATACTTTTGGGTAGGTACTTATATTTTCAGGAAAATGTATTTTGAAATGAGAAAAAATATGTGAAAAAAAATTTGGGGAGTTTTATGAGTGTGAATGCTTGGAAAGTGACAAAGTTAATAAATGCGTATATCTATGCAACATACATTTGGATATAATGTTAATATTGTTTGTATGTTGTAAAAATTGTGAAAAAAAAAATGTATATGATATTGATAATTGAAATAAAAAATGTTTAATTTGATATTTCCTTTTGTTGTCCATCCGTAGCGTTTTTGGCTTTGCCATTTGTCAAAACTCTTACTATTTAGGTATGATAAAATATTTTTTTCTCTAACAAATTATTAGGTTGCAAAACACAGGGTTTAAGGTATACACTGAATACATTTTAGGATGAAAATGTCATAGGAACTTCACTTTATAGAAGTCTGTCGTTAATTTTTTGTCCATCCATGACGCAGTAGTTTTTGATATTTTTCGTTTAAAAATATTTGAAACTAAATTTTCCCCTTTGAGTATATTTAAAATGGCATTTAGACCAATTATGTGTAATATTTGTCTTAAACTTGTGTGGTTCAAAACTTATGAATCAAAAGTAGTGGGCTGTCCATCAGTACCCTTGACCTCTCTCTCTTAGCTCTTCACACCATGAATGTACGTGGTAAATTGCTATTGACTCAGAGGACTTTTGATCAAAGTATGTTATTTTTCTTTTGGTAATATTAAAATAAATAACTTTTGGGGATTTTCTCATACATTGAATTTTGACCTAGACTAGCAAAAAATGTCATCTGTTGTCACTGTAATAGCAAAAGTGATAATGGTGGCAATAAAAGCTGAAAATATTCATATTTGAGAAGATGGAACCTTTGTCGCTTAAATAAATGACATTGCAAGTATTAATGAATGTAATAGTAACCAGCTCAGTGATTAACTAACCAATATTTAATATCAACACTTAATAACATCCCTGCCTTAGCTCATTGGTAGGCGGGATAGGCTCCGTCACCCCCACGACCCTCTTGAGGATTAAGCTATTAGGAAAATGGGATTGATGGACCACATAACATTAACACTTTTCAAAAACGTAGAAGCAGAAATCGGATAATTAGTTAAAAGAACTTTAAACACAAGAAAACAGACCTTCCCAGAATGCTTTGGGGTAGAGGGGTCTGGGTTCACTTCTGAAGGAGCTCAACTGTACCAGACCACGCTATTGATAATCCTGCAGAGACCCATTGAAACACTGAGCTCTATTGTCCAGGCCTGGGAGTGGTTAAGTGTGTCTGTATGCGAGTGTTATGTGTTACCCTTTTGCATTCCTACAAATGCAGCGACAGGCACTTACACACCAACTGGCTTAGTGTGCACACGCATGTATATCGGCCAACAGTGCCGCATGCCTGTGCACACATTACAAATACTTAGTTATGCTGCTTTTCTCAGTCATCGAGCCTAACGTGCACACAACAAAATCACACACACAGAGTTGCACGCACACACTGGCTTTTTTCTTTTCTCACAGCTGTGTTCAGATATCAAACAGAGCCCGCTGAGAGAGAACAAACATGCTGACGAGGAAAGATTAGCTGGTCACAGAGGGCACCAGCACACACAAACAGAAAAATACACACATTCATGCACAGGTTCTGCTCAGAAATAAAATGACTGTCAGTGATTACAACAAATTACAAAAGGCTACATGGCCCGACCTTAGAGGAAAGCGGTGACAGACAGAACTTGAAAGAGAAACAAAGGATCCTGACTGAAATAAAGATTACAGCCCAAGCAAAAGAGACAGCAGCGTTGAGCGTTTATTCGCTGTGAGCCGCTAGGACTTCTACAGTGTGTTTTGGAGATGATTATACATGAGAGTGAACTCCACTGAAGACACGCCACACCCTAAACATGATGAGATGTGAAGTGGACACTACATTTAGAGGGGGGAGATTTTTGTGGAAGGACTAGGATCGTTGCAAAATGAACAGAACTGAAGTAGTAAATAGGCTCTGTTCAAAACAAAACCAAGAGGTGTAAGGTGACAGCCAATTGTTCCACACAGTTAGCAGGCCTGCAAACCGGTCAGTCTGCCAGTGAGCGAAGAACCAACCCCCCCCCCCCCTTGCCTTTGAAAGCTGGCAGCTCAGATTCAGAACAGCTCAGTGCATATTTGTAGTGTCGGGGGAATCTAAACTGTACCCAGTAAAAACACATCTGGTTTAAAAATAAAAAGGCGGACTGGAATATGTACGCCGGAGCAGGCAGGGTTTGGGACGCTGCCTTTTTCTCTAAGCAACCAAGTGGCCAAAAACGGTTCCACATTGCAGAGGGATGCCATTGCTGAGTGAATGACTGTTTCTAGCCAGGTATGTATACACTGTTCACCCCCTGAGGGATACCAGCTTCCCCCGCTAGGCAGACCTGAGGGCAAAGCTGCATCTTGGAAGCAGAATGAACCTCACTTAACCACAGAGATGGACTAACAGCGAACACCACTTTAGAATTATTGTTATTCCTCTCTGTACTAAAATCGTTAACCTCCCGTTACATGGATGTCAGAGGTCTTGGTCATCTATAAAACAATGAATAAATGGACCTGACAAGCAGGTTGGAGGACTGATTCTAAGTTATGTAGTTGAAGGCTCCTGTTTCAAACCACTACAATACTACCTGATTCTTTTATAAGTAAGTGTTTTTCATAGATTTCTACTTCAGTTCGCAAATCAATGATGTAAAAAGCAAATAAGTCAGAGGCTGTAGCGGTGTGATTACAGATAAATTCACCTAGGTCTGTGCTTTTCAAAATGAGTGTCAGGACCTAAAGTGGGCTGGGCCAGTTTTATTTGATCACCAGACGACAGAGGGCAATATGTAAAATCAATATAATATGTGAATTCATTTTCATTAAAAGATGAGGAATGTGTTATCTGTTAGACTTTATAAATGTTGACCTCACCAAAACCATGTGAAATGCAGAGGAACAGCCTCAATTGTAAAAGATGTATTAAAGGAGTGATATTTTGCTTTTTTTTTTTTTTTAAATGGAATTATGCTTTTTAAAACATTTCCCTGTGGTCTACATAAACTGTAAATGCTATGCTTGGGTCTGACTTCGTCATTAATTAATCTCCCCAGGCCCATCTTCAACCCTATGTCTGAGTAATGACACAAATAAATGTAAAAAAGACTAACAAAAGTGGGTTTACCAAAATATGATCCTTTTAAGACAAAAATTATGTGGAAGATGCAACAAGATGAAAACCACAAAACAAAATGGAGACACCTCAAGAGATGTAAAACACGGTTTCTGTAGGTATCAGCAAATCTAATTTAATGTTTTTAAATGCCATTTAAGGCCTTAATTTTCACAAAATCTGTTTACTGACTTTTAATGCTTTTTAATGACCTGCAGAAACCCTTTGAAAAGATAAAAATAATCTAAAACATTTAACAAGACTAACATGACCAATGTACCAAGACAGAAATGACATAAAAGTTAAAACAGGATGAAAATAACACAAAAGGCCTGAGAAATAAATGGCAGCAGGAGACAGGATTTCTTTTTTGGGTCTTAGTTAAATACGTCAAGGAAAATTGGACATATCCAAACCTGATGGGAGCAGTGTGCAATGACACATGTGCTGGCATATACAGTAGTACTGCATTAGTCAATATAAAGCCATATCCACAGTTTGTGTGCTTGTGATGATGTGTTTTGTGACTGCAGGCCAGGAGAAATGCTGGGATGTGAAACGCTGGTTGGAATGAAGTCATTTGGCCACATGCCCATTTCCATCTGAAGCCAGAGGAAACCGTTAGCCCGGCGCTGCCTTTTTCCCACACCATCATATCTCTCACTCTCTCTCGCTCTCTCTTGTCCGCTCAGTCTTTCTCACACAAACACACACACCCTCTCATCCATGCCATCCTATCCCTCGGGAGAAAAGAAGAGGTGACATCAGGAACAAGTTTAGAAAGTGACAATGCTCAACAGAGAGGTGTTACACACACCAGAGCGATCCACTTCATACACATTTTCCTGTGAGCTCCTCCCACTTTGCTCTGCTTCTGAATGTGACTATCAACCGACTGTACTTCAAACTTCAAAACATCAAACTTCTGGTGCAGTGTAGATCATATTTTGTTCACCCTTCCAGTCATCAGTGATTATTTACACTATAGCCACGAGTCATTAGGAAATAAGAAATAGTTCTGTAATTAGTCAACAGCTTTGAACTAGTTAATCTGGGTTTGTTTAGGTATTAACTGTGATTTAATACTTACTACTGCTACAGTTGTGTCAGTATGTTCTTCATACTGCAAAGATGTCTTAATTATATTTCACTGATTCGTTCCAGTTTTGGCTGAATGGAACTTCAACTCTGGGGAATAGGAGGACGTAAGTACTTCTCAATTAGACTACTACTAATAACAAAAATAATACCTTTATTTTTATAGTACCTCTTAAAATAAATGGCTACAAAGTGCACTGACAGAAAAAGCAAGGACAGGGAACTCAAAAGGCAATGAAACAGCAGAATTAATTAACTTAACAACATGTCTTGGTGAAAATCTGTCTTAAAGCAGATTCATCTATCTTTGCTGAATGTTTATTAAATTATGCACTTGTACAAATAACCTACACACTTGCTACTATTCCGTTGCTACCCAAAGCACAGTGGAAAGTCTTCTGTATATGTAGTGTGCCTCAAGTGCCATTTGAGCTTTAAATAGCACAACTTCGGGGTACTATAAAGGCCCCATTTAGAAAGATTCCACCGAGCACCAGGTCAAATAGTTCGACATGAAACTTTTATGGTACAGTAACAAGACCTTTCAGAAAAAAAAATGCCCTAAAAGTACAGTATGACAAGAAATTTAAAGAACATCAGTGGACTTAAATATGACCTTTAAGTATTTTTTAAGAACAGCTTTGCTCCAAACTAACTACCCACTATCCTAACCATGTAACCCCTGGAAGACATCAAATCGGCTGAGCCTCATTAAGTTTCACACATAGTTGTTCCACAGACATGCGTAGAGTGCATTCATTTGTCTTATTGTCACATACGGCATACCCGAGCAGTGTATCCAGAAACCACACTCCACCCCAAAATAATCAGCACTTTGTGTGTGTGGAGGGCCACCATCAACTACCATGTAATCATCTCCCAGAGTGCAACACAGCAAACGCCGTCATAACATCTACAGGCCGACGACTGTAACTTTATCAAGGTGTGTTGAAGCACTTTGTGACAGTTCTGTATGTGTTTTACTCATAAAACTACTTTAGGTGAGGTTAGGCCTTTGCTTTTTGGCTCAGTTAAGAGATAAAACTGTTAAAGCTGCACTTCAAGAAACGAACCTGAACAGACTTGATTGTATGTAATCATTACTGAATACCTCTGACTTCAGTTTTACACTTTACTTTCATGATTTCAACCCTGGTTTTACATTTTTACCATCTTTGTGATCCTTGTGAAACTCTTTAACCGCTGGGTTTTCGAGGCTCCCAGATGCTAGCGTTAGTGTAGCAGCAGTGTATAATGACACCAAACAACTTTGTTTCAACGCGCGGTGGGTAACCTACCTTTATCAAGACCACGTCTACAGCTCTCTCTCCCTTGGCACATAGACTGTATCTCCGCTTGTGTCGTTCATACATTTTCCCTTTAGGTTTAGTGAAAAGCAGGGTAAAATCCGGTAGAAACACTCATGAAGAGAGATGAAGCTGTCTGCTAAGCTTCACATCTGGCCAAAGAGGCAGCCTTCTACCAGACTCCAGCCCACTCTTCTCTTCTTCCCTCCCTCCTTCTCCTCTTCCCTCCGTCCCTCCCTGTTTCCCCTGTCGCCTCTCAACTTCTCCTCTGACTCTGCCTGACTCAAGCTTTTCCTCTCCCCCTGAAATTTCTCTCCCTCTCTTTCTCTCTCTCTCTCTTTCTCTCTCTGTGAGCCTGTGAATGTGTCTCTGTCTGTCTCTTCCTGTGACTCACCCTGTCCAACAACTACATAGTTATAATATGACAGACACCAGTAGGGCATTATTACTCCAGTTAATGCAAGTCAACCGCCAGCATTTATGGTATTATGGTTCAACGCACACTGGTGGATGAAAGTGTACTTAAGGTCACCTGGGGGGCACCTTATATGTTTGACTGCATCCTCCCCCTTCTTATCAGAGAGGGTTGATATTTACGTTTTGTTGTGAGCAGCAGAAAACTGAACTTACTCAGTTCATCCACTGGGGGAAGTCATTAGTATGTACTGCCATCTATAGCTTCAATATGTAACATTTCACCATGAAAATGTCCACAACGAATGAGGCCTGTGTTATATATTTCATAGACTTGTGTATTACATGATATCAGATGTTTCAACAATGTTCTAACTCACAGAACTCTATTCATTTTAAGTAATTTGGTTGCCCATTGTTGGCATCACGCGCTCTTTGCTGACATTAATATTAAGATTAACATTACATACAGGGTTCCCTCAGGTTTCTACAAGTTAAATTTAAGACTTTAAGACCTTTTTAAAACTACTTAGAACATAATTTAATGCCTATTTTATGGCCACACTGGCAAAAATGTGTGACTCCTGAAATTTAAGAAAATTTATTTATTTACTCCATTGCCTCGATTCCCACCGTTCCGTGTCATTTATCACTGGGGGCTGTAAAGTTAGCAGTAACTGGTTCCTAATTTCAATATAAATTGTCGGGTTGGAACTGAGTTGACTAATGTTACTTTCTTTGCAGTTTTAACATTTCCCAGACACATTTAAAAACATTTATGGCAGTTTATGGCAGCATAACTTAAGTTACTTACCTATCGTATCAAATACTAATACCATTTAAAGAAGTTTTTTAGGTATTAAATGCAGATTTGTAAAATTCAAGACTTTTAAGACTTTTTAAGACTCCATGGGAACCCTGTACATACCATTAGGACATATATTGACAAAAAGGGAATACTTAAATTTTCATTCAGAATGGTGCAAATATCTTAGTCTAATGTATTTCACATACCATAAGTATTACATATACATCTGTTCTAAAAGCCAAAGTGGTGCTTCTGCATCAGTGTAGATTACATATCAAATACTGCAAATGGACCAAAGACTCATACCTCATCTTGAGTAAAAAGGCTATCACCCCAAAATGGCCCTGCTATGGACCAGTAGGAGGGAATTAGATATTAAAAAAAAAAGAAAAGAAATAGTACAGTAATGGGCTTTGTGAAAATTTTGCTCCACAATAAAAAAAGAGGTTATCTATGTCACCCTAAAGATGTATTTTGTTTTCACATAGCGTAATTCTATTGTAAAGGACTGTAAAGGATACTCCCTTTAATAATGTCCTTTATCCCCCCTTGTCACCGAAATGATTGGTTGTTGGACTTTTCACTCACATATTATCATTACATACATCATTACTTACATATTATCATTAAGCCATCCATTCATTGTCTTTCTGGCTGAAGATTTCCTGATTGATATGCACACTGATGCAAATGGGCTGCAGTCTCTGAGGTCGGATCCAGCTTTGACTCCAGGCCGTGCTCTCAGCAGACCAATAACACACAGGCGTGAATTCCAGCAGCCACAAACAAATCATTCCCTCCCCTAATCTAAACTCTGCCAGTCCAGCATGGGTAACCTTCACAGAAGACCAGGTGTTTTCATAGTTCAGGGAGACACTGCAATCAAACCACTGAAGCAAATAAACCGCAGTGTTTTCATAGGACGTTTAACCTTTGAACGGATAAAGTGAAGTTTTCTGCTAAAAATCTCACTGTCACACATCATACTGGACTGAACTGAGATAAGCAATCTAAATCTTAAACTTAATCTAGTTACCTGAAAAACATGCACAAACACACATTCATTTTAGAAGAACAAAAACCTCTTTCCACCGCCTGGCAACAACTACTGACCAAACAATAGGCTACACCCTCATAATTTTACAACTTCAAGAGTGAAAAAGTCTCTTTATTACCTTGTCTTCAATAGTGAAAGAATCATTTGTCCCTTGCAATAATTAATCAGGCTGGCAGATTTCTTTTTGTCACCATCTGATGCCACTTTCAAATCATGCTTCACAGGGAAAAACATCACAGTCAATGACTGCCACTACTGCTCCTTATTAGCATCTAAACTTTACAAACAGAAAGGAAAGAGAAGGAAACAAATCTATATTAGTATAAAAATATACTGTTGTCTGCCAATATTTACTTTTTTCATAAAGCCCCTGGGATTAATAAAATATTCTAATTCTGATTCTGAATAAAGACAAGGGGCTGGCCAAGCAGTAACGGATGGACAGCTTTACTACATTTTTGTTACGAGCAGTAATAATAATGAGCAGTTTTAGATGTGTGACTGAAAAAAATGTTTTAACATAATTTTGTAGCTTAAAAATGGTAAAAAAAAAAAAAAAAAAACCCTCAGTAATGGATGGACAGAAAATTAACATCTGTTTTTTACCACTTTATAAAACCTGCCTTAAAGTGTGGTTCTAATTTTCATAAAACTGTAAAATCTTTACTGTTGGTCCTCTAGGGTGTCTATTTTGCAAAACAGTAAACAAGTGTTTTGCTAAGTGTTTGGTAACACCTGGACAAGGGAGAATAAGTTTATTCAGCATATTTATTTGCATATGCATTACATATATAATATCTACAAAGTCAAATACATTAATAAACTAATTTAATACATTTGAACATATATTTATCTCAGTTTATTAGATATTTGTACCTACTGTAAAAAGAGTAGCAAACACTTTTTAAGTTGGCCTTACAACCTATCATAAGGATAATATAGGTCCAATAGAAGAGAATCAAAGATATGCTTTGAATTGCACTGACGGATGAGGAATGCAAACATAAATTTATGTTGAATATAATGCCATCTAAGTGTTTTTAAAACATTTTTCTAAAAAATTAAACTTGTGCTGGACACTAGAAGCAACGTACTTCCAAAATATATAAGTCTTCAAAAGGGATTTTAAGTTTATGTTTTGATCTAGATGTTAACCTTTCCTTGTCCAGCCCCACAACAATGTCGACAGCTTCTTGTTGTCTGGTAAACACGCTATAACACTGTGATAAAACATACAAAACAACACAAGACTATGTAACATATGAATAACATATTGTTTAAAATGCTGCTAAAATTAAACACTAAACCACTACTCAGCTTTTTGACTGATGACGATCTGTAACTACAGGGCTCGTGACTGCGACTGAATTACGGTCGCATGCGCCTGAGAATTTCGGTAGTGCAACTGTTTTTGAGATTACGATCGCACGGTGCGCCAATAAAAAAAAATGAGCGAAAATGAATACGTGCGCCTAGACTAATGGCTGCAGAAGTAACTCGTCAGCTGAAAATAAACAAGCTCCACGCCCCGCTGACTGAAGCGGAAAATCTAGTCCCCGCCCCTCGCGTGCGCAGGCGGCATAAACAAAGGGATCAAATAACTCCACCGACGTTTGAAACAATCTCCTGACTTCAGGCGTGGTGTAGACCACAGTGACTAAGGGTACGTTTACACGGCAACACTCCGCAAAGATTTCTCCTTTGCGTTATAAAATCATTCCGCGTTAAGACGACGCCGCTATGATAACGATCTGCGTTAACATGAGTCCGCGAGGACGGCTGAATACGCTGTAGTGTCCATGCCAGACCAGTAGCTGGCGATGTAGAGCTGTAGTGAAACAGTGGTGGTAAAACAGGCGCCTGCGCACAAACGATTTCCGGTTTAGACAGCCTTTAAATGAGGAGAAGAAGAAGAAGAAGAAGAAGAAGAAGAGGAGGAGGCGGACAACACTATTTACAAAGAACAATGGCGAGTGGTCGTACAAAGACGCAGGACTTCTTTGTCTGGACAGACGAGCTGAGCACAGTTAGCAGCACGTATATTGTTCTGAAACCGGCCATTGTTGTTGTGGTTGTTCCTTCTTTTTCTGCAGCTTTATTGTGTCATAGAGGCTGGCAAACCAGCTTGGAGGCGCATTACCGCCACCAACTGGCCCGGAGTGGGTTAACTGGCGGGTCTTGGCTGCGCGCGCATGCGGTGACGTCATATTTTACCCCGGAACGCTCCGACTCGCGTTAACACGGAGCTGGAATGCGGAGCGTATCGATAACATTCCACCCTGGACCCTGGTATCAAAAGTTTCCGGATTCAGGCACTCTAGGCACCGTTTCCATGTTAACAGAAGGCTAATCCGCCATGAAATCTTCCCGGAGTCGACTGAAGCCGACACCGTGTAAACGGCCCCTAAGGGCCTTTAGGCCATGAAATAAAAAAGTTGGTTGTTGCAAATAATGGTGTGATTCGTCTTTCTTCTCCAAGAACCAACTAAAGTATATACCACACATTGACAATTGTTTTGCACCTGTGTCAATGTAAGCTTTTTCTTTCATACTCTATTCAAATACTTTATTCTAGGTTGTTAACATTGCTTAAATACATATAGGAATATTACTTGGTATGGCCAAGAGTTTTGCATGTTCTCCAAATTTTTTAATATAATAGTGGTGCGCCTAGATTTTAGCCTGTGCTCCTAACTTTTTAGGGTTAGGAGCACAGTGCTCCTAGGTCAAAAAGTTAATTTTGAGCCCTGAACTATGAGATGTTACGTTACGTTTAACTAATATTCTCATCCCTTCTCATGTCAGATTATAGAATGAGTAAGATGTCACACGAGTTGAATCAATCAAAACAAAAGTGTCTGTTCAAAAAATGTCTGCCTTGTCAAAATATACACTCCTTATGATTTTACTTACTTCATTAACCTTACTTTGCATGTGAGATTATTATTTTTGTTGCTATCATTTTGATTCTGGTCTATGAATGTTTTTTTTTTTTAATCAATTTTCACTTAACCCTGATTACTATATATTTCTGACAATTAATTTGATTCCTTTTTCTAGCAATCGACTGATATGGATTTCTCAATGGCTGATAGCAAATTACAGAATGCTGTTATCTTGTTATTTTTCTTTTTTGAATTTGATAAAATACAACTATCTAAAACTAACAAATAATAGTAGTGGAAAAAATTGCTAAAGTCTAAAGTAAAATTCACTAAAAAAATATACAAACTAGAATTCCATCTTAATTATCACTTCTTTGCCTGTAGTGTCTATTTTCTTCATGTTTTGCTCAGTTCAGGACATTTCTGTGCATCAATCATTACTCTACGAGTCTGTAGCTCCAGCTGATCATTCATAACATCACGCAAAATATGTGGCTGAAACAATATAAAAACACCTCTCGGTCTTACTACACTGCTCTTAGTGTGCAGTTCTGTCTGAAGGCTCCCACATGCTGCGCGATTTTAACAATCTTATAAGTTCACAGCAAGCCACACTATATGACATGAATTTGGGTACGACATGAAGTCTGCTGTGTGCACGTTGCACGATGCTGTGTGTCGATCGCACAAGCTGAATCCCAGCCTATGACATACCTGAAGTGACATGAATGGACAAAAATAAAATGTCAACATGCACAATCTATCCATTAAAAACAAAAATACGAAGAAGTAATGGAACACTCACCCTTGTGGCATTTATATGCATGGACAAGAAATCAAAAAAAAAAAGGAGGAGGAGGAAGAAAAGGAGAATATGAACGCGGTTGTGGTTCAGAAAGAGAGGCCAACCTGGGATCCCAATTTTGTAAAGACAGCTTGAAGTACGTACTTGTTAGCATCTGCTAGCATTTAACGTTAGCATTTACTGCTATGGTCTGTCATTTTCAGTGTCGTGCTGATCAGTACATCATTTCGTGTGACATTTCTATTGGTCAGTTAGCAGACGTAGGTCGCAGCAGCAATCACACTATGAGATGATCACCCCAAATTTCTGATAGTGTCAGGATTTTATCGCAGGCTGTCTTTGGTTGCAAGACTGTGACAACAGCCATCCTTGAACCTGTCTCACAATGCAACTTAGAACCACCGAGTTAGGGCCAAGACCAAAACTATCACTACGATTCTCTCACGGTTGCTATCTTTCATCTGAAACGGCTGAAAATCGCACAGTGTGTGGGAGCCTTGAGAGACAAAAGTAGGTGAAACACACACCATTTCACACCTTTATTCTTACAATCACCACGTTCTGTCCCATTCAGTCTATTGCCAAACACCACTCTCTGTGTAACGCTGGGTGAACTGACTGGTTGTAAGCATAAGCGAGAAATATTATATAATTTAAATGAACATTTATTTTACACTATTCTATCTCCCTTGTTCTGCATTCTGTCTGTGGTGCATTTGTTTTAAAATACAAAAAAGGAGCTAAACTTGTTCTATAAATCTGGCTACCTGCACAGTAAATGTGTCTGAATTCATTATTGTTTACAGGCTTCATGAAATAGTCAGCAGTATCAGTTATCTCAAAATAGCATTTAAAGTCTATCGCCACTTTTTTTCCTATCCATATGATCACTCTTATATATACTCTATCAATACTTAATACTTTTAATATATTATATAATGTGTAAAGGATATTACAGCCCCATGTTTTTTTTGGTTGTTTCTCTGGTGTTGATGGTAATGATTATCACAGAGTCACTTATTATTATACAACATATATCTCTACTAACTTCTAGTTTTAAATTTAATAGCTAACAGTGTGTTTTAAAGATATTGTAGACCATTCTTCACCATGGCTCCAACTTTCCTGCTCATCATATAAATTACAGGAAATGTCAACAGGATCAAATGGCAGGTCATTAAATTTGCTGCCTGGTCAAAAGAGAAAGTTCTACTAATGCAACTGAGACTACATCGCCCTCTGCTGGCGACCCCGGCCTCCTGCAGACTGTGTGCAAGTCCTGCTGTAGTCAAACATCTGGCTTTCAGAACAAGCCACCGACCCAGACCGCAACCCAGGAATAAGAAAAGCCACTCCAGTCTATGGCTGCTGAGGAATCTGTCAGTCAGCAACATTTCAGAATAATGCTTCGTCTCCTCAAGATCACATCCATGTGATCAGTGGCTGAGCTACATGAAAGTCATACGCAGCACAAGGATACAAAACATGTATACATGCATCTTTTATGTTACAGGTTTACACAAATACATTTTTGCTCTATAAAGATAACCAGTAGAAAACTGCATCAAGAATTTTGTTTTTTATTATTTCTATCTCCAGATATTTGCTTGCTTGACTTTGCTCATCTCACTTTATTATATGAATGGTTACTTAGAAAGTCTTCAAAACTGGCACAGAACCAATCATGGTAATGACACTGCTGTTAAATATAAAGGAGTTCTGATAGCTGATCTGTAGCTTACCGCTGGAATGTCTTCCTCTGCTGTGCCATTTTCTTCTTCACCTGCAGCAATTACAGTGTCTTCAAACTTGATGGCATCCGCCTCTGGAGAAATGCACACAACACAATGCAATCAGTTCAATAGCATATCTTTCAAATCAATAACAAGCGTCTAGAGTAAAAGAGACTTCTGTTTCAAATACTGTGTTTTTCTTTACAGCAGTGATGCAGCACTAAGTCTGTATAATGACTCTGACTGCATGATCAATAATGCAGTGAAGCAAAAGCAGTTTTTGTTTTCTCTTAGAACTTTACTGAAATAAAAATTTTCAATGAGGAAAGAAACTATTTGTGTTAATTGATTAAATATTCTCTGAATCTCTGAGCACAAACTAAAAGTCATTATGTCTACATTGTATAATTAGCTAAAATGGATTCATGGAATTTATCTTGGTAGAATAATGTAACTGAACAAGTCATTCACTATTAAAGAGTATAGAAACTCCTGCCATTCTTATTTTGTTGTGAATATCGACTGGAAAATGGGAATATAAGAAAGATATCATGATATTTAGATATTATGTTTTGTGTATTATATTGATTCTTGAAAATACATTTATTTTTAATTTAATACTTTACATTTAAAGTTATGTGGCTGACAATGGTTTATTTTGTATTGTGTTAAAATACTGAATTGCATAGCCATAGAAATGCTGAACACGCAGACCCCACTGTTCTAAATGCATTAAAAACAAAACTTATTAAGATTTCATGTATATGGCCATTTGTTCCTTATACTATGAAACAACAAGACATATCTGTTACGTGAACTGAATGTATTCATTTGAAATGTATTGAACTGTATCTTGTGAGTTTTCATCCAGGCCAAAAGTATCTTGTAAACCTATATTAAGCAAGGAAGCTGAAGAACACTCAAACAAAGAATCACCCAAGCAATCAATGAACATTGTTCTTAAATTCATTATTTAAGAAACAAATGCAAAACATTGCCTTGCTTGCCATTTCACAATATATCAAACCATATTAAACTGTAACTCCTGTGTTATTGTATGTGACATATAGCCAGATTATTGCCATTACACAGCTCTAACCATGAAACAACATTAATCTTGTTTCTGCTTCAGGATGTGACCTGATGCTCGGCCAGTATCAGGCTGTAAATACATCCCCTCGTTCATTATGACACCCTGCTCTCTGAGCAATACACCAACTTGCCCTTGACCTTTTCATATTACACTTGGGTCCAGAACAATTATTGCTGATGAGTGAAAATTGCCGACAGAGGAGTGCTGGAAGTTCACTTTATATTTGCAGCTTCCAACTCTCTCACTTCCTGTTCCATACACAGATCAACTGACTTGCGTATGTTTGTTTTAGAAAGCCCAGCCTTCGAGCTGTGTGTCTTAGACTCGGTCACATGGACTGAGAATGTGACTGTGCCTGCTGACATATGCTGTAGCAGGAGTGTGTATGTGTGAAAGAGACTAACAGGAACCATATGAGTATAGAAGTGTTGTCAGACTTTACATGGCCTGAGGTATCAAAGATATAAACGGCTTCAGTATCTGCTGTTACATAACAGAATACCCCAGTGCTGTAGAGTTAACTGATGTGGCAACATTCTTCTGCCATTGTGTCAATGTTATTGAACTTTAGTTTAAACCTCTTTTAAACATAAAATGTAACCCAACACAATAAAGAAAAATTTGCTAAGTCTGCATTAAAATCCCTTTTGAAACCAAGATAGCAATATAAGACAAAAGGATAGCAATAAAACTCACCAAATGATGATAAGCTATATCACATTTAGCTTTGTGGAGCCATTGTCATTAATCACAAAAGGAGGACTGAATCTGATTTAGCATATTTGTTTAAGAATTAGACTTTGACAAACGTACTGTCTTGTGATGTATGTGAGTGTGTGGAACTAGAATAAACCCAAACATGGACTGAAATAAATCAGCGTTAGCCTACCTTGCATTAGACTCTCTTGGTTTTCTGAAACTCCGTCCACAGTGTCAGGAGTGTCGAAAGAAAACCCCTCTTCGACAAGAGATTCAGTGGTCACATCACTGCTTGGAAGGGGTGAATGTGCTCCAGCTGAGATGATGTCTACAGTATCTGACACTGGACTGGCAGCCTGTGATGAAGATGCAGTGATATGATTTTCTGACAGACTTAATCCCTCATCAGGTGGTGTTTGATCCGCCGTCGACTCTACATTATCCCGTCTTAGTTTCTGTAGCTTATTTCCACTTTCCTCTTCAGAAGTTTCACTGTCTTCAAACGTTCGATCGCCTTCTTTAACTAAACAAATAGACTCTGAAACAGATGGACTGGTGGCCTCTGGTACTGAGCACTCAATCCCTGTATTCAGGTTGGAACTGTTTGACTCTGCAGTTTCACTTTCATCAACCTTTATTGCTAAATCACCCCCACACTCTGACAAAACCAGACCTAATGACAGATCCTCTTTGGCACGTTCTGGGGATGGTTTCTCTGCTGTGTCCTCAGGAATCAATGCCTCCATTGTCTGAAGGCTGGGTGACAGTTGTGGTTCAGGCTCAGTGCCAGTCTGGCTGCAGCTCGTCACTGATGAACTCATGGTGCCAGTCTCCAAGGGGGGCCCTGCATCTACAGTGACAGAAGCCTCAGTCCTTTCACAGGCTGTCTGATCATTTGGTTCTTCCATATTCTCTCCGGCAGAGGACACTTCAGCTGTTTCAATCTGACTCGGGTCCTGTTCTCCTGTACTAATATTATCCTGAGTCAGGTGAAAGATTTCTGTTGTGGAACTCCCAACTGATCGGTAACTGCCATCTTCATCACTGGAGAGCCGATGGATCATCCCTGAATCCAAATCAGCATGTCTCTCACATGAGCTAGACAATATTTCATGTGATGACTCAGAATCGAAGAGATCTGTTTGTTTATCTTCCACAGTCAAATCAGTAAGAGATGTTTCTTCCAGGTAGTCAGGTTGATCTGTAGGCAAACCTTTACTTTTAACATCAGAGGTAAGTACTATAGAAGGTTCATCTGCGCATTTAACATCTAACTCTTTACTACTTGATATTCCACTACAATTCCCAGAATGACAACCAGTGTCTGAAGCCAAGCCCCACTGCTGCTCTGTAGTGTAATCCCTACCAGCTGTTTCCTGGTTTTGTTCCAGGCTGTTTATGTCTGGAGGAGGTTCCCCCTCATGGAGGCCCTCTATCAAGAGACACGGAACAGCAGATTCAGAGTGTACCCCTGCGATTACATCACCGCAGCCTATCAGTGATGGGTTGGGGTGGTTCCCCGGGACTGAAACAAGGTCTGTTAACCCCTCAGTGACCGCTTCCTCCTCACCTAAAGACAGTCTATCACAGAGATCCGAGTTGAGTTTCATCTCTTCCTTTCCTGTGTCCTCTTCTCCTTGGGAGCATTCCCTGGTTTCAGAGTCTGACGAGTCTGATATCTCAGAGCCCTCCGTTGACGGGGACTGGCCCATGACTGAAGTTGTTGTGACTTCTCTGGATCTTATTAGATCTGCAGCGTTGGTTTCCTGCTCCGCCTGTCTTCTCCTGTCTGTGCTATCCTCTGCTTCCTGTTCAGATCTTTCCCTTCCTTCTGTGGCCTCCTGTCCTTCCCGGATCGCAGCCTCGCCTCTATCAGTTTCCTCTGCCTGTTTACCACAGGCTGCTGGATGTATGATTCCCACAGTGGGGCTCCCTGTCTCTGCCTCACTCTGTGCTCCTTCACTCCTGTCACACAAAGTCAAAATCTGTGTGGAAACAACTGGCTGCTCCCTTCCCTCTTCCTCCGTTTGGCAGTAATCTTTCCCTGTGTTTGAACTGAGACACACCCTGTCCTCCAGGGGGCTGGGGCCATGTTCCTGGGGGTGTTCTAACACCGGGGTATTCACAGACAGGCTCTCTGCATTCCCAGTCTCATCATGTCCACAATCCACTTGGCTGATGTTTTCTCCTGAGCAGTTTTCAATCCCACTCTCTTGAGTTGTTTTATCCAGGCACTCTGGTGCTGTAGCAGGCAGCTGTAGTCGCTCCAGACAGGTTATCTCTGTTACTACACCCTCACAACATTCGGCAGCTGTGTGCAGAGAATCAAACTGCAGCTCCAGTACAGAAACTCCCTACAGAATGTAGAAAAGGAGGAGGGAAGAACATTAGCTTTCTTATCAATCGCCAGCTCTGTGATTGCATAAGGTGTTCCACTGGTTACACAAAGCTCTGCATGAAGGTTAAAAAAATGAGGGCAGTGAAAAGACAAACAATCTAACAATGTTCAGCAGCAGCTCTGCTCCTGGTTGAAGCCACTGTGAGTAGAGATAGTGTGGTGAAAGGGTAGGGTGGTGTGACTCACCTTGACATGAAGATGACATATCAAGTGCAGCAGCTGTTCCACACTCCTCTGAAGGGTTGGTGGGTCGCGGCCTGGGAAGATGCTCAGCGTGAGGGTGTGTGTGTTCAGTCTGGGGAGGTGGCAGACTACCCGGGCGTCTGTAGAGATTGGCTGGACAGCCTTAGTCCCTTCGCCGGTCTCTGTGTCTGTCTCAGCCCTGCCGTGAAATAAACACTTAGATCATCTCAAAGGGACTGTGGTGTGATTGGTTAATACAACACAGAAATGTTTTCATGAGAGGGCTTTAACAGTGATGTCACACAATCCCTACACCCCCCTCCTTTCTCAAAGCAGTCTATGCACATTACTGACTTTACATCTTCAGAGTGGGAAAGACTATCAGCGAAAAGTTTACTGTGCTATTCTTTAGCTTACCGGGTAATTAAGCAACTTGAGGAGCAGCAGTTAATGTTAAAATCTTCCAGATGCAGCAACCAGCCAAACAAAAATATATTTTTCCTCCCTGCGTCTGCAGCAGTCACAAACATCTATGATATCTTACCTAAAAACCACTCCTAGTCGATAAGCTGTCCAAAAAAACTTTCACTCCCTCTGCTGTGTGTGCTCCAAGTGTTGAAGGTAAAAGTATGTTTAGTGTTGTGTTTGTAAAGACGGCGCTGTAAAGCAGAGACACCTCCCATCCAGGCGGATCTGTTTGCGTAATCGTGGGTGGATTGCTTTAGCTTCAAGGTCTGGCAGCTGAGGTCACCAGCTAGGCTGTAAGTGACTTCACTTTTCTTGAGAGGAATGTAATTGCCAACACATACAGAGGGAACTGGTGTAAAGCAACTTCAGTGCACTCCTAACTATGAGCGAGATCAGTAAGTGGTAGCTGTCTGTCAGCTTGTGCCATCTTCATTTTGAGTTAAGTGAAAACTGTGAAAGGACTATTTCCACTTTGAACCATGTCTCAGTTCATTTAGAAAAAAGTAGTTTTCTCTGCAGTTTAATGTTTCACTATAGAAGAATTTGACCTCTCTAGTCAGTCAAAAGGTTGGCATTACAAGGGATAATACCTGACAACTGCAAACACAACACATACATCTACTGCTGTTAAGCTCTGTAGACAGAAAATTGCAGTGTGTGTGGATTTAAGTAGAGTTGCACAGAGTGAAATGTGGTAGAGAGGTACTAATAAGGCTTTTGTGTTGTGGAATGGTTTCCCATCTCTCTGGATTCCGATGGAACAATACTGGCAGCCCACAACTTTTTAATTTTGCCGCAACTATCCGACTACAACTGAAAGTGCAAAGCTTGACTGCAGTGTGGTTTTGTGGTGATGTTCTTTAGATATGTGTATTGTTCTTTGAAGACAAGAGACATGTTGGTTTAAATGGCCTGGAGGAACCTTGTCATCTGTTCTCTGATATATTGACTGTAGAGAATGTCAGGGCAATGTTTACTAAAACTGTGAGCTTATAATATTGTCAAACAGTGTGGAGACAGTGTGGACATACTGTTTGACAGTAGTTTTAGCTGAAAACAGGACAGGGCATTACGACCATGTGAAGTTTTTAGCTTTATGGACAATTCACAATTCTGTTCAAATTGTGCCGGTCTGCATGAACTAAAAAAATATATAAAAGATGTTTGTGCTGAGTAAAACTATATGTGGGTTATGTTTACTATCATCAAATAACAAAAAAAAAAAAAAAAACACTTGTAAGGATGTCAATGTGAATGATTTTTTAAATAGTAATTCTTCTTAATAAACTAAAACAACACTAGTAGATAATAACTACAAAAGCAACAGGATGTACAATGAATATTGAACAGGGTCCATTTTGAATATTTTGCATTGTTCAAAAAACCTCCATTAACTGGATTAATCTGACATATTGCCCAGTCCTAGATGACAGTAAATATTGTAATGTCAAATTATATACTATTGCCCATAAAATTGGAATAAAATATTTTTACCTGTTCTCATGAAATGATTGCGACTTCTGATTCTTGATAGATAAAGTGCAACTGGGACTCAGTATGTAAACATTGCACATGGTCAAAGGTATTTACTGATGTGTATAAATAGGAATAAAAAGAGCAATGTGTCTGAAAACAAAATTATTCCAACTTTATGGGCAACAGTGTACATCAAATAAAGCAAGTCAACACGTTCTCAACTACTATACATTACTGTGTTAGTAATAATAATAATAATAATAATATAATCTTCAACATAAGCTACCTTAACATGCTATTCACTAGTAATTTTAACAAAAGATAATACAGCTACTTTCATCATAGTCATCAGAACATGAGCTCAGTACTTACTTGATCAGGAATTCATGGAGGTATTTGTGTCCTCGCAGCTCTGCGATGGTGGAGGGAGTGTGGCCTTGTCTGTTGGCTAACTGCAAGGCTTCTCTCGCTCCAGACTGCTTTAGCAAGAACTCCGTCACCTGAAAAAGACCTCTACGTGCTGAAAAATGGAGCAGGGTCTCCTGAGGGTCCAGGTCTGATAAAGAGACAGAGATTGAGAAACATAAACGTAAATACAGAAAGAATCACACAGACAAAAAAAAAGAAATGAGAGGGATTGAAAGGCAGATAGAGGAGCATATGCCAGCAGTTTCTGATCCAGTATCCGACATACCAGTCCAGGTTGCAGCTTGGCAACACAGTAGAGTTCCCTGGTTAAACTAGCACAGGGTCCACAATGACCCAGTAAACAGCAGAGCTTTACACATTAACAGACTGATAAAACCATATCTTACATCTGTTTGTCTTTCACAATTAGCTGACAGTCATTTTTTTTAGTTTCAAGCCAATCAAATGAAATGATCCTTTTTGAGGCGTAATTAACAGAATATGCCAAGAATTTGTGTTTCACTACCACAGCATTTCACTCAGCCACCAAGTGGAATAAACTTTAAAAACATCTAATGTGTAATACTAAAACTATCACAGCCACAACAACAATAATGAAGCATGCAATAAAGTCAAACTACCATTTCATTTTAGCCAAAGTGAGCAGCACTACAAGCAGCAGACGTGTTTTAATTAAAGTCCATTATCAGCTGCATATATCATTCGAAGTCCTAATGACACCATAAAACACTCAACTCTCCCCTTGATGCACTAGACAATAATAAAGATTCATGAACAAACACACACACACACACACACACACACACCTCCATCTTTCTGCCAGGTTGGTACTGTATCTTAATTGACCAGTAAAGCCAGATTAAGTGGCTGCTAGTTAGTTTGGACACCTTTTCATCTGAGGTTGAATATGTGTAATTAAATCTCTGTATTTTTTTCTCTTAGGCCCAAGAGGCCAGTTTTTGCCCAGTTTTTAATTTATTTTCCTTTGCAGCTGGTAAATGTATTTCCAATTCAAACAGGCATCCTGAGATAAGAAGTAAGCTACAACGAAAAAGCAAAAAAAAAAAAAAAAAAAAAACAATCAGAGAGTGGTAGTTTCATACTGATAAGGAGATGATTGAAGAGAGAATAAAAATGCAAAAAGTTAAATCAAACATGATAAACTAGGACACTTCCACCAAGGCCCTACACTCTACTATTTAATCAATACCTCATAAAAAAAAAAGGTTCTACACATTTTACTGGATATTCTTGATTATGTAATGTATTCACAATTGACAACCCCTCCATGAAGTTGAAATCATAACAAATGGCAAAAAAATGTTTTGACAGATTGCTTGTTGTTTTATTATGTGTTGCCATCAGCGTTATACAGGAGAGTCATTAAACTGAGTCTATTTATACGAAAAGAGAATGATAAAGTTTTAAACCTGGGTTTCCTTAATGTTTGTTGTTTATTTGAATCTTTATTTGTCACTGCCTTTAAGTAGAGGACATTCTCCCTCTATGCACACCTTTTATTTAAAGCACTGTTGCTTTAAATGATGGTGTGTTTGTCACTTAGACCAGAATTAAGATACATTCTGCAGATCCTCTGATTATCTCTAAACCTTTTAAAGAGACTAAACTTAAAAGGGCCAAAGAGGTCATTTTAGCTGCTATCAGGACCACAACAATAGTAGACAGTGGTTACAATGTTGGTCCTTTCTGCTGATTTAAGGTTTCACTCGATTTACCATGGGCTGGTGTGAACCAGGCTGCTCTGATGAGCTTCAAGCAAACTGGTCAATTTTAATGCTCCACTTGGCCGAGCTAGGCTGGGCTGGAATGTGAGACGGCAAACAGCAGCAGGAAATGCTTTGCTGCTGGGTTTGATAGCAGTTCCTTAAAATAGTGTGGCATAAAATGGAAAATTGTACACTTCTGTGCAGAGGTATTTGGGGTATACATATATGTTCGTGTAGACATAGCTATTCACTGCAGCAGAGGTTTTAGCCTTAACACCCTCAGTAGATGTATTCATGTGTCTGTTTATTTTCACTAGCCAACTATTCTCTAAATGTAAGATATGGAAAAATATGAATGTATGTGTAAATCAAATAGCACAGTTCAATGTTACATATAATAACACTATTCACTATTAAACCGCATTAAGTGTCAAGGCTGCAATCGTTCACATTCCTCACATTCAAATTCAAATATTGAACTTGATAAATAATTGACCGATAAGCAGAATCAGTGACTATTTTTGTCCACGGACATATTTACAAAGTTTTTAGCATTAAGTAAATGAGACTACAGGTCTACAATCAAGTAAAACAACTACAACAGTTATTCATAAATGACGGTTATTGCTGTGACAGACTAAGATTGAGGTGTGATGTATGTTTAACCCATAAAGACCCAAATATCCACCTGTGACCAAAACCATCTGATCTAAAATGTATAATACCTGTTGATTCACTAATCTTATCAATATGTGTAAATAACTGATGTAAAATACAGTTTGTCATCTTTTCATGGTCATCCGATATGACCCATTTGGATGTTCAGAGGCTCTGTAGTGAACATGGAAACACCGTCATCTTCTACAACATTGATTCACCAATAAAACCCATGGAGTTGGATAAATAACAGTGGTTGCAGACACTTGTTTTATGTTCAATTAATGATATATTTCACTGAAAAAGTCACTCACTCTTCAGTTTTCTCTTTTTCTTGGTATAATAACCCTCAAGTTTGAATTGAGCTTCTATGAACATCTATATGACCAGGACTTTAAATATTGGAAAATACCTGTTTTTCACTGAAAAAATGCAAAATGCAGAGGATTGTCTCATAATAAATGGTGACAAATCACCTAAGAAATGTTAAATATAGACAAAAAATTGTTTAGGAACTACCACAAAAGTAGCACTGGGTCTTTATGGGTTAAAAGTTGAGAGACATTACAGATACACACCTGATCAAAAATTTTAAGATCAGTTGAAAAATTGCATTTACATTTTGCACTGTTGGATCTTATGCATGTTCACAGTAGAGTTTCAAACTGTGAAAAGAAGAAATGGGAGTGAGAAAAAAAATTAATTAGAGTAAGCAATTTATTGAAAACAACAATTAAACTCAAATAGGCCATTCATCAGCCCAACAAACGTTTAAAATGTGGATTCAGTGTCATTTTCTGTCAGGTATTCACACTGTCATGACCTCCTGATGGCAAAGGCAAAAAAGCTTTCTCTCTTTGAACATGGTCAGGTTGTTGAGCTGCATAAGCTAGTCCTCTCACAACACGCCATCGCTGCTGAGGTTTTTTGATCAGCCGATAAACAGCCTATTTCAGTTTAATTGTTTTCAATAAATTGCTCTCTCAATTTTTTTTTTGTCTAACTCCAATTTCTTCTTCTTGTGTTCTGAAACTCTACTAAGGACCTTCCAAAGATCCAACAGTGCAAAATGTAAATTCTTGCAATTTCAAAGTCTTAAAATTTTGATCAGGACAGTATAAAGTGAGTCCCTCCCCTTGGACCTGTTAAAGCTGTATGTCAAGTTAAATACTGTTGATGGACTAACTAGGCTGGTGATAATTTAAGGGTGAATGTTGCCATCTATTCTACGTTGGTAAATTTGTTGGTTGTTCACAGTTCCCAACGACAAGCACAGTTCTCCCTGGTGAAGTGAATTTCCCTGAAGACAATAAACGGCTTGCTTTGGTGAGATCAATGGCTGCGGTGTGTCCACAGCATGAAGGATGACTGAGATAAACCACCGTCACCTCCACCTATAGTCTTGGGCTATCCATCACCTGACAGATCTGATAAATGGAGAGCAGAGTCACACTCCTCTTCCCTCCCTGCAGTTCACCGCAGCTGAGTGTCTTGTATTGAAGTGGTGACATATTGTGAAGCAGAGCCTATTAGAGCACACATCACTCACCACAGCAGGAAGCTGCCTTCCACATCAACAACATGACAAGTGACTCCAATGCAAAAGAGGCTCTGTGTGTGTGTGTCTGTTGCCAAAAATCTACTTTTAACAAGCAGATCACAGCAAATCGACAGGGTGGTCATTACGGCAAAATTTAGGTTTGATGAGTTTTCTTTTCAGACGTCTAACCAATAATGAAAACAATGTTTATACGAGAGCGTGATCTTTTAATCTCCATCGAATCTTCTGAACTCATTTATTTTTTTGGCAGCATTATAGGAAATCGTGCATCTTTACTCATTTGGTCTAAAGTCCAAGTTCAGGATAAACTACAGTATAAGCTATTATCTTAAGAATAGCCAGAGGCAAAGGCAACACTCCAACTGCTCTCAAAAGTCTTGTTCATTCTGCCTCACAAAAGCAAATTACCTCTCAGCGTTTATCATCCGCATTGGCTCATTTAGCTCATTCACCTGTTTAACTGATTCAAACCAACAGAGTCAATAGTTGAAGAAAACTGACGTTTCTGCTTCTCACGACTAAAGCTGCTACCTGGTTGTAGTTACAGAGTCTACAGAGTGCACAGAGACATGTTTGCATTCAGGTCATAGTGTAAATAAAGGCTTCAGACTGAAGACATCAGTCTAAAAACCAAAGATACTGACATACATTTTATACTTGTGTTGGGAAACAGATGTTTTGTATTTCAACTTCAACTTTTTTACTCAGAGTTTGGTCACTAATACAGTAATACTACCAACACATGAAACAAATCTATAACACAATGTATATTATGATTGATTATACTGTGTTTCCTGCTGTCGCTACATTCACATTCACATACACATTCACATCCATCTCTGGTTTAATTTAGTTCCAGTGATCAAAGTGGAAAGCCATAAAAGTTGAATTTTTTATAATTCTATTAATATTTAGGGGGTTAGTGTAGTATTTCTTTAAAGAGTGTGTTAGTTATTATATCTGGCTTAATGGACCTTTTTTCCAGAGCAAAACTTTTGACACACATGGGTAACTGGTATCATTATTAATGGTTGCATTACATTTCAGTGGATCAGTCTAAGGCCTTGGGGTTGCATATGCCCCTTCACTGGAACAGCCTCCTGAAGCAAATAAATGAAACAGAACTATCATTAATGTTATCAGTAACAGCTCTGTTTTCCTGCTTTGTTTGAAATAGTGGGTAGCACAGTGGCTTGAGCAGGTTTCCTCCAGGTACCCCCAAACCCCCATATTCAAAGACATGTATATAATAGGTTAAAATAATGTGTTAATTCTCCTACCTTGTATCTGACCAGCTCTATAAAAAGCCCACTGCTCCAAATGTGACACTTTCTTAGGCTATAGAACTGGTAAAATGCATAGACCACGTTTCTCTACAAGGTCTGCGTTGACTGCTGAGAGAAAGGTATGTTGGGATCGCCTCAAAAATGATCTAAGCCTACGGATTTCTATTACATAATCATACTGTCATGAAGCTGCACATATCAATTGTCTGGTAAAACAGGTTTGTGTGTTTTTTATGGTAAACATTTAATTTCACTTCCTGGTGAGGTGCGGCTGCTATAAACTGTAAATATGCAATGAGTTGTTGTGTGCTTAGAGAACTGAAAATATAAATAAAGTGCAATTTCAACACATATTTGTCAGTGCTCAGGCAAACCATACATGATAGAATAATCCCCATATTTTGCATTAAAGTTTAATTTTGGTAAAAGAAAAAAAGAGGTCAGAAATGTGAATTTTGAGAAGGGAAATGATGCACCCTTGTGTGTAATCCTGTTTTGTTTTTCTATAAACAGAATTAAATCAAGGCAACGTCCGTCTTTACATAGAAAGGTCATTACCCCTAAATGCGTACGTGTGTATCAATTGTGTTATAATGTATAAATAATGTGTCATTAAACTAAAGTAAAAATGTGTATAAACTTGCTGAAAGCCTGAAGTTATAAAACTTGGTGCACATTTTGTGTAAGAACCAGGTGATCAAATACATAAGTCTCCTACGAGTTTATAGAGTCATTCAGGAAACACTTAAGCCACTTTTACACAGAGATCCTGGAAAAAAGGCGGTGATTCCACCTTTTTTCCACCATTGACTGATTTACACAGCCAAAGGCATACCAGGGGTGAGACAGGTTGGACTTTTACACAGTGGACCTGCGTTCCGGAATAAAAGGGTTGGTGACACAGCGCTCATTTTTAAATCCCCCGGCGCAGGAGAGACAGTGGGCGCATATGGAGGCACTGGCATGGGTTCTGTGGTCCACTGCTGCCTGCTTCATGCCCGCCACAGTTGGTTTCGCGCCCCAGATGAAAATGGCACGTAACCGCAGAATAATGCCGGTGCCTCCATATGCGCCCGCTGTTTCTCCCACGCCAGGGGTTGGCGTCATCGAAACGTCACACCTTGGTTGCAGAAGGAGAGGTTTCTTTTACATAGTGTTCCGGAATCAAGATCCCACCTTCATCACGACTCTGTTACTACTTCCAGAGGCGTTACAAAGCCGCAATAAAGGTGGAACCAAATGACCACGTCGTTCCGGAATAAAGGCGAAATATTTCCACAACAGAAGTGCTGTATAAAAGGGGCTTTAGACAACCTGCACCACACGCACTGTTCAAACACAACATAAAAACATTAATACTGTATTGTAGGTCATCTACTCATGTACACTTTTCTACACAAGTGCTGCATTATGTTGGACACTAATTGTAGTGTTCTCTGGAGTGAAGTAGTGCTATTTTTTTTTCTTTTCTTTTTTTTATAGCGCAACAGAATATAGGCACTGAACAGCCTTGTAATAATTTCTAGGCCTCATTGTGTAAGATACTGTATGTGACAAACACACAGACAGAGGTGCCACGCATGTTATTATGTGCTGTACAACTATAAGCTGTGCTAGAAAATTACATGCTACAAAGAATCCATTCTCCTTCTGTCTCACCAGGGCTGTTGGCAAGTTTTCTCCCCAGTAAGCTCCATCCTGGAGGCAGTACAAGGTGGTGGAGGGCCAGTGCCAGGCTCTCATCCAAACGTTCACACTCCTGCAGGGGAATCTGACACTCATCCAGCAGCAGTGCCCTGTCGAGGCCGTCAGCCCTTCCCGCCGTGCTCACCTATGTAGAGGGCGGTTACAAAAGTGAGTCATGTTTCACTGAGAGGTGGACTTGAGGCTTTCTCAACTAAAAGCTGTCAATCCGTGCCAAAATTGCTAATGCAGTTAGCTGTGTTTATGTATCTATCAATACGAAGCACAATTTCTGGCTGCATTATGTTAACAAAATTTATTTTCAGATTATAAATGCGAAAACATCTGAGGCTCTAAGTTTGAGTGCTTGAAAAAGAATTGTCTTGTCCTCCTCCCTGGCAAAGAAAATTCAGCAACAAAGGGATGATACATTGTGCTGAATAGACTTCCTTAATTGAATACTAAGAGCTGGGGGACATCAGGCGAACACACAATGACATGACAATTCTTTGTTTTACTGTCACTCTTCCCGCATTGCTGCATTACTCGTAACCAATGGCAACAAATCTTCTGTTCTGTGGCAAGCCAAAGGTTTTTGTGATTATTTTGTTTCCTTTTACCACAAACATGGAAATGTAAATGACTTGTTCTTGTTGCTCACCAGAAACTGGGCCATGTCAAAAGCCAAATCCTGGACAAAGCTGAAGCGATGCTCCGCCAGTGGAGACACATGACCCAGACAGACCTTTACATTCTCAGGGGTTTGAGAGACACCTTGGCTGACGGAGCACAAGGTGACCAACACCGCTTCGCAGCAGTCATGAGCTACAAAGACAGGAAAGAGAACACAGTGACAGAATATAAGAGAAACCAGCAGGCAAAGGTAAGGTCAAGTGGGTCTATATGATGTGTTTAATGTTTGCCTTTTAGAACACTGAGGGCAGCAGAGGCAAAAATACTTTACATTTACAAGCTGCGGCAAGCTTTAGTTATAGTGCACTCAAAGCATCAAACCAGACAGAAATGACTGAGTATAAATGAATGACAAAAGCAATGAAATGATACACTGAGTAGAGTCACCTATTTAAGCTTTCTGCGTGCACCAAAAGACTAAAAAGGATCCTGCAAGAAATATCATCCTTATTAGTTTCATTCATACACTCAACCCAGGCAAAAGCTACTTTCCTCAGGATATCATATGGTTTGAGGTACGTTAACTATGTTATTAAGGTCTTTTGTCAAATGAAGGCGAATTTGGGGTTAGAATAATTTAAAGTGACAAATTACAGACTAATGTTAATATCGCTGCCTGCAGGGAAACAGTCTCACTGAATTCATGAGGAAATGTAAAATAAATACTTTAATATTGTAGCTATAAGAAAAGGATTCAACTCAATTTAATCTCTTAATTACTAAAATAAAAAGGAGATCACACAGAATACTACTTCATGACGCATTTGGTTCAATTTATCATGGAAAAATATGTTGCACTTAAATAAAGCTTATGCAAATGAGTCTGGTTGTCACAATCAAAAGTAAGTACAGTTGTGATCATAGTCTATGTGTGTTGACAAAGCACAACTAACAGGGAATGCTATAAAGGTCGCTCATGGCTGCCTGCACACAGTGCTGACAGACTATCAGCTGCTAATTTACAATGGCAAAGTGATACGGGAGTCCTTATCGGTCGACACTGGATAGACATCTACTGGAGCTGAACCTCCTCAGGGCCTCGAACACGGGGAAGATTTCCACCATATCAGATAATCCTGTACACCTTTAATCTTACATCTCAGTCATTCATGTTCCTTAAAGTTTACTTAATTTAAGAGGCTACCTGACCCCTCCATTATAATGCTTTTCAAAATAATTAAAGACATCTATTTGAATGGAGAAGCAGCCAGAACCATTAATGAGATGCTGATAAAATGAAAGTTAAAAAAAAAACATGCCTCCTCATATTTTTGCTTAAAATGTGTTACCTGTTTGATGTACTTTAAGTATAGTTTTTAGCCTCTTCAACCACTCAGCAACTCAATGATACACATTAAACTTTAAATCCTTCACATAAGGGCACCTCAAGTCAAGCCAAAGCACTGATTCGGTGTATCTACAGTGATTTTCCCAGGCCACCTGGGAATTCTATCCTGCGACCTTCTTGTCGGTCACCAGCCCAGTCCTTTGGAGCTCTGTCCTGATGGAAAAAGCAGTGAAGCAGAACTAATCTGTTACGGGAGAGTTACACCTCCTCGCACCCACCCTCAGACGGCTGTAATTCAGTCGAGCTCTTAACATGATAACACAGTTTAATGTGTTCTGTTTTCATTTTCCCTGTTTAGAGGGTGAAAACCAGGAAAACAAGTAAAAAACACATTGATATCATTTTTCAGAATGCCTTTCTTAGAAACATTATCCATGATCTCATAGATCACAAGAGTATTTTTCAAGCACGCACTATGAGACAAGGATATCAGTGTTGCCTAGTGTTGTGCTAGTTAAACTTATTTACCACACTTGATAACAGAAATGGCAAAATACATGATTGCGCAGAGTAAGTGTGATTTGCGGAGACGAATAAGTGGGTGATAAATGAGCCAGACTCGAGTAAAAGAGAGGTGATTCCTCTCTCTCGAAAATACAACATTAGTTTTAAAATGAGGACAATGGTTGTAGATGATTAATCATTTGCTGCTTCGACTTTCCTCCACTGCTATAATAACTCCTGAATGCCCTGTGCTTTCAGTGTGATGTAAGAGCACAATAACGCCATCTCCTTTTTAAATACAGTTATTGCTTTGAAACTCCCCCAAGGCAACAGCAAATGATGACTATAGAATAACAATCAATATAGAAGATATGAGTTTGTTGTCATTATCCAGTGACTGCCATTATATCAAGGTGTTGTATTTTATTCTTTTCCCTTTTTGGAAAACATTGACTCTGCAAGTTAAATCTATAGCAAACAGTGTGCTATCTGACAACACATACTAAATGTAGCAAAATAAATGTATTATATTTTAAACACTGCAGGTGGAGCTGCATTTCCACAGGTCCATTAGAGCTGAAGCTGCAAAGGATTGTAGGTGGGGTGGCTTACCAGGACACAGTGCCTGCAAGGTGTCATGACTGCTCCTTAGGGTGGTGGTCAGGTGCCTCTGTGTGCTGCCAGTAAACAGCAGGAAGTAGTCCACGCCTTCTTCATCTGCAGCCAGCTCTTCATCAGCGAGCTGCACTGTGATAACACACCGCCCCTGCAGACGGACAGACAGACGGTAAGAGGGAGGATGATAACAAGAGGCACAAAGCAAAACAGAACAACATAAAAGCACTGAGGAAAAAAAAAATTAGGACAATCCAGACAAATGTGCTTATCGCATCAGCTTAAAATGGAGGAAACAACAAATTATTACAGATGAGAACAGTGTATACCAGCAAACACAATTTTATCATATAAAAAAACAACAAATATTTCCATAAAAGGCCATTAGAGGTCAATGATGAGTAGAAGATGGCCAATAGTGGATAGTCTGGTGGAGGAAAAAGCTGACAAATAATCAAGGTGGGAGCAGTTTTTATTTTAGAACTATTATTTTCTTTCACCTGTTGGTAGCTGGGATATGCTCCAGCATCCCCAAAATGAATGACTGCTTTTCTGTTGAGAACCTGTAGCTTATATTAGGCATCAGCTACAATCAGAGATGAATTCTAGATACCAACAGGTTGTAAAATGTTCATTTGGCACCAATAAACCTGTCTGTCTAATAATAAGAGGCAACAGAGACCAGATTCTGATATGCATGAGATACATTCAACCACAGTTTTGAAAAATTATTTAAAAATTGAAATTAAAAAAAAAATGCAATAAAAAAAAGAAAATCAAATTCAATCCCAATACAAATTCCCATTTTCACCACTTTGTACATATGTCTGTTTGCTGATCCAAAACCAAACACATATCTATGTGTGGATGAATTGACAAGTTACACCTGTGGTTGATCTGTGGTATCCTTAGTAATACTGAGTTCAGATTATTGTGCAAGAACTCTTGTTACATAATGTGTGTACAGCCTGACACACACAAAATAAACACTTTTGAAGTTCATGATCAATCCAAAATACCAAATCCATCTCCACTACCTTGATCCTCTTCTCCAGCTGAGGCCAAATGAGCCTGTTTATCTCTGAGGGAACATTCACTTTCCCACAGATAAAATTTAAAGGTCCCCTCCAGACAAGAATTCTAAAAAATAACAAAATACCCAAATGAATAATAATCTTGTGTCTGATACAGGGTTTCAATAAAAGCGGTTCTATGGCCTCATTAAAAGCTGTTGACGTGACATCTCCTCAAGTCTATTTTTTCAAAGTTTAAGCAGTAAAAGTTGCACTACTGGACCACAGTTTGTTCCACAATATTTGTAATGCCTGAAATCCTGCTCAGAAGTACAGACCCTAACGCTCTTCTTTTTTTAGGTTTTATAGTTTAGATAAGCACTGAGAGACTTTCCCATTTTCAGCATCGAGCGCTGTCACTAAAGAGGCATTGAGGCTGATTGTGAAGCAAGGTGTGAGTTGCAATCAGTGGACTTAACTGGATCCAGTTACTAGATATCTGGAAACTGAATCTGCAGTGCATGTGCGGCCCGTCGTCTCAGCACAACACTTACAGCGATTATACAGATGATTCACGGTTAATGTAGTAATGATTTATTGACATTAAAATGTTACACATCACACCATTAACAAAGTGGGAGACAGTAGACAGTGATGAAGCATGGAGAAGCAGCTTGACTTTGTGCCAATAGAGTGAAGTCGATCAAGCGAGGGAGGACCCTATACACCATTTTCTAAAATTAGAAGACAACATGATTAAAAGCACCATTTCTTTATTAGCACTTTTCTTTAATTTGTAGCCATTAGAACTTTTGATATTCTTTCAAGACAGTTCCCTTTCTGACATGAGATATGCTGTTGGCTTCATCAAGCTGTTAAAAGTGCAGCTCTTACTCGTTTAGTTGTTTTTACTTATCCCATGGCTTCGTTCTGACAGAGTGACAGCATGATTCTCTGACAGCACGCAGACAAGAGGAAAAGAGAAATAAAAGAAGCAAAAGCATGCTGATGAGGTGTAAAAAGACAACTTTATTCCTCAGATTTAAAGGATATGATTTGTGTCATTGTATGTCACCGTACATGGAATCTGAGGTGAAAATACAATTATGCACAGTTTACTGCAGAGGCTGTTCTTTTTTTCTAAAGTGACAATGAGCTGTTGTGGCTGAGGGTTGTGGGGAATGATGTGGTGTCATCTGAGGACACATGGAAAAGCAACAAAGAAGAGGGATATTGTTCAAAATTAGCTGCTTTCCACTGGGGGGGATGCAGCTTGTTAACAATGAAGAGTGTATAATAGGACATTTCATCCCACTAAATCCAACCAGTGCTGCAATCTTTCCACCGGCCCCCGTGCAACAGGAGCAGCCTGACGTGGCCGGTGTCACCAAGGGCATGAAAAGTAGGGGGTTAAAGGTGCTTCCTGCGTTCTCTTGTAAAGTGTTGCCTCGGGGCCTTGTCTACATGAGGAGAAGGGGGGGGGGGGATCAGCAGGTTGACAGCAGCGAGGCTAACCAGCAACCTTGGGATCATCAAGTCTCTGTTTGGCAAGCCACTGCTGCTGAGTAATGTGAGGGCGAAAAATGTGTTCAAAGGCGGCCACACATAGCCCAGAGGCCACAGGAAGAAAAACAGCCTGCAGTTACCTTCTGAGAGCCAAGACTGAATGGAGTGTGGAGGATGCAGACTTTGCTATGCAAGGAAGGTCTCAGCTTTAACAAGCAGAGCAGAGGCTCTGGCGTAAATGAGTTGTAGATGGGTGGAAGCCAGCAGGCATGACATTCTCTCCATTAAAAACTCATCTCTTATCCTGAGCCCAGACTGGAAATTAGGGTTTGGTGCTTCTGAACGGATTGGTACCTCAGTGGATTTGTGAGTTCGCACTCCATGTGAAAATGAAAACATATTAGTGTGAAATAAGCAGCACATTCTCGGTATGAACAAAAGAGAAGCAAAAGGAGAAATGGTTTTCTCTGTGCAACAAAAGGAAAGTGTTAAATCACTTCCACCACAATGCCAACACGCTGCATTTGGCACAATTGCTGTTCAAATTATTTCTGACAGCACCACAGCAGTCTCATGCTTTGCCCAAATTAATATAAACCCATCACAAATAACATCTATAACAAAGACATTTCATTTAATGCTGAACTGAAAATACATTAAATAAAGAACACAATTCAAAAAACCATGTCTACATAATACATTTCCACTCGTCTCCTGTTACATTTGTTCCCTTGTCACTTCTGATTACTTCAATCCGTGATCTATGAATTAAGATAAAAGAGAAATTAAGACAAAGAATAGAATAATGAATGGCGGTATTGTTACTTGTTGTGGAGGCACATGTGGTTGCAGGGGGTGGAGTTAGAGAAGGAGAGATGTGAAACATCTGCTGGAACCAGCAGGAAATACAGCTGCATACCCTGGCTTTGGCGAAAAAAATATGCAAACAAGCAGCACACGCAACTGACATTAACACTGCTGACAAAAAAAAAGTCTAATTGAGATAATACTTAAAGAGTAAAATACAACATTTATGTGGGGCCTCCTGTGTGTCCAGCTTAATTCAGTAAAAACAAACTCTTGGTTCAAACACTGTGTGGCATGTGCACAAGTGGATGTCTTTGAGCCCCATCAGATGACTGTGCTCTCTGCTGGTAATAAGTACTTAACAAAGTGACCTGCTGGGGCATTGACCTGCTAATCATGGAGATTCAACAGGGAACAGGCAGCTTTTAAGCAACATCAAAAGAACAGCTGGAGGCTCTGAACCCAACCCCCCTTTTAAATATGCATGTGTGAGTGGAGCCTTTTCCACTCATACTACAACTGTATCGGGTTCGACTTTCCAGGTAAAGCAATGTTTTACAAATACCACAAGCATGTTCTCACACTGGCTGCAGATGCATTAAATAAACATACAATGGACAAAGGTAAAAGTAGGAGGTTTACTTTAAGTCTTGCTTGACAGTGTGATTCAACTGTGCTGGAATGATTTCAAGTGCAAGTGCAATTTAGCTCAATATTTTTTGCATTTCCTTCATACCAGAACTTTGCCACGTTTTACATGATTTACCAAAAAGAAACCCAAAAAAACCCAACATCTATTTAATTTTTCATTTGAGGCAAGGGAGGCAAGTGAACGAAATCTTACCAGTTCACTGGGAATTTGCCGGAGCCAAAAAACCAATAAGGCAGCTTCAGTTCACACAAAACACTGACATGAAAAATTGCCAACATATTTTCAAATGAAATAACACACAAGACACACAAGAAAGGAGCTGTGTCTTCTTTCTTGTTCTACAATTTACAAAAGACATCTAAAACACCCTTTACCACTGTAGTGCTACAGTCGGAGATTTTGACATCAGAACGGAGGAGCCGCAGGTTCAATCCCTGCCCAACAAAGCCATTTTCAGACACTCCTTAATATATTAAGTGAATTGTAATTAAATGCAACAAATTCATTGAAGTCAAATAAGCATCCCTGGTTATTTTATGCACATGTAGCATCAGTAATTCCTTACTGTATCAGACCTATTAACATTTCCATTTCGTTTTCAGCACAAGGTAAGTTTCCACTACAACTACAGCCACACAAGTCAATTATACACTGTAAAATGACAGATAGGGGAGATTCTCTCTGCAAATATACTAGCTTATCATTTCAGGATGAAGCCTTCATGAACGGAAACACAATGGCACAAAGCTTGAATAAGTCAGCAATGGTCTGGATCCATTGGACTGGAGATCTCATGATCTTAGACTGTGGACAGTAAACAGTCTAGATGTAAAGAATCACTGAAAGGACTTAAATAATCTTGACAGACTAGCAACATTTATGCTATAAATGCCATATAATGCAACACTCCGTAAAATATAGCAATTGCCGAGTAAATACGTAAATACCCTGTCAAAACATTCATTCTCAGGTACTCAAATAACATTTATTTTAATAGCACTAGTGCTGTTACTGTGTTTTACAGAGAACAATGCATTACATGTCATTTGCAGTGTTAATGTTGCTAGGCTTTAAAGCTTATCTGAGTCCATTTAGTGACTGTTTCTGATCTGACTGCACTTAGTATAGGGTTAGTTGAGTTCAACCTGCAGAGTTTGTAAAACATGTTGTTTTGCTGCAACTGGAGAAATAATGACTGACTTCAGACAGTTGAGAATTACAGTAACTCCCTGTGCACAACTCCAACATCCAGTGTGTGATTTACACAGATGCTTTACCTAAACAGCTTTGCAAAACACATTAGAGAATAAAAAAACACTTTTAGGTTTGTTATGAAACTCTGGCAGGACAATTAAACTGACAGTGTAGGTAACTAATGTGGAAAAACTTCTGCTGTCTCAGATTTATGTATAGTCTGGAAAATTAGGACAAGAGTTGACTTCAATGAGCAGATTTGTTTAGGGTTGATTGTGGCTAGAGCCAAAATACTAAAATAATATCAGCATAAAATTATGCAAAATATGAGTTTCTACCTCGGTAACAACACAGCCTTAACCCTTGAGTAACCTCAGGAAAATGAGGAAAAAACATGCGTTAGTTGACTTGTAACTGGCCTATATTTTGTAGATGTGAGAAATATTGTCTCCGATTATCAGTTATGATTTGTCCTGAAAGACTGTCACATGATCTTCTGGCGTCTCAGCCCCTGGTTCACCATGTCTGAAAATGGCTCACCAGTCATGTGCTCTACATGACATGCTCATGCCATACCTTCTTGTTTAATTGTAGGCCACTCTGAAGAACACTGTCTGTTAAACGCAAGGAATGTAAACAACATGTTTGTTCAGTCTGGACAGCAAAGTGTCTGTCACTGAAAAAAAAAAAAAAAACCACTCATTCGGAAGTCATCCAAACCATGAATCTCCTCTCAGAAAATATTCCACTAAAAACCTGTGCCATTCTGTGTTTCTCTACACTTCTGCTTCTTTGTCTACCAGAGAAAAAAAAAATCTTATAGTTCTTTCTGCTGGCTGTGAACTGAAAAATGAAGACTAACAACAGACCGAAATGTCATTTTATGGATGGCACAGGCCCCTAAATATTTCTTTAAAGTGTACAATTACAGGTCGACCACTTAACCTCCATAAGCTATCTGAGTCTGAATTGCTGTGATAAGTGTCTAAAATCTGATGTCTAATGAGGCCTGACTGCCCGCCTGGTTCCACTGAAGAGTCTGGGTGTAAATCACAGATAAGGTTGTCTGGTTAATATGTGAGCCAGTAGAGCCTTTGGTAAGACTGAGTGAGTGAGACACAAACACACACACACACACACACAAAAACATGCTCACCTCTCTGACTTATCTTTTCTCCTGTGCGTCTTCCTCACCTGATAGTGACAGGGGATCAATACAACCACACAGACGCACATTCACAGATTAAATATCCCTCTCACACACATGCCCTGATGTTAAATTCTTGTTGACGCTTCCTGAAATCAGGGTTTTCTCTCAGTTTTCAAAGGGCTTAGGCTGCTGTCGGTCTGGGAGGTCTGACATTACTTAGAGGACGTTTTCCATGTCATTCTCAGCCATATGCATGTATAGTCTAATAATTCATTTCACCAAATACCAAGTAACACACAGAAAGAATACAGGCTCTTACAGTAATAAGGGACTCTACAAGCTACATTTTAGAACAGATTTTTTTCTATACATCTCCCCATATTACCCACACACTGACCAGCACTCAGAAGAAAAACACTGAAAATTTTTTCTACCAAACCACTTCAGATTCTAACTTTAGTCCAGCTGAAGTATATTTCTATAAGAATTACATGAATTCATTATTTGCAACTTGACAATCTTAGTCATTTCTCACACTGTAAAACAGGTTACAGGTTAGGTTAGGCAGCACAAAGGCTGGATGCCTTAGCCAGCAATCAACATGAGATTAGGATGAAATAAACACCTGTTAATAATTAGTAAGAGAATTATAAGTGGACCACCATTTAAAGGGGGAAATTGTTTAACTCTGGGGCTACACTGCTTTTTAAGTAAGTTTTTAGTTTTAATTTTTTTGCAAATACAAGATGATCTTCAGACTGACTCTGTCTAATGTAGAAAACAACATGGTATGATTACCTGCGACTAGGCTATAACCCAAAAATCAGCTACTTCCAGCAAAATTTCAATTTCAAGTTGGCCCCTGCCTCTGGTAAGAAAGTTTGGGTGGCAGGAAAAGAATGAGATTTGAAAAGTAAAGCTGATGAGATAACCTCGGTTCAACATCTCATACTCCTCTATAGCGAATGGTAGCCACTTCAGCAACCTGATAGGATCTGAGCAACAAACAGCACCTCCTCCACCTGAACCCTGGCAACAGCCTTTAGAGGCAATTAGACCACCCAGGTGCCCTCCCTCAGAATTACACTGAAGTCATTCATGAAACACGAAAGGTCTTCCCCTCAAAACCAACTTTTGCTGCAGTTTAGTTATTGCTGCCTGTAACATCTTCTGATCTCTCAAAAACAGTATCTTACAGAATAGCAGCATAATACGTAGGACTGAGAATCACAGACCAATGAGTCAGTAATAACCAAGGAGCATGACCACAAAATGAAGTTTCGATAAAGATGTGACTTTTTTTATTTGGTATTTGCAAACAGGCACAGTAGGTCTGTAGCCCTTTCCGATCATCAAAATGTCTTTAAAAGAAAATGAATGGAAAGAACTAACTCTCCGGTGCTCACTCAAAGTCCTTGCATACATTACCTTTGACCTTAGCTGAGTAATTACTCTAAGTTTGTTGTTGATTGTTGCAGAAAAGCATGTTCTACTATAACCTGCACCATCAGCCTGTCGTATCAATACACTCCTGCTTACTGTTATTTACAGGCTCCAGTAATGTCCTCGCCACACAAGGCACTGAACTCATCAGTGTAATGACCAGTTCATCTATTGATCTGAACAAATGGCACAGAACAGGGAATACTGAGCCTACATTTGTCCTTTTCTAAATAATTACTTACCTCTAAAAGCCACTTGGAACATCAGACTCTCTGATCAAACTATAGCTATCCCTGTTATAAATAAAGTCAGAATTATGTCCAGTATAGAGTGGTTTAATTTCGTCATATCTGAATTTGTGTTTTTGTTTCATGTTAGCCAAAGAAACTCACAATAATACTAACACTTCTTCACTATCTGGCTCTGCATGCCCACATTGTTTCAGCTATTTGAATTAATCAGTCCAGTTCTTGGGTTGAAGTGAGACAAAGCTATTCCAGAAATCACCTGACACCGTCGGCCTCCATAGACTATTACGGTTAATAAAAGGTGTGAGTTGTCCCACTGGTGGTGGGTGCCACAAATGAATGTTCAGGCACAATCTGCTCACCTCCACAGTTCCGAAAAAGGCCTTCATCAGGCAAAGTGAGAACACCTGTGTGGGTGGACAGTCTGTTTGCAGAGTTGTTAAGAGATTTGTGTGTACACAGTAAGCTAAAACATGGTGTAGTATGCCACCAAGGCCAGGCAAAAAAAAAGGTTTCAGTGTTGCTATTAGAATTCATAATTTAAACCAACCACTACAGCTTATCTTGGTGCAATATGACTGGACTTGATATCGATGGTATTATAATTTAGGTGATATATCTTACAAGAAATTATGATGACGAAAAATGTCAGCTCTACTTATCATTAACAACATATCTGGGCGCGTCAAGGTAATTCAAGTATACTTACATACAATGGAGCTTGCTGTGGACTGAGTTTCATGTCCCTGGACACTGTAATAAGAAGAAAAACAAACCAGGTTATTTCAGGTTCAGGTAACTTTGCCAAAAAAAAAAAGTAGCATTTACTATAACACACTATCACTTTGGTTGCGGTAACCAACATGCTAGTAAACGCTGTAGCTTAAATCTAGTCACCATAAGCTCTTGAAAGAAATAATTGGCTCTTTAGCAGCTAAATGCTAAACTGCTTGTTGCCAGGGGTTTCCGTTAGGTGATCAATCACTGCTCAGGTCAGGTAAGGTCAAAAGCTGTAAAGCAAAAATAATAAGCTAACATTTACATATACTAGACTACAAGCTCCATAGAGTCAGGAGATCAATTCATGTGGGTTCAATCATCATAATGTAATTCACTGAAAGAGCACAGATAGGCATATTACATTATATCTATTCAGCAACAAATACACTCTAAAGGGACAAAGTTACCAACTAGCAAGTCAACAATGTGTTCTTGTTTTCTTTTGGGCTTATATTCAGCTGGCAAGAAACAGCGAAATGCATGTTAATGTTGTTCTATGTGTGAATAAACCAGTAACACATTAGCAAAAATGAATTACAAATTTCTGTGTAGCCTTTAGGGTGCTGTCATACTACTTGCACACAGCAGCCTGGGAGACACGTACAAAATCTAAGTTTGGTCAAATCAGTAAAATGTCATTTTCATCCTTTGTGGAGTGAAATGATGAGAATTGTTATGCACCTTTCCAGAGCATGCATGTATAACAGCTCTAGGCAACAGAACATTATTGTTGACAAGGTGACAGTTAAGCTTCACCCTGGCAGTTATCCCAGCACTCTTTGGGAGGTTAACAGTGCATGAGTACAGAACACACACAGTGAATCTCACACAGGGATTCACTCTCATGATCAAACCGTGTCTGCTAGGTTACAGCAACCTTTTTGTGACCTACATGAACTGCGACTGTAACTCAGGGGGATGCAAAACGGCATCCCCGTGTAGTAAGACTTCCACCAAAATACACCCATTTGCCTCCTCAACACAGGTTACTGCCAGGAAGATCAGTTAGCAGGATTTACCGGCTCATGTTCACGTTTGATTCTCTGCTCACAGTCTGGGAGACAGCCCTCAAAGCCTTTTTCTGGGCACAAGGTCAGAAGCGGTGGGTGTGTAATTACATCCAAACAAACGTATTACAGCTATAGGCTTGAGGACAAATGGACGAAAATCTTTTCTGTTGGACTTTCTTGAAGAGATATTGGTCTGCTTGCATTCATCAATGAGTCAGGGGATAGCTCAGCTTTGAGAGCCTGTATTCTCTGCAGTTATTTGGAGAGACAATTTTCTTTTGTTTGCTGTTCCCTGGCACTAAAACAAGTCCTTGCTGCTGGCCTCTGTGGTCAGCAGTGCATTAATCACATGAACCCCACAGCGGAGGAGGCAGCGACAAAAGGCCAGGACCTAATGAGTTCAGCAGAGAACACCAAAAGAGTCAATGTTGGACTCAACGGAGCGCTGAAGCGAAGCAAGGCCAATTCACTTTCTGCAGCCCAATCCAAACATTTTTCCACTTTTCTGCTAAATAAATAGGCTCGAGCTAGAATTAGGCGGATCAGGTAAGGGGATAATCAGTAGCTCTAATAATACTCTGGAGTCTAATCCTCTTGCCTTAAGTGCACTGGGCCAGAGACCAACTTCCTCACCACATGCAGGACTGATAAGACTGTCACATAATGTCCCCTACAGGCTCACCAGCCCTTTTATTGTTGATATTTTGGTATTTATCATCTGTTCATACTCTATTTATGACCAGTCCATAGGCCGTAAGCAGGTATGCATACAGGTCTTCCACAACAGGGTACACCATTAGATGATACAAGAAGAGCAGACCTTGTAGGGTGTAGGTGTGTTGCAGCTAAGTTGACCGGTCACAGTGATTACAGTACATCACAGGTGTCAAACATGCGGCCTGGGGGCCAAACCTGGCCTGCCAAAGGGTCCAGTCCGGGCCTTGGGATGAATTTGTGAAATGCAAAAATTACACTAAGATATTAACAATCCTTTTAGTTCAGGTTCCACATTCAGAACAATTCAATCTCAAGTGGGCGGGATTCAGTAAAATACTATCATAATAACATAGAAATGATAACAACTCCAAATGTTTCTCCATAAATGTAAATATTTTCATGTGTTTACACTAAAACAAAGTATAATTTCACAAAAAACGTGAATAACCTGAACAAATATGAATAACCTGAAATGTCTTAAGAGAAGTAAGTACAATTTTAACAATTTTCTCTGTTATTAAATGTTTTGTGTATTTGTAGATCCACTGTGATGTGTACGTTATAATGTACATGTGTAAATGATAAACTGAGGCTGAATATTGTTAAAATTATACTTATTTTTTCAGTTTGTTCATGTTATTCACATCTTTTTGAAAGGATACTTTGTAGATGTAAACCTTTTCATAATGTAAATGTACTTTTTTTCACTCTAAAACAGAGAAAAGTTTGGAGTTGACATTATTTATATATTATTATGTTATTATTTTACTGGTTCAACCCACTGCAGTTCAAATTTAGCTGAATGTGCCCCCTGAACTAAAATGAGTTTGACACCCCTGCAGTAAATAATCGAGTTGTTGAAATCTTTTCAGGCAAAGCTAGGCAAGAGGAATGACCATCGTTTTTGATGTTATAGACGATTTATGAATATAGGCAATTTGTGTAACTGAAATGAAGAAAAGTTCCCCACATATTCTAAATTTACCAAACTACATGCCATATATGGCCACAGAAACAGTTAACATTAATATAACAGGTTGCATTCAGAATTTTTGAGCAAGAACGGAAAATTTTGTTTCAGTACTGTATTATTTTTTTTCAGTTTTCCACAATTATTTTGTACAATTCATACATGTGCACAAAAACAACTGCATGAAATTAACAGAGATGCCAGGTATTGTCACTATTTCAGCATCACTTTCCACTACTTGAGATTTTACTGGCACTGTTTTAATGACACCATCCTGTCATACCCCCTTCATTTCAAAGCGCTAATTGTCAACTTGGAATAAGCAACATATGGCCAGAAATGTCGCCATGATGTAAATTTCCATGTCATTCAACAATAATAATTATCTCAATAATGTTAATTCTATGTTCCGAATGATTTTTGGTCGTAAGTGAAAGCAGAAGATCAGACCAGATGGTTATCGGATTACCTCAATAGTCAGAACATATCATAAATCTCGAGGTACAACATTAAAGGCAAATGTTCTCAGCGCAAATGCTCTTTTTCTTTGTTAGGCGTTGTGAATGCACATAAAGTGTTATCAAGTTCATACTATATATGTGGCATAAAATAAACTGAAAAATACACATATTTACAATTTAATAATGGTGATTTAGTTCTGATGAACCAGGAGTAGCATTCTTAACATCTATTCATCCAGGGATGGTTTACCATGTTTTAAATGGTAAAGACATTCACACTTACACATTTCCCTGGCAGTTTTAAGAAGAAGAGCAAAAGGTGACTACATTATAAGCTGATAGTTTAGAAAAGAGTCAAGAGATTTTGCATCTGCCCATTAAACTATCTCAAACTATGACTCTCTTTGACACAGTAGATGGTTTTAATGTCTTCGGTTTCTTCTGTGAGTTTCTAATTCAACTAGATTGACAGTCTTGGTTGTTTTCAGCTGAGATTTTAGAGTTAAGGAAGATGTAAGAAGGATGCTGTGCTTCATTTTTATTCACTGGAGATCAATGTGATTGGCAGTTAAAAACAAAACTGAACTGAACAAATTCTTTCACTTCACATTTATGCAATAATTGGTGTCAATACAGTGAATTACAACGCGTGTAAGGAGGGACAAAAACACACTTTACATGACCTTTAATAAATGACATTTCAAACAAGCCTGAACTATCCATCGGATTTTTCTCTGCTTTCACATTGGCACTTCTGTTGCTGAATTTCTTCTAAAATGATGCAAGGTTGTTACTCACAAAAGGAAGTTGATTCAGATAATTTCTCTCATCACCACATCCCCATATTTGGATTGTTTATTGGGGTGGGTTGTATCTGTAACACTGGAACATTCTGCCTCTTGGTATTACTGTCATGCTTGGAAAAAAGCCTGAAGGATCAAATAAACTTGGTGGAATAAACAAAGAGACTAAAACTTTTTTTTCCCCCATTTTATGTATCCAAAAATATGTAGACAGCTGTACAAAAATTTCTGTCTGGGAAAACTGGCCAAATGATCATGCTGTACGGCGGGGATTTAATTTCACAAACACTGAACGTAATCTAATAAATCAGCTAAATTTCCCATGCATGAGATTAAACGATCTAACAGAAAGCCTCAGAAAGACACGACATATGCAAATTCTCTAAAAAACAAAACGAGAATGCAGCCAAGATCCGCTTTACATTAAATAGTTACAAATGGCACGGTTTATGCTTTAGACATTATGATAGGATTGTTGTCCTCCTCCCGCATGAAGAGGAAACTGTATGCCGCAGTTAGCAACATTACAGTCCCATTTTGCTTTTAATGTAGTTACCTGTGAGATTAACAAGCTACTATGGGAAACACCATGCTTAGAAAGCTGCTGCCAATTGTTTTCCATAGTAAAATCCATGTAATGCTGCAGTCATAGTTGATGCATTAGCAAATTAGTTCCTCTCCTCTCCATGTGGCAAAGGTGGTTGCAGCCTGACTTTAGTTGACTTTCCCGACCAACCACCAGTGTGTTTTGTTCTATGTGATCTTGTTTTTGTTTGCTGCCTTAGTCTGCCTGGTCTTATAAAATGGGGTACATGAGAGAGGCGGGATTTTACCAAATAATAAGTCAAACCAAACAACAAGCTGTATGGAGCTGCATTGTCACGTTCTACTTCACTCTGTGTTCATCATCACTCTTTTACAAGACGGCAAGTCGCCTGATACTATGCATAATTCATGTCAATATCCCTACATTCAGGTTTGATATCTATTCACTGTCGCCTCCAGCACATTATAGTCAACCGGACAGTTAATCTGATCAAACAGTTCTTCTTGGCCAGTGCAGGAAGTCAGTTCCTAGATAGTGGCGTACACAGGTGCTTCTTAATCATGATTTGGCTGCAGAAAATGTAGTGAAAAAACATGATGTGAGGCTGAAATATCTTGTCATGTACTGTATATCTTGTAATACTTTAACTGGATACTTAGGCTAGAAGAAACTCTAAACATATCTTGGTAATCTATTTTGCTCTGACAAAATGAGTTAACAAGAAGCTTTGTATCATCCATCAAATGCAAATAAATAAATAAATTAAATAAATAAAAAATAGATTGAGTATCCAAATCAGCTATGTTTTTTTTTCTCAGGTAAGAACCTTGAAAAATAAGATCATCTAATCTGACCCTACAGCCTCCTAACACCTGTTTATAGAGATTACACAATCCATTAACTCCACCTAAAATGCTGGGCACAGCCAGCCTCCAGCCAAGCTCCTTAGAGTCTCCATTACAGACGAAACTGCCTTTGGACTGTTAAAAGTGAATTTTCCTCCTCTGCAGCAGAAAGGGCACAGAAAAGCAGGACACTGGCCACGTTCAAGTGCACAGCCATCTCCAATGTGCCGATAAATCAAGAGACAAAAACCCCTCAATGCTGGGATTGGAGTGGTGATAGGCATAGTCGGGGCTGTGAATGGGCCTATTATGGTTCACACAGGTCCCCTGGCTATCAAAGGAAGCTATAACAGCCATGTGACTGCAGCGTGAATGGAAGGATGAACAGGATTAGCTTCACAAGTCATTAATCGGACCGTCTGATACACCCTTCCAATCATCAGCTGCGGATTTCCCAACATGAGCGCAGGTTCACAGGACAGACTGTTACTACGGTGTACGCTGTACATGTGACAAGGTCTCTGTTGGGGAAACAGATTATTGATCTTTGTGGCACTTAATATTAAGGACTGGCTGATTATCAGGTATGGTCAATTATCAGATCAGGTATTCTGCATTTTTAGATTGTCAATACATTTATTACCCTGCCCCCCCAAAGGGGAGGCAAGTGGTATTGCTTTTGATTCAGTTTGTTGTGTTTTCTTGTTTCTTTGTTTGTTAACACTCTACCAGCAAAACTATTGGTTGAATTCATACTAGGGATGTAGACAATTAATCGACTAACAATTAATTGTTGATAAGAATTTGCTCGATTAAATTATTAACTGTCGGTTAATTGCCCTTTTCCGCCCGTCCATACCTGCCGAAGGCCGCCGGTTTGTCCGCGCTGCGACGCCGCGGCTGGGATAGCTGGTCATTGAACCAGATCATAGCGTTGATGAGTCAGAATCGCTTTATGGGCATGGAGCCAAACACAGACCGACCCGTCTTTTTGTAGGAGTGGTACACCCCCAAATAAATACACACACAAATGTGGGGTCAGTATCAGAATGTTTTCCCTGGAGGTTCGTCTAGTCCATGGTCAGTGAGACAGAAGTTAAAAACATCCTCCAGGCTCCTGATTCGGGACACAGTTATGTCGAGCATTTGCAAAGCTTCAGGAGGTAGGGAAAAGATAAATGAGCGAAAAGTTTCACTTTCACTTCTGTGGGGGTATGGACTGCACCGTACCCCTACAGTATTAGAAGTAGGACGGAAAGGGATGCACGCATGTGCGCGGTTACCAACCTACACGCACGCTTCCCCCGGCCATACTGTGCGCGTGCGAGTACCTCCCCCCTGACGAAACGCATGTGCGTGCACCCAACCACCCACCGGTGAAATGCACGCGTGTGCATCCCCCCATTACACACTGCCACATCAACAGATGAATTCCACAGGAAACACTGACTGTATCCAATGGTTCAATAAATCAATCATTAAGGAATATGACATGTTTTTTTCATGAAGTATATAAACAGTATTTAGCTTTTATTCTTATAGAACGTATTGAAAAAGAAATTCAGTTTCTCAGGAAAATCGCCGCTTATCAATTAATCGTTAATCGATCGATAAGGGCAACCAACTAACGATTAATGAATTAATCGATAATTTGCATCCCTAATTCATACCAAATTGGTTTTATAGATTGCCAGTGACCCAGAATAGATGTCATTACATTTTGGGAAAAGTAGGTGAAAGTTAAAATTTTTATACATTTTTTTAAATCTTTTTTTTCTTCCATTTACTTATAATGGATGAGATTTCAAATGTCTATAAAAACATCAATTTTGTTTGAATTTACTTCAAACTTGGCACATTTATAGAAGCAATTGATAAACTGACATCAGCACACGCACAGAAATGATGACATCAGCTGGATCAGTGCAAAAAAAAGCTACAATACATGCGAGAGGCAGGGTTTGTTGTGCCTGGCACCACTTGTTTTTGAGATGCATTCACAGCATATTTCTATAAGAACAGTACAATGATTCGGCTTCCCTTGGACTCAAGGAAAAGATAAGAAGATCTTGCAAACATCAAAGGTCAAGACCATTGTAAATTCATGTCCATCCATTTTTATGAACTTCATATCTCAGGAACACTTTGAGGGAATTTCTTCAAATTCTGTGCAAACGTTCACTTGGACTCAAAGATGAACTAATAGATTTTGGTTGGTACACTGAAGGAAAACAATCAAGGGAACTTCATGAACAGCTCTTGATACAAGGATAGTAAACTCATCTGATTGAACTGTGGTTATTTATCGAACATCTGATCAAATTAATTCATTTAAAAATTCCTTACTTTGTCCCTGACATAGCTCCCTCTCGCTGGTCCTGTACAGACCTTGCATTAACATCGTCCTGGCAAATCCAATCGCATGCAGACAGCTCTAGTGTAAGGTCTGGAAACACTCACGATGCATTTCAGGACGTATTCAAATCCAATCACTCAGGTCACGTTCACCACATTCTCTAGTCTCTGGTCGTCTGAACAGGTAAGCATCCTGGGACGCAGTGAACAGCTGAATACTCGGCTGACATGCATGTCTAGCATGTCAGTGGCATCATGTAAAAGTTTTTTCAAGACATCTCAAATGTTCAGAATGCTCACAGAATTGTTTTGTGAGTGCTCAATATGTGTGGTGCTGTCTGAGACACCTGAAAAGACGTTCCACTTTCTCCATTTTTTTTTCTCTCTGCAAGTAAATAGAATATCCACAACTACATGATCCAGGACAAATTCATAAACATGTCTGAAGAGTTTAAAAATTCAAGCATCACTAAAACATACATCATGCCAATAACCGGTAACAGCAAATAAAACAGTCAAAGTTGTTATAAACACTTAAAGTGTATTGATTGTGTCAGCTCATGTGTTGAGTAACAGGCAAAAAACACTCCACCTTTAGCCGCCTCCAATCGCCTTTGAGCAGCACAGTGAATTAAATATTATAAAGCCAGCCGCTTCACACACAAAAGCTATGTTTTAGGCTATACAAGAGCTTCTTCATTTGCATATAGAGCAGTTTGACTTGTGCCTAACATTGCATACTCTACAACATACATTTCCCGTTTTGGCACAAAAACCCCTCTAAAAATTAAACTGTCTGACGTGTGTCAGATGAAAGAGAATTGAATGTAGATGTGATTGCATTATAAAGTGTATGATACAGAGGAATGAGTCAGGATCAGGTAACATTAGGTAGATCAGAGGTGACTGAAGAGGCCAGCGATGGCATCACAATCTGGTCTGTCAGCACCTCTCCCTCAGACTTCCTGTGAAAACATCCGAGTCCTCCTGTTCAAAGGCCACATCTCTTAAAACTACTAAAACAAATGCACACATTAAGTGCAGGTAAGGGCTCTGCAGTTGCTAGGAAACTATGAAAATATTTTAGCTCCTAGTCAGTAGAAGTTTAAAGAAGTGCTAACAAACTGATCAGGGTAATATTAACAGACAATGTTGCAACCAAACCACCAAGAAATAAAGCAGTACAGCTTCCTTAACGCTACCACTGAACTATGATACATGTCCATTCACAGTTCACCACACCTGTTTTAGTAGTTTACAGTGCCTTTATAACACCTTGCTTCGGTGGTGACTAACTACTAATTTTAACAATATCAAGGGTTTTTCTTAACCGGGGAACAGGGGCGCTGCGCCCTCATACTTTCGGCTAGCGCCCATTACCGAAATTCCGATTTTTTTTTTTTTTTAACCCGAAGCTCACAGTTACGCCGTACACTTATAGTTACATGCAACACAGTACTTACACAACATGCAAATCTTTCCAAAAACAATCTTTTCCCAGCGAAACTACCACAGTAACAAGACATGACAATGTGCCTGGTCATCAAAAACAATATAACTATTCCAAAACTATCGTAAACATAGTAGGTAGACCGTCTGACGGTTCAAAACGACACAAATTGGCGTCTCTTCAGACCGCGGCTCCCTCTTACTAATTTTTTCTAGAAAAACCCCTGAATATGGCATCAATATAGACTAATCACATTTATAAGGGTTTGTCCATCGGCCCATTAGTCCACATTACATGCAAACATAGAATGTGATGGGCAGTATAACAGAACATTTTTGATTTAGCACAAGCATTTTTTGGAATCAAGAATTAATTGAAAAGGTTTGGCAGCCAAAAGGTCAAAGGTCAACTGGGCTGTGTACTCATGTCACCTCATTCTTCTGAATGCAATATCTCAGGAACGCCTTGAGTGCCTTCAAATGCACACTGAACAAACATTTACTTGGCCAAAACCCAGAATGCAGACTATGATGCAAGGACATTGGATGCACCTCATTTAACTCACGGTTCTTGTTAAAATGCTTCAAACATTATTGACTGGCTGTTTCTGTTATCACTGACTTGTTTTCAGCTCAATGTGGAAAACTTTAAAATGAAGTCTTTGTCTGAATGTTGCATGAAATTGTGAGCCTGAAGCTTGAAAGAACCACATGCCAGTGAACACACTGTTTAGCCTAAGATAAGGATAAAAAAATAAACAAATACCAGGCATTACATTAGGACTCACCATTAAGCAAGACATTTAAAATCCCAGCACAGCTGCTGATGTTACTTCATATAAGAAATAAAAAGGTTATACCTCATACTGCTTCACCTTAGCATTGTATTGCCTTAAAGCTTCATGCCACAATCTTTCTAGGATAAAAGTCTCCCACTGGCCATTAATTAACCTAAAGAATGGAAATGGGGACAACAGTTACCTAGGGCTGCTTCTTCATAAAGCCTTTCGTGTTTGGCTGTGCAGAGAAAGCTGCAGTCAAGGACATAGAGATACCTGTAAAGAGGGACAGAAGCCCAATATAGACCTGAGATGTCACCCAACACCAGGGCTCGATGATGACAATAGGAGACTGGAGTCTCAAGAGGTGGGGCGGTGCTGAATGTGTACCTCACCTACGCAGACAAAACTCTCACACAGATACCAGATAAGGACAAACTTGCCAGGATAACTTTCTTTTCAATCTGCATTGCCTTAATTCATTTGTTTGTTTGTTTTTATAATATTACTTTTACTCTAATATATGTGTATATAGTCAATACTGAATGCACACTGACATCGAAGTCAGTCCTAATTCCACTGGTTTTACGTTATCTGTACTGGAAGGAGTAGTCATTACCTGCATTTTCTAAACCACAACACTAGTGCGCAGTGTTTCTCCAAGGCCCTGAATAATATGCAAAATCCTTAAGAGTCTTGGACAAACAGCCAAGTTTACAGGTTTGCAACTTACAGTACATTGTCCACTCTTCCCCAGATGTTAGGCCTCATGGTACAGTAAAGAGCTGTGGATAAAAACCTCCACCAAATGGCAGATAAGGGTGCCAGAAACATGACAAACCTGGGGAGAGGTTGTATTAAAACCTGTCCAATGCTTTGATCTCCATCATCCCTCCTTCTTATTCTTCTATGACCCAGTTGTCCTTCTCATGTGTCCTAGATTTTATAACAACTGAAAATGCTTGGCCATTTTAAATATGCTGTAAAAACACAGACTGAATGATACTGAATTGCATTTTAGGATAAGGAGTTTGTTTGCATTTTGCTCCATAAGTAAAATACCAAATATGTAACAATGTCTGACTTATCTGCAGTTTTCAGATAAGCTCCAACTTTTCACAGCAGCAGTCATTCTTGAAGAATTCACCAGCGTGTTTTCTTGTTTTGTTCAATTAACATGTCTGAAAACCAAAGACTACAAATGCTAAACACTGTGGAAAGATTAACACTGTGCATGGCCGTGTGGGGTTTGATGTTTAACTCAGACATTTGTTTAACCTCTCTAGCCCACCTCTTCTCGGTTAACCACTAGTCACTGAGCTATGAGTGTAGCATGGGGTTCACTGACTGCCTTCACCTATAACACAAAACCCCAGAGAGACCAAAGTACATGCTGAGCTCTTGTGTTGTTCTTTTTGCGGTTCACTATCAGCTCTGCCTCTCTAGGGCAAGGCTAAATTAGTCAGGGCTACGTCACCTCATGAACAACGCCACCACAGTAACTTGGACACACCATGTTGACAACCATTTAGATAGTCACGCCTGTTTGATTTAATCAAACCTTGCTATTGTCTCTACGGACAGATATGAGGCCATCGTGGTGACGCGACCTCACCCTGCCACACAAAAGCAGCCTCTGTGCAGAGACTGCACACAAACGCTGGCTGACAACACAAGGCTGGGGGATGAAAGGTCTCCTCAGTGTTTGGTGACAGTTATTACCCTCTCCACTGAAACCAAATACCTGTGGGCCCAGATAGCATTATCTTATTGTGAGGCACACTGGGGGCCAGCCTGTAATCAGTGCCTGGGCCTTGATCAGCACTCCGCCCCAGGTTTGATGTCCCCCATTTCCCTTCTGTTTCCACATCATGAAGCCATGGAGGTGCTTTGTAGACATTTTAAGCAAACAGGAGGGCTGCTGCATTTAAGGAATGGTGGAGTCTTCAGCAAAAACAGGTCTAGACTCATATTGTTAGTGACTGTTACAAGGTAAAGTGGAAATCTGATAAAATGTGTACACTGAAAAATTCAATATTGCCCAGAAACCTGCACAAGGATATGTACCTTACATTCCTTTGCATGAGTGCAAGTGTACAACACATCTTTGCAAGTTCAGCAATGTGCAGTTTGCTTGTCTATTTCCTGAAGCTGCACTTTGCATTACAGTTTTGGACAAGATTGTGAAAGGTGATGGTAAAGTAAGTGATGTGGATTTCAATGTGTTTACCACACAGAAGCAAAACACCAGATAAAGAAAGAAAAAAAAAGAAAAACAAAAAAATCAATATGACACTTCACTGTCAACTTGCTGCACTTAGTCAACCATAGCAAGTAAATATAAGAGCTGACAAAGAAATGAAGACAAAGCAGGAGCCAAGAAGTTAAGAAAACAGAAGGGAGAGTGCAAAGTTTTTAAAAATAAGAGTAGCTGTTAGTCCTCATTGGAGAGTAAGAGGTTTAGCCTGGACAATCCTGAGCGATGCTACCGTCAGTCCCACAGCAGGCCTCATCAGATTAATATTACCCTCAGTGAAAGTACCAGTTGTTGTTGTGCATTTTTAGATTTACACTGCATAAGATGTGTTGGTTTCAATTTCAAACAAAGTAGCTTTCATTTATAGGTGTCACAAGGTAATGTTTCAACATGCGCAATATGCCTGTAAGTGGGGTTTTGTTGTGTATCACATACTATGGCATATTTATCACACTGCACCATGGGCCTGGTTTCATTCCCAGCTCTGGTTCACACAGTGTGAAGTTAAGACATGCAAGTTTGGTCAATAAGAAACTCTAAACTGCCCAAAAATATGCATGTTATTCTGTGTATTTTCCCTGTGACGCACTGTTGACCTCTCCAGGGTCTTTCCAAACAGTTGCACTTTTACAGAATAGTAGCCTACATAATGTCAATTCAGTCTCCACTTCTCTTAAAACTCTTCAAAACCTGCCAGTATTTAAAGAAGTGTGAAAATTAGGGAAAGATCTGTTGTCAATATAGAAACTGAATACGTAGATGTACCCAAGTTGTTAACTTTCCCCCAGTGACTCCCTGTATAAGTAACTCAGCCCAGAACAATACTCCAACTTTCATACAGGAATTGAATACAGCTGTCTCAGGGACTTAGAACTTTCATTTTACACAGATTTATAGGTGATATATGCTGTAGAAGTTCCATCTAAAGCAGTAAATACTGCCTACCAAAGTACACTTTATAAAAAATTATATTAAACAGGTGCAGGCACTCATTCATAGCTCTAATAAGTTGCAAGGATGCGTTCATTATGCTTTATCCTTGAATTATAACAAACTACCTACCGAGACTTAAATCACTCTGACTTGATATAGCTAGGAAAGGTTACTTTAACAGAAACATGAATAGACAGAAAAAACTTCTAAAAAGAGAACACGTGTGCTGCTGAGATATGTAATTTCCCATAGGCACAGCTTAATTACACCCTAACAGTGGACTCACATGGTCATACACGTTGTTATGAAAACCATTAAGCTTTATCAGTAAGGCAGGTATAGCTACATGCAGTGGGTGCATCACAGACAGACTTTGCCCTGAGGAATATCATCAAACGCAAAACAAGAAAGAAATCCTGCATGATTGTTTCAGAATGTACCATAATGCAATGCTTAATGCTATGTTTGTTTACTTTAATTTTTTTGTAGTTCTGCCACCTGAAACTACTTAACAAACTAAGCACTTTTGTGTCCGCTAACTAAGCCACACATGAAGGCGTCAGGAGAAACCTTACCCACAGTGTGTTTGATGATGACGGCTGTGAGCAGACTTCTTCAGGTGCACATTAAATTCATTTTGAGTCCATCAGAGAGGCCAGGTGTGTTTACACTAACGCAGGTATCCTCAGTAGCAGGCATGTGAGCTCTCAGCACGCTGATTACACTGGGCTAAATATGGCTTTGTGCTAACACAGACAGTAGGCCGATCAAAGCCCTGATGTCAGAGGAGAGAGGCGGAGCTTATAGGCCACATGTCAGGTGTCTGGTGTTGTCCAACTTTATTGTCTCTGCTTTTCAAAACATATTCTTTGAAATACTGTTGTGGTTGGAGCATGCAGTAACTACAACCACTTCCAAATAATAAACACTATGGATCAATATAATATAATATAGGCTACATGTTAAGGTAGTGTAGGTTTTTACAGAAACAATGGTTCAAGGCCAATGACAGTGTTTTGGTGTTGATGATAGGCCCTTGAAAAAGCATTTAGACCACTGCAAAATATGGTTAACAGCTGCTCGACCATTTAATTACAGGGGATCTTTGGAATACTTCACATGTCGATGTAGATTCTCATGTATTTATTTATATCTTGTGTAGGACCAAACAACTGAGGAATACTATGGTGTGCATGCCTTCTTATCGTTGAAGGAATAAGGTCCAATCTTTTGAGATGAGTAAATATGTAGAACTAATAACACAAGCCAAAATTTAGAGATAAATAACAATTAGTTAATTAATTAACAATTAATTAATTATTATAGGTGATCCGTAACACAAGTTAGCCTACTTGAGGTACTGTGCAAATTGTTCCTTTTGATTTGACATCTCTGACGACAAACCTCACCTTTATGGTCCATGAAAAAAGATATCAGCCTTCACTATTCAGCATGAAACCTCTCACCACAGATACCACTCCATGAGAATAAAAAGAGACTGACTATACACCTGATAGACACATAAAGCACATAATGCCTGTAACTGGATTACATTCACAGCTAGGAATAAAAGCAACTTGTGTATATATGTGCGTATATATAAAAAAATTAAACGACATTTCTGTTAGTATACTTCCTTCAGACACCTTCAAGTCCAATGATGACACTCCAGTTGTTTTCGGTGTCATATCTACATCTAGTTCTGGTATCTTTGTCCCTGCTGGAGCTTCCTGTTTTATGTTTGCAACATTTATTTCTGTCTATGTAAACAGAGGGTGTATAAAGATGGACACTTCCTCCTCCCACTGTGGAAAAGTGAAGACATGACATCTCACACTAGAGACGTGGCGTTTGACATCCGTTCTGTGATTTGTTCCTCCTACATGTCTGAGTCTTGACAGCAATTGTCATTACAACTGTCAATCATCCATATCATCATGTAAATTAATGTTTAAAAGAATATTCAGAGAGAGCAAAAATAAATCTGTTGAAATCTACCAGAAAATGCTCTTTGGGAAACATTTATTTGATTGTTAGTATTAGTAATTATTGTTGGATTTAATGGGTGGTTATTATTTGGTTAGACATGACTGAATTAACAATCTTACCCAGCCAGGTTATTACTTGCAGCATGAATTTCTTACCAAACTATTAACTCCCTATGCCACATCTTCACACCAGAAAATTGTAAGTAATACACAGACTTAACAGACGGAAAAGTTGGGCAAGCTTTTTTGTAGAAATCCTGTATTGGCAGATGTATGAAGTGCCACTGGCACTGTAAAATTAACAACAAAGTGAGCCCAATAAGGCCCAGGAGAAATGAGACACTACTCTGAGGCACAAAGTTTGAACAAGCTGCAGAGATGGCTGCTGTTTTGGAACAGTGAGTGCGGCTGCTGTTTGGCGTGCTGAGAGGATTCCAATGATTCCAGTCTTAACAAAAACTAAGTCAAGGCTTTATTGTGAATATCAGCAGGGAATTCAGCAGTTACCCTCCCAGGCATATAAAAACCCAGCCCTAAGGCAGAGCTGCACAGTGAACTCATACCTGTAAGACTTCCTCTAATGCTCCCATTCAATAGTAAATAAGGTGTAATTACAAGGCTGACACTGTGTTTATCCTCGATCATCATTAAATTAAGGGGTTTGTGAAGATGAGAAATTGGCTGGGTTCAGCTTGGAGCCAGCAGAATCCTCATGGTAATTTACAGTACTCCAAATGGGAGACCGATCCTCTTTCATTTGTCTCTTATACTGCAGCTAAATACATATTTCTGACTGGAACGGCCTCACAAGCGAGCCTCAACTTAGCTGGAAGACACTCAGACAGCACACTAATAAGCTTTTGTTTAGTGGAAGCATTGTGGAGTCCTCTCCTGATAGTCTTAGTCGAGTGAATAAAAGTGTCAATTGTGTATGCTGTGTGGATTGTTTACTGGTTTGGGACTGCTAGCAATTTAAGAATTCAGCTGCAGATTGGTAGAACCACACACTCACTTACTGTCACTCCATTTTAGAGCATTGGCTGCACAAAGACACAATCATGTCTGTTTCTCTGACAACATGGTGACCCTGATTTTTTAACAGTACTGTAGTATCACTTCCCTCTTTGCTCATTACCCAACAGTAGGTCACTGCAGTTGAAGAGAGCTGCAGTTTACAGTTTAGGCTGTCCAAATTTGCCTTTAAAATATAAAAGTTAAAATTCAACTAACAGTAGGAAAGGATACTGTAAATTAGTCACAGCTTTTAAAAGATTTCAGGAAGTAGTTCAACTGTTTTACGTGGTCACTTCCTGCACAGACATTAATAGAAGGATAGGAATTCTTGACCTTTGTACAATGACACTGACTCAGATTTACAGGCCAGGCCCACATTAAAAAGAATCCATGACCAACTGACCTCACTCAGGCTGCAGGATGGATGTTTGTCACAAAGCATTTTTAAGAGCGAAGAACCGGTGATCACGAGGGTCACACCACTATTGTCAGGCTGTGATTATAACTGTGTCCAGTATTTGTCATCCATCTGCTCTGACAGCAGATAAAGAGCCATTTCTCTGAGGGAGAAGGTAATAAAACAGGGCTCTAAATCCACAAGTCCTTTGAGCTCCTCCAGCACATTCTGGCACTGAAGTTTTTGTCCAGATTTATTTTTAATTTATTTACTTACAGATGAAATCTAAGAAACTCCACAGTTCTGACATATGTGTGAGGCTGTTAAAAAAGGATTACACTTAATGCGGATGTAAGAGTAGGAATTACAAGAGAGAACTTTACGCTACCACAAGCAGTTGTCAGATTAGTGCTGATTTTCATGAGAAAGAAACCCTGGAGGTGAAGGAGACAAAGTACATGATGAATCCCAAGACTAAAGGGTGTTTTTACAACTAGGGAAAGTAGATGGCGGCCATGTTTATGCGCCTGGTCCTTTGAGGAAGTTTAAGTGGGTGAGGTCAAGCGAGTATAAATGAATTAGCAGACTACCGTTTTCACTTACATGTGTGCTGACCCTCCCAGTTGCATAAAAATCAGCTGCTGTTGGATGGTACACTGTTGCTGGCTGCGCAAGAGTGTCTTTATAATGTAGCCTAACTGTTATGCTTTATGCAAGAAATGTTTTACTTACTGGCATTTCATACATGCCAGTAAGTAAAATTTACTTCCTACATTGTTGCTCAGGTTGGAATAATTCCTTTCTTTACCTCTTCTTTACATGAAATGATTGTGGCAATGTGATTTATTCTAGAAAGACGGGAACTTAGTATGTAATCCAAGGGTGTCAAAACAAGCCTGTCAAAGGGTCCAATCCGGCTCGTGAGATGATTTTGTGAAATACAAACATTACACTGACGAAATTAACAGACAAGGGTGTCAAAATACTTTCAGTTCAGGGGCCACATATAGAACGATTCAATCTCAAGTGGGTCGGACCAGTAAAATACTATTATAATAACCTATAAATAATGCAACAGCAAAATATTCTCTTTGTTTTAGTGTAAAATATGAGAATGTTTACGTTTACAAACCATTCACAAAAAATGTGAGCAATCATGTACGATGTAAACATTTTGATGATGTAATTTTACTTTTTTCACTGTTATGATTTTACTAGTCTAGTTCAGTTGAGATCACATTGAACTGTATGTGGCCGCTGAACTAAAATGGGTTTGACACCCCTGATGTAATTATTGCACCTGGTAAATATGTATAAATAGGAATAAAAGAGAAATATGTCTGAAAACAAAAGTATTCCAACTTTATGGGCAACTGTGTGTAACTGCAGGCAAAAAATATATCTGTATCAGTATAAACAACCCCACCAATGAAGTAGTAGTCTACAGAGGGGCTTTACACTCTAGTTATAATGTCATTCCTGTGCAGATTTATCATGTGTAGTCCTTAAAAATCCACAACAACTCCAAAATGTCCTGATTTTCACATGTATTTAAACCATTTTGGGTGTTTTTTTTAGACTCCTACATCACTTCAGTATCCAAATTTGGCCTTAAAGTAGCTCTTTCTTGTTTATCATAAAGCTTGTGGTGATGTTAGAGTATTTCTGTCCTGTATTCTTCAGTTAAATGAATGTAAGTCGCTTCAGTATCCTTTACCATTTCTGCTCAAACTACTTTGTCCTTCCTCGCTCTCTCGCTGAGTTCACAGAAACGTGAGAAGCTCCCACATTGGCCCTGCTCTCAATGAGGATGTCATGGCTACCAAGCAACATGTTAAAAGCCATTACCCAACTGTTAAAAACCCTCAGAAAGTACATTGTGGGAGACACAGTAACACCTCAGCCGACTACATAATTAGACAAAAAGACTCTCTTACCTTAAAGCAGCAGGAGAGAAGCGGCAGCTTTTAGACACATGATACCAAATCCTGCAAATGGATGGACTTTACCGGAGCTGAAATGTCCTCTCACTAAGTTATGGACTGTGGAGTAGAAACGGATAAGCGCCGGTGAAGTGCTTTATCATTAATTTTTCTGCTTCCCTACAGCCCCAGGTCACAAACAGGAGGAATGACTACACTTTCTTACAGTTGTTAGTGTTTCCCAGGACAACTTAATGGGCGGAGTCTGCACGAGGGCTATTATAAGCTCCGTTTACACGAGGGTTCACTTTACATACCACCGGAAGTGAATTTAACACTACAAAGTACAACATACTCACTTTTATCTGTTACAGTTTTACGACTCTATTAAAGTTCTGACTGTTCATGGTAGGAATAAAGTTATTTCCTTTTCATTTGGAGAATCAAGTCGGCTATGTTTTATCAACTTCCGGTGGATGTATTTCAAAATAAAATTACCAAAGTCGATTTCTAATACAGGGCGTGTCAAACATGCGACCCGCGGGCCAAAACCGGTACCTAAATGGTCCAATTCGGCCCGTGGGGTGAATTTATGAAATGCAAAAAATTACACCGAAGACATTAAAGGGGTCATATTTTTGCTAAACCTACTTGTATTAGTCTTTGGTATATGTATAACCATATGGGCAACTGGGCAATTGCCCAGGGGCCCGCGACCTCTGAAGGGCCCTGGGTAGCTCAGGCATAACGAAAATATCTGGTTTCTTATTTATTTTTTGTGAAAAAGGAGGACACTTCCCTCTCTTTCTAATGTAGTGGATCAATTTTAGATTATACTGATGCTAATGTGTTTTGTTTTCATATCATCATATGCAAATGAGTGGCCTTGACAAGAGGCTATAATGGTGCACTTGTAGTTCTACGAGCATTTACATATTTGTACATCAAAATGCATTTGATGATAGATATTTAAGTATGGGGTATATTTACATATATTCCTGGAACTTATTCTGTATTTTGCCAGATTATAGGGATCCTGGGGTTGTGATGATGGGGCCCTTGAATATTGTTGCCCAGGGTACAATGAAGTGTTAATCTGGCCCTGGGATGCACTGATACCACTTTTTTCCAGACCGAATACGAGTATGAGTACTTACATTTCAGATTCAGATTCAAGTTTATTTGTCATTTCAGCATATAAAAATACACAGAAACGAAATATTGTACTCAGGTCCCCGACTGCCAGCAGCATTTAGTTAAAAATAGTATAAGTTACTGATAAAATAATAAAAATAATAAAATACTGATATAAAAAAAATAGCAATAACAATAACACCCCCCCTAAAAATTACTTATAAATAACTTTTAAAAAAAGTTTTATTTATAATGTGCACAGCAGTAAAGTGGCTATTTAAAATTGCATTCTGGGCTCAAAGTTCAGCAGGAGTTCATCATTCTAACTGCCTCTGGGTAAAAACTGTTTCGGAGTTTGGTGGTCCGGGATTTGAGTACTTGCTGATACCGAGTCCCGATACGAGTACTTAATAATCCCATTCCAGGTCTTAGTTCCTTTTGTAAATGTGCTTTATTGTCGTTATCATTAGTCTGACTGGAACAAAGTGCTGCTACTGACATTTAATGTGTTGGAATGAGCGTTTCTCAATCAATCCACCAGGGGGCACTGCTCTGAATTACTTCATAATTATTACTTTATAATTATTAATTAAATACTGGACAAATACCACAAAGAAGAGTAAAGTTTTTTTAGAAGAAGAAGAAGAAAGTCAGTAATAACAAACATGGAGACGACAGAGGCAACACTAATGTGATACTAATATTGCAGCATTTACACTGGTAAGGTTTAAAAGCTTGGCTTCAGCAGGTAGAGAAAAGAGAAATGAGCGAAAAGGTTTGTTTTCACTTCCGCTGGTGGAAGTCTGCACCACGCTGTACTCCCGGTGGTATTCTCTGTCTGGGTATGCATCCACCAGTACCTGGAAAATGGATGGAATGTACGCAGAGGACGGACAGAACGCTGCGTCCGTATCTGTCTGTGTCTGTAATGTTACTTGCAGTCAGCGTTACTTTTATCACCATCATTTATTTTGAAAAATCTTCACACTCTTCACACTCTCCACACATTATTCCATGGCCGTATACCTCCTTCACTGAACTATGAATGTCAAATGGCCGCAAGTGGTATCGGTGCATTTGTATTGGATGTCTTTTACGAGTACGAGTATGAGTACACACACTGAGTATCGGAGCCAATGCCAATACTCGTATCGGTATCGGTGCATCCCTACTTTGGTACATTTATTTGTGTATTTGGGGACCTTAATAGTTCCAAAAGTTTGAATTTGAACCCTCCAGGTGCTGCAAAGCTAAATTGAGTGGATTTCTACAACCTGTTTTAATTCCTGCTTAATTTGTTATGTCTATAATTAGTTACGTCACATCATTTGCACATATAAGGTCAAGACCGCCAACAAACATTTCTCCGAGTACGCCATAATTGTTTGTCAGCAGCAGCGGTTGTAGTTCATACTGAAAATATGTCCAAACTTCAAGCCAATTACTAAAAATGTTCAGTTGTTGGTTCAAAGGGACAGAGCAGCACAGTCAACAAGCTGGAGGGGGCGGGGCATGAAGTGGCTCATTTGCATTTAAAGGGCCATCGCTCAAAACGACTTTTCTGGTGTCATTACTCCGAAATAGGGTTGAAGATGGACCTGTGGAGTTGAATTATTGAAGAATTCAGACCCAAGCATAGCATTTACAGTTTATGTAGACCACGGGGAAATGTTTTAAAATGCATAATACCATTTAAAAAAAAAAAAAAAAAAAGCAAAATATCACTCCTTTAAACATTAAAGGTATTGTACTTGTTTTAGTTCAAGGGCCAAATACAGCCCAGTATGATCTCAAGTAAAAGTAGTGGCATATTAACCTATAAATAATGTCAAATCTAAATTTTCTCTTTAGTTTAATTGGGAAGTTGGGAAAATAGTCTAATATACAAGCTGCACACATGGCTTCATGATGAAAATGATTTAAAAATAAATAAATAAATAAAATATTTACATTCAGAAACTATCCTTTTACAATAAAATGTGAATAACCTGAAGAAATATGGACAACCTAAAATGTCATGAGAAAAATATGTACAATTTAAACAATTTAATGCCTGTTGTTAAAAGTTTTATGTATTTGTGGACCCACTGTGTAAATGATAGATAGAAGTTTCAGCTTGTATATGTTGTTCAGACTATTCACATTTTCAAAATGTACTTTGACTTTTTTCCTCAAAAACAAAGGGGGGAAATATCTATTATTATTATTTATAGGTTATTATGCCTATTATGTTACTGGTCACGTAAGACAACACTTGAAATCACACTGGACTAAAATGCCTTCGATTGTTAGAATCCCTAAGCAAATTTTCCATGCTTTTATTTTGAAGGCAAAGTACAAGACTAAAAACTGCTCAAACTCATGAGGTGCTGTACTCTTGATGCATATTTCACCCACAACTAACTATTAATAAAGACTAAAAAAAAAATCATGGATAGTTCTTACAGAGTAATAGTAGGTTTATATAGGTCCATACCTGTGTGTTTTCTACACCTCTCATCATCCTCAGTGTTCCTTACAAAGGAGATTTCCCCAAGTGCACATACCACTGTAACTGATAACTTATTAATACTGCTCTAAAAGATGGACGTAATGTGTCAGAGGAATAACACGCTATAGAAATATGAAGTAAGATATCTGTTTTCATCGCCTACAGTATGATAACATCATGCTGCTGCTGGCCTTTTAAATGCTTTTGGGTTGCATGTTTAGAGGTAGAGTCTGACTCCCAATGGGCTGATTCACAGATACTGGGATTTCCCGGTGGTGACAAACTGTGAGGTGTGAGATGGTTCTGCTTTGAAAGAAGGTTTCACTGGTGTCTCATCATATTTACTGTTACACAATTTGTCACCCTTTATGTGGAGGAAAATGCTCCTGTGGTTTGAACTGCCCTCTGCTGGCTAATACGATTTTCTGCAACACATATTTTTGACCAGATAAAAATGTTGTTTATATCATGTGCTACCCTCCACCAGAAAAAAATTTAAATCGATAACATAACTTCCAGTGTAATAATACAGACATATTGCATTCTGTCTTAAGAAAGTGATACATTTCCACATTTTTCTGTCTTCTTTTGACTATTTTTCTTTTGAATGACACGAATGAAACAGATTTTAGTGTTTGACAGAAAAAAAAAAAACACCTTCAGAGTGTGTCAGCTGAGCCTCGTGAGCACATGAGGACACATTTCCAGATCAAATCACTGTTACTAATGTCAGGATGGCCCTTGAGGCGGAGAGTGAGAGCTGTGTGAGACTGAGACAGAGTCTTGCTGATTGCTCATCCCAAAGCAACCCAAAACTGCCTTTTTATCCTTTTTATCCTTTTTATCCTTTTTACAAGGCAATTTACTCTTCATATTCATGGTCACCTGTAAGAGCAGCCTGACCTATGAGAGATAAATCTGAGTGTTGCATCCAAATTCTCCATCATGGTGTGAGTGTGTCTTGGTCTCTGTAAGCATAGTTTATCTAATGCTATGGTTCATCTCTGAGAAAAACATTAAAGATGAATCACACTACAGTCTGCTGCCTTTTCCCAACAAATGCCTCTTGGCAGAATGAGAAAAACACAATAAATATCCTCTATTCTCCATTGCAGTGTCTTCAGATGTAGCCAGCAGATTACTGAGATTTACATAGAATTTGATGGATAGAGGAGTATAAAATAAATAATATAATTTTAAGTGAAATTTTCACCATTTGAGGAAATATAAAAAATATCATTACTCTTTTAAATGATTCTTTGTATAAACAACGAACATCTGCTGCTGATTTTAGAAGATGTCTTATGTCCTTGACTTAATGGTTAAGTGGAATCCATAAATTAGATTACTGCATGCCAACCTTGAGTTGATATTTCGATGTGACTTACAGTGGAACATGTACTAAGATGATCCTATCACCACGATTGTTACAAAGACGTCCTTCACTGCAAACTGTACCGTCTTTAAAGCTCAATTGTCTGCAAAACAAGCAGGTATCTGGCACTTCATCAAACACACGCACACAGTAGTAGAGACACACCAGGTATTCGATTTCCATCACAATATGTGAAATTGAGCCACAGAAAGGTTGTTTCGGAGGCCCAGCAGGTAGTGTGGCCTTCCTCCCATCATGAACATCTGAGCTCAGAGCTTTGTCTCTCATCCACCTGTAACCAGCCGTGGGTTAGATAAATGGCAGGTGGTATTGAAAAGAGTCCCCATTCACTGCCATGCTGAGCTGCACTTAGACACATTATTGCAGTCTGGAGGAGGAGAGGGGGGACGTGGGGAGAATGTGGAAGCACTGCCAGAACATAGGCGAGACAGGGAAACAAGCATGACACAAAGAAGTACATAGTTGTCTTTGTGCTGCAATAAAAGGAGGTTTTGTAAGTTGGAGGACTTGGATGGACGAGGATGGAAGAGATAGCGCAGAAAAAACCCCGGCCAGAGTAAACACTTGGACAGAGACACAAAAACACACAAGTTGCACAAGAAGGGAGGAGGGAGAAGGAGCGAGAGGCATATCATTTGGCTGAAGTGCCTTCGGAGTACTGCATGCAGTGTCACACAATTCCCTGAAAAGCTTCTTACATTCAACAAGACTGTCCACATTTCTCCTCACTCAAATGTGTCATGCGGCTGTTGCTGTGTTTTTTGTTTTTCCTCACTTAGAGCTGCATGCTGAAACATGGTAAAAGAAGACTGTTTCAAGCTCAGTACCTCATGTATGTCAAATATTTCATTTCAACCCTATTACGCAGCATTTGGCCTGTCTGCATTCACGATATAAAACTACCATTGGAAAAATATTTTTGCTTGTATTAAGCTTTAGTTGTTTTGGATATTTACATTTGATTCTACGCACCTCCAGAATATCTTCAAGTGAAATGCATGCATAACTGTGTCAGGTTGAAAGCTAAAAACACATAATAAATATTTGACCTGTATCATTCTCAACAAACAACATGCCTCAATGCTTTGTCTTTGATTTTCTGATCATTGTTATTTTGGTAAGAACGATGCATGCTTATTGTTCAAAGGTCTGACAACGGTGCAATCAAAAGAAATAACCTTACAGATTCAAACACTGAAAAAATATAGTTGCTGTCAGTTTTAAATTGGCTCTGAATGTGTGATTTTTTTTTAATCAGAAATTCTTCATTTTTCATACCTGTCTCAAAGACTCAGTGTGTCAGAATATTGTATGGTGCAATTTCACTGATAGAGCCTGCCACTTCTGTGCATTAAAAGTGATAATTTACCTGCCATATGCTGTGGCACCATGGTAACTAGCAAATCAACCATGGAAAACCAATATTTGAGAGGCTAGAAGAATATCAGGAAACACTTTGTCAAAGGTAATGGGGCAGATTTAAGCTATTATTACAAAGACATTCGCTACAAAAGGGTAGGAGATGGTATTTTTGTAATTAAAAATACACAGTACATTATGCATCATTTCAGCTCTAGTTGCATCCACAAGGTGTCACTGTCTGTGGTTCTGCAGGTCAGTAAGTCCTGCTGATCCCATCAGCTGGGATTTACTGTCCTTGTCGGACACACACCACGATATAAATCACACAAATTTTCTGCTTTTGTCAGTTTTAAGATCCTGATTCATTGAACTGTGCTTTGTTGTAAAACTCTGGGTACTTTATTTTCCACTGTCTTATATTGTTGCCAAACTTTAATATCTTTGTGTAATGGAGCCATGCAAGTACACATGCAGTCTTGGATGCATGCCAAACAGCAGGTCAGGTGACTTAAGCCCGGCTGGCGTACCCAACCAGAGGAAAGGGATTGTGGGAGGTCGGACCGTACTTGCCTCCCACCTACCTCCACACCCCACCTCCATTCACTAAAGCTCAGAAGATTAACTCCCTCAGATCTACCATCTTTAATTACGAGCAAACAGGAGGAGTAAAGGCAAAGAGACTCCATAAAGATAATTCAGGAGAGGCTCAGTTGGGAAATAAACAGAGAGGGCCTGTATTATTGTTACTGCTACATTATCTCAGATTTCATCTTGCTGGATATTTCTACATAAAGACACCAGTCTAGTGGTTTAACTGTGCAATGTAATTATATAATATTTACCCAAGTGTGGGTGGAAAAATCATAACTTCATATATAGCATTTTATCCTCTACATCATACTGTTTTGTAAGGATATCTCTAAAGTCTGCCTGCAAGGATTTTTTTTAGTATGTGGGTATCTAATAAACAAGCATCTGGATCAGAAAATAGATCTTAAAAATAAAGATGAAAGCAGTATCATGCAAGTATACATACAGTAAGATCAACAAGGATGAGAGAGATTAAAAGTTTCAGAGTCCTAGCCCTTATTACATGTACCGTGATACTCTACAATTGTTTAAAAGAAAATCCATCAGTGAAAACCTGACACTGACACTACTTCTACTTAGCAGAGAAAATATAGTGCAAAACTGTATTGCAGTAATTGCACCAGCAGGGTTTTGTTTGCTCTGTTCTGCTCTACCTTGTTATCTTGAAGTTATTTCATGCCCACATACAGAAGATGAGGCACTTAAAGGAGGGAAACACAGCTAAAAGTTGAGTAGGTGACAGGGACAACCCAAGGGGCTGCTATACCTTTTTTGGATAATTCTGAAGAAGAGTAAATAACAGTATTTTCAAGTGTGAGTGTGTATATGTCAGACAAGTGTGAGGGGAAACCCACAAAGAAAAATCAATATCAAAGTTTACATTTTGTGCATTGTATTGACTCAAGAGAATGGAATGAGAATAACAATGTAAGGGTCAGTGGAAAGGAATATTTATACAAAGTTCATGCAGTTTGCAGGGTGACTGTAGTTTGAAGTGAAACCAGTCAGAACAGAGACACAGAGAGTGGGTTTATGACTCTTTCCCAGAATCCACAATACTCCCCTGGAAGCTGATCATTTTCTGGGTTGCATGATATGTCTCTGTGATGCCGGCTGTGCCCCGCTCCTCCTAAACCAGGTCTGCACACACCATTAACTGTAATCCCAATATGTGCAGCAGAGGATGAAGCTCACAGACACTGGAGAAAATAGCATGTTACTGGAACACTCACTTAATTTCCTTCTCGGGGATAACTCGCATCTATATGATCACACCAAGATGCGTTCACTATCACTCTATTATCCATCTACAGGGGCTGAATATCAAGGCTACATTCTGGATTATTTGACTGCGGGCCTCTGAAAAGGTCTCTGTTATGACGGCATAATGATGACCTGCAGCGTGTGATTGGTGGACAGTGTAACCGGATGGAGGAGTAAAGAGAGTCATGGGCGGGGCTTGAAGGAGGGTTTAAATGGAGACTGGTGAAGACAGAGAGTATGGGGCTAAATTTAGCCAATGGCTCTGCTGGGGTGGAGCTAATCCTCTTTGCACTCGAATTATCTGGCCTTCGGATTAGAGAGCTTTGCCTCTATGCAAGACATCTACTCTCTATAATGATGTCCCATAGCAGGCTGTACCATGTCGTGCTTTGGGGGTGGATGAGTTTGCAGACTGATGGCTAAAGTGAATGAAAAACTTGCTACAAGATATTTGCCAACTAGTGGGCTGACTTGAGCGCCATTTTTATTGTTGCTCTTTCTAAGATGATAACTGTATTTTTCAGAACTGCATTTTTCCAGCATGTTTTGAAGATTTACAGGGAAAAGCTTCCTGAGGCTTGAGTCAAACAGTATATGTGACTAATAAAGATGTTTTTTATAGAATGCTTTCATCTGTGAAAAACCTGGCCCAATCTGCCTCATCATGCAGTTGTGAAAAAGGTTCTTTCAGTGGCACCAGTCCCACAAGAGCAGTCAGTTCCTATGCTTCTGTATGTAAACCACAGGAATGATATGTAGCACAGCAGAGCTATGATTATCCATTTCCAGCACTAGGTGCCACTCAGGCACATCCATAATCACCTCTGCACTCATCCACACCCAAACAAACAACAGCAGCCCTTCCATTCCAATTAAAGAGTCAAATTTGGTTGGATAAGCAGCCACTGTAGCAGTTCAGCGTCTTACTCAAAGATACTTAGCAGCTAATGCAGCGATGCATCCGTCTGCTTTTGGGACATAAGGCCTCATCTGGGCTTGTATAACTACTGGCAACCATTACAAAAATATGCTGCCACATTCCACTGTGACAGTGTTAAAGGATCATAAAATTTCTGCTTGACATTGAGGATTTGACTTTCAGTGAGTCAAACACTGAAGTGGTGAAGTGTGTCATTCTGAGCGTCACATATTTCACTGACAAGTATTAAGTGTCACTGAGGTGCTTGAAATTAAAACTACTTTTGCATTTTCTTTGGCTTTTGTATGGAAATATATCCTTCAAATCCTTTAAAATGTCTAAACCATGACTGCAGGCTACTGAGGGACCAGATTCAAGTCTCCATGACAACAAGCATCTGCTCTGCTGAAATATCCTTGAGCAACAAAAACCTTGCATTTTTTTTATGACTGCTGTTTTGTCAGCTGACAATGACCTCTGACCTCTCTCTGTGAAGTTTGTTTTTAGAGCTAAAAAATAGTGTGTCTTCACAGCTTGCACTCGGTGCCATTGGAGCCTGTTGCTATTTAAACTCAGAGGACTGTACCATCAGATCCAGGGGGTGGGGAGGCTTGTTCCGGGAGTTTCCTGTGGGGATGAGCTTGGGTGTGGGAGGGGTGGTGTTGGTTGGGGGGGATCGTGAGGTTGGATCCTAATCCCTTAGCCTTGGCTGCAGCACGGCCTTAGGATAAACTGACATGTAGACTACTGCTACTCGGACTTGTGCAATTTTTATTTTAATTTGCTTTGTTGTGAAGTCATTTTCATGCAAAGGGAATGCTAAGTCAGGTAAGAAACTTTTTTTGAAATTAAATCCTATTCTGGTTCCTGCAATAATTTGTTGTTTTGTTGGACAAATCAGGGGATTGAACTGAGAGATCATCTAGAAAAAAAAAAAACACCAGCAGAGACACTTTTATTTTTGTGGTTTCCTTTGTAGTAGCAACAACAGAATGTTCTTAATTCAGTATAAAGTTGTTTAAGCCATCAAAATATCCACATAAATATGAAACAATTCATACATTTTAAAGTGTAGCCTCCAGTGCATCATTCAGTCAACAAAACAATCATGTCAGCCAACAACTGTAAAAAATATCAGCCCTTTGAAACAGTAAACGTATTTGTGATTCTATTTGACTAAAACCAAAGACGTTTTTTTTTTTTTTCCACAACATTTTGAAAGTCTCTGGCTGCACACAGAAGGACTCTCCTGTCTCCGATCAGGCTCTGAGACAGGTGGTGTTTTTATAGCAGAAGCTATGGAAATAAAATAAGTATATTGCAGTGGCATGCTTCACAACACCCACAGGTCTGACTCTGACCTACTTCGATGACTGTTTTCCAAAAAATTGGAATTGCAATGAGTGTTTGGGTGGTTAGCAGACAGAAATCATGAGGGATCGTCCTCTGACCTCTCGAGGTCATAGTGGAGCTGAGATTACAATGACTTCACTGCTTTGACAGTTGAGTAGTTCAGGTCTCAGTAAAACCTCTGTACAAACTGCAGCTGAATAAATGGTTTAAATATTCATACTATCTGTGTTCTTCGCAGTGATCAAACCACTCGCTCTTATCTAATATATCTGGAGTGTTATTTAATGAACATTTAGCAAATAATCAATAATGGCTTAAAATACATAGGCTACATGGATGTACTATAGAAGCCTCTGTTTCATTCCAAAAACATGTAAACAGATTAGTGCAAACACTGTGTGATCTCTGCATGTACAGTACATTTGTCAGGTTTTGATTAAATGCTCATTGAGATGTCGTTATCATCTATTTCATTAATTTTTACTAGTTATATTTATGAGGGTTCAGCTTATTTGCAATGATTTAAAAAAAAAAAAAAAAGAAAAAAGCAACAAAGACTTTCAGATAGGAAATAGTACAAACTACACACGTGTGACAAAGTCAGATCTTTTCATAAAATCTCATTATGCAAACAACAACAGAACAAAAAATGTTCGTACAAAGAAATGAACATGTAAAGACAAAATGCACAAAACAGCTGGTGCATCTGAGGGGAAAAATAATTATAAAATCACTGACAAGCGAGAAAAGGTATGAGTTTCAGAGTTGATTAATGATTTTGGCAGTTACAACAATGAGGTAAATACTGAGAGCAACATCCTTGAACTATTCTGTTTCTGAAAATGGAAATCTGGAATGACTAAAAATTACCGAGTAGAGCTGAAAAGGTTTCCTGATCCATGTTATAAAGCGTGTATAGAAGATACACGTATACACGTCTATTCCCCACAAAGCCCATCATCACAGCATTAATATGCAACACACATCAGTCCTGTAGTCTGGGCAGAATGAGAAACTGAAGAAGTAAAGACAACCGAGTTTGGCTCAGTCAAACTAATAAATGATCTTAACAGTAAAAGGTCACTTGTGAAATTGAAATTGCTTTTTGTCGACTAAATTACCCAGTGACCTCTTCGCTTCCTGTTAAACTTCTGACTCACATTGATTTTCATGATTCAAAGGGAACTCTTTGACTTTTTAACACTGGAACGCTCTCAAAGGAAGGTGGATCATGACTTATTTAAACTCCGGTCTCAGACATAAAAGCAGATTTGATGTTGGAATTGGTGTTTACACATTCATAAAGGTATTGATACACAGATCAATAGGTAAACGACACAGACTGGAGACAGAGGGGGGAAAGTAGGAGTCCAAGCAGACTAACTATTATGTAAGCGGCAGCTGTGCGAGTAAAAGTACTGTAGAAGGATCATGACAGCTACACTGACTCTGTCGCCAACACTGAGCATCTATCCTTCCACTTTTTTCCCCCTTAATTATTCATATTTTCTTCACTTTGCTAAAAATAAAACTAAAAAAGAACAATAAAAGACAAAAGGAATAACACGGGAAGTTCAGATCGCTGGGATCAGTAGGGCAACTCCTCTTATTTTTCCTTTCATCAAAAATAATCCATGCATAAATAATAATAAAAAAAAAAAAAGATATTCAAAGACTTCAAAACCAAATGTGTTTCTGTGGTTTAATTTAGTATTTTAGTGTTTCAAACTAAAATCCATAATCCATTGCCACCGTCAGCCACCTCCATGCCTTTCGTGATGAAACAATAATGTAAGGCAGGAAGGGCAAAATGAAAAATCTGCCGTCTTAATCTGGATTAAATTATAGTGTTCGTCATCCTGGCTCCAAACCAGGACAGACCAACCCAAACCAAACCAACCACCTACATGCATGAGCTGTGACTGTTAGTAGTCTAGCCTCAATACTTACCTAGTGTTCACCCTAAAACATAGATTATAGAGGAAAATAAAAGGTTGGAGACATGAGTAAATAGACAATGTTTACATATGGTCTGAAAATAGCATATTAGTCACAGTTACTGTTAATCTGGTACATTTTAAAGCAGAATATCTAACTTAAGTGTTGTAAAAGCTGAAAAATAGACAGCCCTGACAGTATCTTATAGCAATAGTAAAGCTGTCAAATGTTTATTTTAACAGGTAGATATTTTTCTTTTTTTGTCTGTTTCTGGCCTACATTGTTAGCAGTAATTTCAACCCTCCTTTTAGCTCTTTTACACAGTCCAATAATTTGGCTACTGAGCAAAAAAACCTCTTCCTGTCAGTGAAAAAACTTAACTCAGCAAGTCTTGTGTCTAACAAGTAGGTTACAGCAAATTTGTCATGGATTTTATTTAATAAGGAAAATACTGTTTGCTATATTTATGGGAAATCTGATAAATGAAAACAAGTTAAATTTCAGGACTGGAAGCCAAAGCATTATGATGAAAGCTGTATTTATAAAAAAAACAGATAAATAAATTAAAACTCAAATTACTTTTTTCACCAACTTTTCATTTGTTTAAAAGAATTAACTGTGTGAAATGCTGATCAGCTCCTCTCATTCTGAAAGAAGCTCAAACAAATTCTCTTTGCAGATTTATTATCAGTAAAATGACCACCAATTGGATTAATCTAGTGAACCACAATGAACCACATCTACTATGCTTGTTCTAATTTTGTACTTTTGAGTCAGATTTCACTGCCTGTGTCTTAAGTCAGTTTGCATGCAAATGTCAGGCAGCGCAAAGTAATTTATGTGCCCTGCTGAGTCTAGACTCACAATGAAAATCAAGACAGATTTGGATATGTATTCACTGTGGCTCTGCCGTGTGATGGATCAAAATGGCGTTACAGCATCTGAGTGTGGAGGATATGAGATTATCTCATTGTATGTGAAGGACAAGCAGCCTCCAGGGAGACTGGGAGCCACAAAAAAATGTTCATTTACCTGCAACTGCTTTGTTTTGTTTTCCATCAAAAAGGTTGATTTATTGTAAACTGAATGTGCAGTAACAAATAGTACAAGAAATATTACAATTATAGGAAAAGGGACTTTAAATGGAAAAACAAATATCAAGAAAAAAAAGAAAAGGTCGTTATTAATGTGAGAGTAACATCAGACACAGTTGAATGATGTTTTTTCTAAACAATCTATATTGTGCTGTTTATCTGGTAGTTTTTTCACACTCAAAGGTCAAAGGTCACATATGTTTTCGTGATATAAATGCGATAAAGCCCAGTGGGAGTGCAAGTATGACTTCACAGGTCACAAAATGTTCCAGTGGGAACTGTTGCATAGCAATGCCTGGGTGCATACCTCTTTGCTGTTATGCTGACAGACTATTTGTGATGTTCATTGTGTTTCAGGTTCAGCATGCAGCTCTGTGCAGATCAAGGAAGGTAGGAAGCTTTCATCACTTCTGTTGAGGCTTTAAACCTGAAACCTAGGCCATAAAAGCCTGCAGTTTCCTTCAGACACCTGGAGTCCAGCAGACTGCAACACACACCTCTTGGGGAGGATTATGCCATTATAGCTGACAACTTGAGTTTCTTCAGCGTACGTCAGCTACAAGGCAAAGTCACTCCTGCTCCCCTTACAACCTTCAGGAACCATGGATGACCCGTATCAAAACAACGTGAACCAGCAGATGACAGAAGGTGGAGAATACACCTATACCCAAGATGGAAGCGGTCAGGATGGCTACCCCTACCAAACGGACTACCCTCCACAGGAAGAAGATGCTGCTAGTGATGCCACAGAGGGGGCAGATGATGATGAGCAGATGTACGAGGGGGAGTACCAGGGGATTCCTCACCCAGATGAGATCAAGGAGGCACGACGGGCGGCAAGGTTGGAGGCCAGGAAGAAAGCCCGTATGGCTGCACAGCAGGAAGAGGAGGAGGAAAACCTACCTGAGCAGTACGAGAGCATCATGGAGGAATGTGGCCATGGACGCTTCCAGTGGATGCTGTTCGTTGTACTGGGCCTGGCACTAATGGCCGATGGCGTGGATGGCTTTGTGGTGGGGTTTGTCCTGCCTAGTGCTGAGAAGGACATGTGCATATCCAATGCTGACAAAGGATTGCTAGGTAAGTAAGAACCAACAGTTGAAGGGTGTTAAACAGTAAGTGTACACAGTGTGAAGGGCAGAACACACCACAGAAATTTTAGATCAGTTTGAGGATGTTTGTCCTGTATGACTGATTTCCTTCCTTTTTTTTTTATTTCCTCAATATTGAAGATGTGCTCAGGCTTGGAGTCTTATAAAGCCTACCGAGATTTGGACAAATCATACAATGCATAAGAGAGTTGTGAAAAAAAACAAATATCAAATGTCACAAACTCATCATTTGAGAACTATATCAAAAGATTCTGGCTGACATCAACTAAATTTGATGTGTTGGGGGTTTTTAATGTCTGAGTGTGGTTTTAAAACTTTGTCTTACAGCCATGACAAAAGGGAAATTTCTGTTTTTACTTGGAACAGAAAATATAGTTATCTATCTATCTATCTATCTATCTATCTATCTATCTATCTATCTATCTATCTATCTATCTATCTATCTATCTATCTATCTATCTATCTATCTATCTATCTATCTATCTATCTATCTATCTATCTATCTATCTATCTATCTATCTATCTATCTATCTATCTATCTATCTATCTATCTATCTATCTATCTATCTATCTATCTATCTATCTATCTATCTATCTATCTATCTATCTATCTATCTGTCATATTAATGTTGCTTTGGTTTAGTCTGGAGGAGTTCATTATGTGCAGAAGCTGGAGTTTCCAGAAACCAAGCAACAGTATCCTTATTCTATCCAACCATTTTCCCCCACTCATCTCCAGCACCCAATATTTTCATTACTTCTAACATAAGGGCAAAGTTGAGACTTTTTGAGTACCTTTAGGCCCTGAGAAATACAAATGAATGTTACAAATAATGATAATAATCTTAGCTGACAGAAGTGCCTTTGCCTTTGTGAGTGATTGGGCCCTAATAACAATGTTTTGAACAGGAAGGGAGAGTGAGAAAAGACTTTTTCATTTGAATAAAATCTCTTTCAAGGGGTGGAATAGTTGTAAAAATATAAATAATACACAGAAACAGATTTACAAGCACATTCCCAAAACACGTATTAAACCGTTTTGGAAACTTACAAGACTAGCTAATTGCAATCATCTGTCCGAGAGTTTAAATCTAAACCCAGAGAGGAGGAAGTCATCAGCGAAATGATCTGCTGTTGTGCTTGGCTGGAACAAAATCCTGCATTCATTTGGCTCTTGATGGCACATGGTTGCAGACCAGTGACTCTGACAGAACTATCACAAAGCCGCTGGGATCAATTTAGGAGGAAAAAAAAAACGTGGCTCTATCAGGCAAAGCAGAGAACCAAACTAAAACTGTGTGTTTTGTCAGCCAACGGATAGCCTCAGTGAGTTATAGCATCAGTAACACATGTTTCCGGAGGGACACTGAACTTAATTATTGGATGTTAGTGGTTTAATTACCTACTGAAATAGTTTGTGTGTTTTGAAAGTAAAAAGTATATTTCTGGCCACCTGACATTCCCATTTGTTCCTGCAAAGAGACCACAAAATAATGCTGAAATTTGTATGCAGCATAAATCTGACTTACAGGGAAATGTACCTTGAAATGTCTGTTCCTCACTTTCAGGGCGGGCAGCAAAACTGCAAATTAAAGCTTCTCACATTATTTCCCGGGCCTCATGTGCAGCTAGGCGAGGTGGCAGATTGTGCATCACTTATTTCATCTTAACAACAGGCTTCTGGGATGATGCATTGCGCGAGATTGATGAGGAACCCGGTGGTGATTGTATTCAGTGTGTGTTCCCAGGCTAATATGGAGCATGTTGCAGCAGTCAGAGAGCCTGGCGGCCTGCAGCGTAGGGTGCAGAGTTGTCAGATACGCCTCAGGCCTCTGACAGGCTGTAGGAGCAGGAGGAAGGCCTGGCGAAAATGAAATCACAGCGTCTGTTTGTGCAGAACAGTAGGGGAGCGCTGATCATTGGCGGAGAATATGAAGTAGATCTGCAGAATGATCCCATTTGATTCACACTCATGCACTGTTCACCAGATATACGAGAGCAGAAATGTGTTTAAACTTAACCTCGCTTTGGATTGCTGACTCCCAAACCTTTTGTTAAAGAGAGGAGAAAAGTTGGCACGCTTACTTTTAATGTTGCATTTATTGTTTAATCTATAGAATGAAAATTTAGAGGCTTATACTTCTGCAGACAAAGAGGAGAACTGTTCTGGCAGCTTTTAAAACCAGTAATTGGTGTGGTCGCTGAGATTTAACCACCAACTACCTCAAGGAAAATTAAATTGCACTCTCACTGCAGCTAATGCATGCCTCAGATAAAACATGAAATGCAAGGTCATGAATAAATTATTTCAGGGATTTTTTTTTTTTCTCTCTCTTTTTAGATATTAAAACATAAGCTATAATATCTAGGACGCATTGTGGTCATTTCTATAGTGGTCTGAACTCAATCCCCTGATATTACATGAGATCACATGTCAGTTTTAGCGCAGCATTTTCTTTCTCAACATAGCTTCAGTGTACATCTTATTCATTTCAGTCCAGAAAAACTTTAGTTTCAGCTGCACGACAAGTAAAATGCATCACTTAGCACTGACCGCATCAGAACAGATACAGCAATAAAAGGCAACAGATTATTGTTTTATGGTTTTTAAATTAAAATGTCGGCCTATATTTATTGGAAAAAGGGAGATCTGGTGTACATTTTCCCACTGTTGTGAACATTTAATGGTTTGATGATTTCAAATGTTCCCCTGAAATTACATTTAATTACATAGACCTTACATAGAATACATACATTTAGGTAGTACAAAAACATCAGTGTTTACATGTTATGTTTTTGTCAGATGCTATGCAATTTGGAGTCTTGTCGTAGTTAGGCTTTTAGTTTTATAGCAGCAGAAACTTATAATCCTGTGTGCTGTGCTCAAGGACACTTTAGCAAGTAGACAGATGCTTATTTGCTGTAGGAGTTGATTTTCAGGCCTCAACAGTCTTTGTGATCACAAGGCCACCATGCCAACCTGTCACTGTGCGTATCTAAGGCATTTGCATAGCCTTAAGCAACAGCAGAGACATGCCATTGTTAGACCATTGTTAGACTGACTCTTTATCTGCTGATACTCTGTCCAGTCTCCTGTTGAATGGGTAAAGAAGGTGCAGCGTGGCGTGTGGAACGCTGCAGCATTTGGATAGTCTAGTAATCCACAGAGAAGGTGCACACTATGGTTCCACGTGCCGTTAAGCTGCTTAGTCCCACTGTAATTAGGGCTGTGTGTAGTAAAAACACAGAGCAGGGAGTAGGTATGGGTCGAAAGGTTTGAAGAACACAGCGGAGTAGATGACCGTCTGCCGCAAGACTGTAGATGTGAGCTCTCAAACCAGCAGCAGCCATAAAAAGAAATACATAATTATTTTATCTCACTAACAGACAAGGCAGTAGGTCACAATTAAAATCTGATTTACAAAAAATAAAATTGCCAGTTCACCTCTGCCACCTTTTTAATGCCTGCTGAACCAGACTCCACACTAATGTTACTCTGAGTATGAATCCGCAGGTTTCCAGTTATAAAGTTATATTAGAAACGGAAAAAGAATGAACAGAAATAAAAGAATAAGAAAAAAAAAAGACCTGCAAAACAATAAATGCAAAGCTAAAATTAGATTTAAAAATATGTTGACAGCAGCAGAGACGAAGTGAACTCAGATGTACCTAAAATCATTTGAACGTTTATTTCTCAGTCAGCTTTCTGGCTGAGCTATTATCATCATAGGGTCTGTTTTTCCCGGTACATCATCATGAATTATTTCAAAAACGTGATTCAGAAAAACTGAATTGGACACACAACACTTAATCTCATCTCTCTGTTTCCTATTGCTCATGCAAGGGTAAAGGGAGCCCCCTTGTGGAGACTGTGGCATTTCATCAAGATAAATAGTAGCTCTTTTCTCCACTTGTTGTCAGTGTGGATAATTATGCATGGATATTAATATATGTATTTGCATATCTGTGAAGCCCACTCTGCATTTCTCTTTACTCATAAACATCAGATTTAATGCTTGTAAATGAGTAAATGTTGTATGTGTTTGCAGGTCTTCTGGTCTATGTGGCTATGATGGTGGGAGCGTTAGTGTGGGGGGGTCTGTGTGACAAGATGGGGAGGAGGAAGTGTTTGATCTACGTCCTGGCCATCGACCTGGTTTTCTCCTTCTTGTCCTGCTTCGCTCAGAGCTATGGTTTCTTCCTCTTCTTCAGGTTCTGCTCTGGCTTCGGGTGAGATGCTTTCATAATGTTATTTTGTTTGTTTGTTTTTCGTAAAAACAAAGTGATATTTATTATATCTCAAATATATACCCCTTATTTGAATTATATGTTAAAAGTTTTTAAAGTGGATTTAAAGAAACTTTGGTCCTTTAGAAACCTAAGGGGATGAGAGGCTCACTAGTTTTCATTGTAAATAGATTCATAGTTTTCTTCAAGCTATTTATATGATATTTGCAGTCCAGTAGAGTACTTTAATACACACACTAAAAGACTGCACTGATTGCATTAATGAGCTATTGGGCTACATTGGATATTTCATGTTTTTCATTTCATTTAATTGTTATTCTGGTGAAAAATCGGGTTTAAGCTTATTGGTTGTCTCATTTAATCTTGGGTTGCCAGCATTTTCTTCGGTCAATAAAATGCTGCCCCTTGGCTTCATCCACATGATAAAGAGTGGAAAAGTTTGATGTTTGCTCCAAGGTTTGTGTCTAAATGTATACCTAGCCCACAGTATGTTTTCTGGAATCAATGCAGTACAAATACTGTACATAAAAGAGGGTTTAAGATGCTGTTGACTCCGCACCACATTCACTATGTTGGCACAAGCCACAGCCCCAGATAAATAATGCACACTGCAAACTGTGTATTTACTTTTAGGAGGGCATTTCTTTATTACACTAATTAAAACAAGTGATCAATGCTCTGCACTTGTTTTTAATTTGAGTTTTATTACTCAAATCCTACTGTTGCCAGCACTTTAGGGTGAAGCTTTTGCTGTGCACAGATTGACTGTGTAAGTCTCAAAGACAAATTTCTTTTGATAAAGACTGCAGCTCAGACCGAACCCCAACCTGTATTATTGATGCGTGAGCTTTTTCACAAAGCCAAAAAATACAAGGTCACCAAAATCAAATGTTCAGCTGTTGCTGATTCACAAAGATAATGAGCCCCATGCGAGTCATTAACACTCACATCTGCAGAGGAACTGTGCCCATTATACTGGCTTCACAAAGCTCAAAAAACAGGCAGGATAGACACCGACACACCACTGTGCAACTGTCTCCAGATATCTTCAACTCACACAAGCAAAGATATCTTCCTAAAGGATTATTTTTGTATTAATGTTTAACATGATTTTAACTGTTTTGTTACTGTTTCTAAATTACTTCTTTAATATTAGCAATTGTTTTTACTGTATGAATGAAATGTTTACAGTTGTTTTGTCCATTGACGAGACTGATATATTAGTTTTAATTGGAAAATGACTAGGTTTTCAGTTTGCATGGACCAAATATGGTTTCCTCTCTATCCCTCTCTCTGACCAGTACCACTGCCAGCAAAACTCCCCTCGAAGCAGAATATGGCCAAAAAACGCTTCTAAAATTAATGTTTTTTCACTCAGAAATACATTTCCATAATTTATACGGTCAGTTTTACCTTCTGGTCTAAATGTTCCCAGCTTCATGCTAAACATTAGGTTTGCTCTGAACAGTGAGTTAAACAATAAATGAAAATAATGTAATTCTTTTATAACACCAAATAAATTTTATCATTGGTATTTAACGTTAAAAGGGTTGTGCTCAAATGCAGTTTTTATACAGTTTGAAAACCACATCCATCTACACTGGATTTGTAGGAGAACGGGATATGGATTTCTCAAAAGCTCAACAAATACATTTTACTCCCATTGGCTAACAAATCTTTAAGGGAAGTGATAAAAAAATATATATTACTTTGTACCATTAGAGTGTGTTGACCTGTAGAATAAAGCTCAAATTCTCGGTATATTAATGTTATTTTACCACCAGTAAAATGTCAAAGGCCAGAGAAATATCTGATAAAGGCTGCTTGAGGGAAAATAAAATCATTTTTGTTATTTTTACGATTCTTCCTCCAGCATTGGCGGCTCCATTCCCATAGTGTACACCTATTTCACTGAGTTCCTGCAGATGGATAAACGTGGTGAACATCTGAGTTGGCTCTGCATGTTTTGGATGCTCGGAGGCTTGTATGCATCCTTCACTGCCTGGGGGATCATCCCTCACTATGGTAATACACACTCATTCCCACCTACACTCTCCTGAGGGCACTCAAACTTTAATATGTGCTCATATATAATGCCATGCATGTGCAATACAGAAACTCAAAGGCAGATAAAAGGCTGTTTTTATTTCCCTTTTATTGAAATGATTTGTCTGTAGGAGTATATTGTTGTTTGGTATGCCAGACTTTTTTCCTATAAACAACAGCAGGTAGCAAAATCAAACTGATGCTCTGTTGTACGCCTTATTTTGAATGGTATCCTTGTTGTTAGGTCTACAGTAATGGGAAAAAGTTTTTGGACACCCTCAAAATTTTATAATACCTCAAATATTAGCATGAAATATTTGTGGAAAAATCTTTGTTGTCTTTCAAAAGATGTGTGTAAATACCAATGATTTTTCTATTTGCTTGTTTACTGTTAAGAAGAAAAAAAAGACAAAACAAAATGCCTGACAGTTTCAACATCTCGTGCCTTGGATGTGCATCAAGGGGCATTATCGTGCTGAAACACCCAGGTTTGACCTTGATGAAACAGTGCAGGTGCAAAAGGGATCATGTGGGTGTCAAGAGTTCCAGAATACCTGGTAGAATTCAATGACTTGAGTGATTTTTAATGCAATATCTCATAATTGCATAGGGTGTCCAAAAACTTTTTTCCACTACTGTATACACGAATGAGTCCCATTAGAACAACTGTCCACAAGCAGTAACTGAACAAATGATTACATTATTTGAGAGTGTCTATGTAAAAATTAAAGGTCCACTTTTAAACCAAAATTGTGAGTCAGATGCAAAGCTAAACTAACATTTATTTGATGGGTTATTGAAGTTAACATGTCCTTAAATTGATGATTTCACAGGTTGGGGCTTTGCCATCGGCTCAGAGTTCCAGATGCATAGTTGGAGGTTGTTTATCCTGGTATGTCTCTTCCCTGCCCTCGCTGCACTTGTCGGAGTCGTCTTCATGCCCGAGAGTCCTCGATTCCTCTTGGAGGTCAGACACTCTGTGTGTTGTTACCAGTTTTACGACACGTAACATTAACAAACATGATTCTGTTGTCTGCCGCGAGACTAAATAACATATGCATCTGCACAAAAACATCGAGACAGTATTAAACATCAGACTGTGATTGGTTAAAAATGTTGAGTCATCAGCCTCCTCAGCAACATCCCACCGCTGTGCAAAGTAGCAAAGGGCTGCTAAGGCACCAGAACACCACCCACCCATGTTTGTCATCCAGGACATTGTCAGACCCTTAACCACATGTGGTATTGTGTTTATATGTTACAGCACAGCCACTCCATCAGCTTCACATCCCACACCCCCAAATTATCACGCATAGCTCTATCTGATAAGAGGAACACCTCATGGGGACGTTGCTACTTGAATGTAAACGTAACCCTGGGGAATCCTATGAAACCCAAGATTAAAATTTGTAGTCTGATGTAAATCACACTGCAAAGTCACACTGATGAAGCTGAGGAAACTATTTGTAAAACATGGAATAAAATGATGTAACATGCATGGTCATATTTTTTTTTTTTTTTTTTACAGAATGCCCGACATGACGAGGCATGGATGATCCT